>NW_027270977.1:0-600000 GCF_040938485.1 Diadema antillarum | reverse complement strand
AACTCCTCTGTATGGAGAAGGATTCACTCTTTAAAACAACGTTTCTGATGTTCGAATTTTTGGGAAGGTGTTGATGTGCGTACTTTCTGTGATTTCTGAGAAAGCCCAGAGGCCCTCTGGATCCTCCCCTTTTTCCTTCAGCTGCCTGATGAAGACATCATCCACGCGGGTCATGTGGGAGAAGGAGGCCACGATGGTGTGCTTAAAGCCACATTTCTTCACCTCTTCGTAAATCTCCCACTTGTTTTCCAGGGTGTGGCCCCTCAGTTGCCCTACGGTGCTCTCCCGGATTGAATTGTCTAGCACGAAGATGTCCAGGTCACGGAGAGTCTGGTACTTCTCCACTGCCTTTCGAACGTCGGTCTCGTAGCGCTCAACCAGCTTGTGCTTTTTGCAATCAATCTTTCTTTTCCTTTCGGGAACCATTCTTGTAGGCAATTTGATCTAAAACGAAGGAAGGGTATACAAAAGTCAATGGGTCGTATGCATTAAACTTAAAAATCAAGCAATTTTTCCAAACACAAGCACGAGCTTGTGAAGCAAAAGATCAAGTCAGTTTGAGTTTTACATATTTTCTGAAAGACCTATTCTTCTTCTACATTATCCCTAAGTTTGGGATCAGTTTATGCATAAACTAAATGGGAAAGTGGGTTTTCAGCAGTTTTTCTACAACCCCCTTTTTTGTAAAGTAATGTCATCAGGTTTTTCTTACAGGCCCCTTTTCATTTCTTGAAAATCCTTTGCACACTCTTCACTTTCATCTGCCACTCCACTGCCTTTCGAACGTCGGTCTCGTAGCGCTCAACAAGCGTGTGCTTGTTGCAATCAATCTTTCGCTTCCTTTCGGGAGCCATTCTTGTATAGGCGATTTGATCTAAAAGAAATGAAGGGTATACAAAAGTCAATGGGTCGTATGCATTAAACTTAAAAATCAAGCAATTTTTCCAAGCACAAGCACGAGCTTGTGAAGCAAAAGATCAAGCTCAAGCAAGTGCTTAAATCCATGTGCATTCAACCTTTAAGTTCCTTGTGCTTGCCTAAAAGGGACGTCACGCCTACAGGTGCGAACATAAGAACAACGATGAGTTGATAGGACGTGTGTGTGCGGAAACATTTTCTGACATAGCAGAGGAGCCATAAAATGACACTCATAAATGCACACACACACACACACACACACACACACACACACACACACACACACACACAAGTACTGGCTGATTCCCATCACTTCCCTAACTGTTGCTTATAGCAGCCCGGATCTGCCAGGTCGGACATGGAGAGAGGTCTCCTTGCTCTCAACAGAGGCCAGACATCCTACTTGTTTCTTACCACATTTTGCGTGCTAACCACTGGATATTCCCCTTGTTGAAAATAAAAATTTCTTACACATGTTACGGATTTTTTTTAAATGTAGATTTATAGCACTCCTGCACAACTTTGGTCTTTCTTTAATGAATTTGAAAATGACGCTTAAAAGCGAACATCTCAGTTAAGCAAATGCTCAATCTCGTTTTACAGAGCTTGGAAAATTGAGCAGCACAGGCGGGAGGGCGGGGGGGGGGGTTGGGGGTGGGAGGGGGAGGGTGGTGTCCCTCTCCCACGGTGAGAACTTTTTGCGTTTTGTTGTTGTAAGTGGTGCAATTTGATGCATGTTTTGCTTGAAACAGCCCCACTTGTTTAAGGTAGCAGCATATTTGGATTTACTATTATTGAACAATTTGCCTATAAATATGGTATCATTAATAAACTTCTTGCATTAATTCTTACAATGAATATCATGAACGCTGCCTGTTAAGCAATCAAACAGGAAAAAAAAGCATGCACACGAAGGGGTATTTCTCCTCCCATACGATGGTGATATTGCATTTTCAGACCTGAATTCAGCGATCCGGCATGTCTGGTGCAAACTTTTCGTGCAATACTTACAGAAAAATGATAATGGAAATAAATTAGGCATTTTCAGGGAAGTATCAATATCACGGAATTTAGCTCTTATTCCGAGTGTGTATCATCTATGTGTATGTACAAAGACTAGTGAGGTAGAGCTTTGGGAGGGTGTGAGAGGGGGATTCCCCCTCTCGCTCGACGGAGCTTTTGGTTTTTAGAATTGAAATAAAGTCATCTGAAGCACATTTTTTTTTTTTTGGAAAATTCGGAAATTGTCATTCCCCAAAGTTTACTAAGTCTATTTCATAGAGTGGACAAGCAATGGGAGGGTGGCAAGATGCCTCTGCCATTCTATTAGAGGGAGCTTTTCCAGTTTTAGAACTGAAATTCAACAATTTGGTGCACAATTTTGTTAGAAAATCTGTCAGAGAATAAATTGTACCCCGTCACACTATAGCGTATAAATCATGCCTAACGGATGGGCAAAATTTGGCAAAGTCCAGATACGCTCGAATCCACTCGAATTCGCAAGCAAAATGTTGTTTTCGAACGTTCGCCTAACGAATGATGAGCATATGCTAACCGTGTTACGAGCGGATAAAGTAACGAATGAAAGCGAATGCGTACAGTCCATCTAACGGATGCTGAGCGGACAAAGCGAATGAGCAGCGAATGCCCAACATATGCAAAGCGATACTGCGGCAATCACGTGACTGATCTCGGCTGACGCACACTTCACCAAATCATTTTTAGCAGTGACAGTGTCAAATAATGTTGTGACTGTGAAAATGGCCCCAAAAAGAAGGAAGCAGAAGTCACCATTCCTGATGTCACTACCCTCGACAGTCCTTAAGATTCCCCTAAAAGTGCACTTCCTTCTGATAATCACGTTGCCGATAATGTTGGTAATCCAACATCCTCTATTGCGTCTGGTGCCTCCAACTGGAGTCGAACTTTCACAAAAGCCAGTTCGTAATTAGCTCATGTACACATTGGTACAAATGACCTTTCTTTTTTCTCAGTTGGTTAGGCACTTCACTCGTTTTCAAGCGGCATAATGCATAAGCTTGCCCGACGTAACAATTTATGGAATTCATGTTCAAACAAAGAATGAATTTGCGTTGAGATCAGGTGATCAGAATACTCCATCAGTTGTCAATTTAGCAGGCATCCATTTCATTGTTTTGTATTGAATGCAATAACAGCATTAATTACGAAATACAATTCTTGCTGTCAGGTGGAAGTGCTGGCAAGCACCATTGAGATAAGGATCACATGAATAATCATTACATCACAGATGCTTATCTCAATGAATTTACAAACGAAAATGCCTGTTGGTACAAATGACCTTTTTCTGCTCATGCGCAAAGTGGAATTACGAACTGGTCTATTCCCAATAGAGATTCCCATTTACTACAGATTGACTTTTATAGCAGCGGTTTAGAATAATGTTCTCGATACAAGCACTGCAAGTGCGGTTATTATCTACCATTTATTACTTAATGCCAGAATACGTAAAATGAAATGTCATGTGGGGGTGTGGCATAGTCTATACGACTCCCGAACAGAGGACCCGGGTTCGAATCCCGCCCAGTACTTACATCCTTGGGCAAGATTTTTTTACCCACGATGTCCTTCTCGACCCAGGTGTATAAATGGGTACCTGGCAACGCTAGCGTATATGGCAGGGTCCTCTGGTAGAGCAGTGGCAACACTGAAGAGGCTACCCTGGGTAAATAAAACTTTTTTGTCTTATTATTATTTCTATTATTTTTATCATCATCATCATTACTATTATGTGTGCTATGAATATCTGTTATTTATTTTTCTACTACGTTTAAGTAATGTGTGTTGCTGTGCAGATTTGCTGGGCGAATTTGGACGAACGGCGGACGAATAAGAAACGAGCGCAGAGCGACCAAAACTATCGATCAGCGGATGCTAAGCGAACACAAATCGGATTGTCATTCCGTTCGTCATCCGCTCAAGATTTTGGACATGTCCAAAATCAACATTTAGCTCCGGTGGATCTCTGGGAATCTTTGCGAACAGCTAGCGGATACAGCGAACGTCTAGCGGGTCACGAACGAAGAGCAACGGATGTGAGCGTATCTCCAAATTTTCGGATCCGCTGGGCATTCGTGTGCCTTATCCGCTCTAGTGTGACGGGGGCTGTAGCAAGTTAGTGGAAGGAAACAAAGCAGGATGATGCGGAAGGGGATAAGCCCTATTCCCTCTCCTACACGAGGAAGATTCTGTTGAGATTGCAGTTGAACGTTTTGGTGCACACATTTTGTAGCATATTACTTTGGAAAGCTGTCTATGTTCAAAGTGTAGCCACACTGCCACAGTTTACTTGTATGCAGTGTGGGGGGGGGGGGGGGGGGGGGCGAGCAGGGAGAACTCGTGGGAGTGTGCTAGCACTTTTGTTTTAACTTAAAGTTGAAATTGAGATATGTCATATACGCATATTTGATGAAATATTAGGAAAATAAAAAAAAAAACTGAACTGGGAACTGAGCGAGGAAAGGGTTGATTAAAATGGGATATTCCCGTTGTACATGAGGGAACTTGAGTTTTCGTAATATAAGTGATAAGTCTTGTGCACTCAAACTTATTCAAAATTTTTCGTTAATCTGAAAAGTGTACCACGGCTAGGGGAAAGGGGCACAGAGGGGGAGGGTTTGGGAGGAGGATACCCCCTCCCAAGCATGAGAGATTTTGCATTTTTTTAAATTGAAATTCAACGATCTGGTGCACACTTTGCGTGAAATATTGAAACAATTATGATCTTACTTGATGAAAGGTTGAAAGGGATACCCGCTTCATGTACATACATTCAGTATATATGAATTTCTTGATTTTTTTTTCCGCCTTCCAAATCCCCGGTCCCAAACTTGGGGGGGGGGGGGGGGAGGTTGCGAGGAACAACTTTGAATTAATTTTCAAATTATCAATCGGGAAAAGTGTTTGCCAGAGGCCACGGGGAAATGTCTGCGTAACATAAAGGAATGAAAATACACACACACACACACACACACACACACACAAACACACATGGATGGCCCTCAGAAACATGAAGTGTCGCCGAAGATACGAGTTTGCAAACTCCAAGCAGTTCTTATTCAGTTAAATGGGGCAAATTATTTGTATAGGGCCCATTTTTCTCTTTCTCTTCTTTCTTTCCAACAACAACATCATTCAGTTAAACTATACACTCTCAGATCATACATTTATGGACATAAAATTCCAAAATTTGTCCTACCAGTTATAGAGGACTTCGCAAGATGAAGTGAGTGCTTCACTCGACGGCAAATTCCGTCCAGTAGAACCAAGGAGGTAGGTAGAATAGCGAGTAGATGGCGACCCCCACACCAACAAGTCTAAGGAGGCAATGCATGCCCCCGGTTGGAGCCAGCGCTTTTAAAAACGCTCCCTATACCACTCCCCAGATACCATGTGTGAACTTCTTTTGATACGTTATATCAGCATTCAGGGATCATCTCCAAAGCTCCAGGAATGGTACTGTATATTAAAGATATTTCGTACTTCGACCTTGCGTATGAAAAAAAAAAACACAATATTTTATGCCATAACAGGCTCGTTCAATTGGTTGAAATTTATTGGAATGAGGATTTGCCATGTTAGGGTTATCTATGCAATCCTTAACATGCTTGCCGGGACATCCATCTGACAGAAATCTCGTATTTGGCGATGATAAAGGAAATAGTTTGTTACTGCATAAAATTCATATGAAATGATTTTTCACGATTGTTGGTATAGAGGTTTTTCTGGTTACCTCATGGTCTATGCAAATTAATTCTTTGTTTGAAATGAATTTCATTATGTGTTACGTCGGGCAACACTATGCGTTATGTCTCTTTGAATCAAATCAAATCAAATCAAATCAAATCAAATCAAATCAAATCAAATCAAATCAAATCAAATCAAATCAAATCAAATCAAATCAAATCAAATCAAATCAAATCAAATCAAATCAAATCAAATCAAATCAAATCAAATCAAATCAAATCAAATCAAATCAAATCAAATCAAATCAAATCAAATCAAATCAAATCAAAATAAAATTGTTCCAATATCCGCCATGTAACCCTACTGGTTTTCACGTATGGAGCTTAGAAGATCCGTGTGTGTGTGTGTGTGTGTGTGCTGCTCAGTAGGTGAGAATTTTATTCTTTACTTCAATGAGTAACATTACTTGGAAAATGCATCAATAAAGTAGTCTAATTGTAACTCTTCGTTCATTTTTTTTAAGCGGTCCTTTTATGTTTATGTTTGTTTCCTGGCTGGTTTGTTTCCGGTAATCTGGGTTGTTTTTGTTTTTCTCTCTCTATCTCTCTTTTTGTTGTATATCATATCCAGTTGCATCGTTGTTGGCACATTTTGTATCTAAAAAAAAAAAAAAAAAAAGATAATCGTCGGGTGCGTTTGCCTTTCTACTACTGTCCTCGACTGATGTAAAAAAAAAAAAAAAAAAAAAAAGATTGCTTTTGTAATGTCAAAATATGCCATGCGAATTGTGAAAGAGCGAATGCTATTGTCGTGATCAGTAACATTCCGGAATTACAAAGAGAGAAATAGGTATACATGGTTGTATTCCATATTTGCTCCTTGGTTTGATCAACAACCTCTCCGCATACAGGTCTATTTCTCTTTTGATTCTTATCTAGGCATTACATTAAATAAATTGTTTGCATTGCCATTCATTATCAGTCACACGCAACATATGTCTTTTAAAGTTGGGAACAACTAATTGCCTAACCCATGCAGGGGCCAGACTTCCTGAATGTCGAATTAATTTTTGTAACATTGTCTGCGCTTTTGCAGGGGTGTTTAACGATCCATAGGATTGAAAACAAAACAAAACAAAACAAATCCTCAGAATTAGCCCGTCTTATTTGAAGAAACTGTCTGGCTACCAGATCATTATCCAATTTTTAAACTCCTCCAAGGCCTTCTAACCCGACATGCCAAAATCAAAATAATTATAAATCACCCCCTAATTTCAAATCAGGGGAACAGACAAGGGGTTAGAAAACCATTAGCTCATGATTTGGGCGAATATGCAATAGTTGCCATTACGCGCCAGTTACTGGTTGTCCCGCGTACAAGTTAGAAGATCCGTGCGTGTGTGTCTAGCAGCTGCTCACTTGGTGAGAACTGTCTTAATCCTTTACCTAAATGAATAAGAGGTATCAAGTTGAAGTCATTCAACGTTACATGTATTATGTTTGCTCCTGGTGTGATCAACAATCTCATATATGAGCATCTAAATTTCCTGTAGCTCTGTCTGCTCTAGGTGCATTTATTATTTACATAGTCGCAGGCACTATCACTCAAACGCAACGTACATCATGTAGAGCCATGAAGCTGGGAATAATGAAATCCTCAATCCGAAGGCCAGGATTTCTGGATTTTACATCGATCATTTTAACATTATCTCTCTTTTTGTGGAGGCGTTTAAAGGGGATGGTACACAGTATTGGTGGAAGTGAGATTTAAGCGTTTAGCTTTTTTTTTTCCTTTTTTTTTTGCAAGATACTTACAGAAACCACTTTATTAAAAAAAAATGCAGTCCTCAGAGCAATCAAACGTTTATTGATGAAGATCGATTTTGAAATGGCTGAGATATCCAAAGTAAAACAAAGCGATTCTAATAAAATTCAGGTCCCACCTTTTATTAGGAACGCTTCGTTTTGGATATCTCAACCATTTCAAAAATCAATTTTCATCATTTAAACTTTGAATTCCTCCTAGAATTGAATATGAATCTTCATATTTTATAAGAAGTTTCTCATTAATCCACAAAATCAGCATAATCTCAACAAAAAGTTGTATGCTCAAGCCCAATCTCAACGGAAACTGTACCATCCCTTTAAAGATCCATGAGATTAAAAAAAAGAAAGAAATGAAACCGACAGAAATGTGCAAACGTTTATATGAACACAATAGTCTATTAGGATTTCAGAAAATATCAATGCAAGTGGTATTGTGAAGTCAATGCCAGGAACCGAACTTTCAGTGTAATTCAAGTATTACATTGAATATTGATACGAACACGACTTTCAACGACCACTCAGAGTCAGACCATCTGATTTATATAAACAATCTCTCTACCAGATTATCACCTAGTTTTGTAAACTCTTCGTTACTATTCTCTACAAAACTCACAAATAATAATATTACCCCAAAAATTTGGAATCAAGGGGAGGGCTCGAGTGGTTAGCAAACCTTTAGGTGATGATTCTGCTTAATATGCATATAAAATATTGTGTCGCCAAAATCCGTTATGCACTAGTTTTCAGGGATGCAGCTTAGAAGACTCGAGTCTGTTACTGTCTACTGTTCAGTTGGTGAGAAATTCATCCTTTACTTGAATGAGCCGGATAGACTCGGAGAATGGTTCAACGAGCTAGTCTGATTATATCTCTTCTTTTTTTTAATTGTACCGATCCTTTCGTAATTGTGTTTGCTTGTTGGTTTCCGGTGATTTAATTGTATCAATGTTTGCACGTTTTGCATTGAGAAAAAAAAAATCATCGGATGTCTTTTTCATGTTATTGACTGGTGTCTAGACGATCGAGAATTGTGAAAAAGCGAACGCTGCTAATTGTTCAGATCAATTATTCCAGAAATACAAAGAAAGAAAAAGGTATGCACGGTTGCCTTCATTCAATGATTTCATGTTTGTTCCCTGCTGTGATCAGCAGCCTCTTTGGATGCACGTCTCTTTTTCTTTTAGTTCTTTTCAATCTGTAAGTATTACATTTTTTTTTTTTTGCATAGTCAGGGATTTTCAGTCTCACGCAACAAACACAATGTAGTGCTTTAAAGGGAATAATGAAATGTCTAACCCAGGGGACCAGAATTCCTGAATGTCGAATTGATTACTTTATCATTGTCTGCCCTTATGCGGAGGCGTTAAACTATTCATAGGCTTAAAATGCGGAAATTGGATTGAATAGAAAAAAGAGACCGTCTTATTTGCAGAAACAGTCTAACTATCAGATCATCATCCATTTTCTTGTTCGAAGTCTTTCAAGGTTTTCTAAGTCGACATACCAAAATCACGATGATATTACTTCATAATTTGAAATGAGGGGGACAGACGAGAGGTAAGCAAGTCTTCAGCTCATGATTCTGATTATACAAATTGTAATGTACTGCAACGCAGATACTGGTCGTTAGATCCGAGCCTGGTTTCCAGACCTATTGTACTGCAACGCAGATACTGCTCATGGCCGGCGGAACCGTGGGGGCTGTGGGGGCTCGGGCCCCCACTCTTTTTGTGCATCATTACTAAGCGCGGTAAGGTTATGTTTTTCCACTGAAGACCTTTTTTTTTTTTGTCCGCTGAAAAAAACTGGAAATGGAAGGGGAGAGATATGTTAAAGCTGAGGAGCTTTTTTTTTTTTTTTTTTGCTTGTTAGCTCATGAAACCCGGAAGTGGGCCCCCACACTTTTGAAAACGCTCCGCCGGCCCTGCTGGTCGTTAGATCCGAGCCTGGTTTTCAGACCGGCGTCCACCTGATAGTACTTCGCGCAATTGTATATTAACGCCCTCTAACGACGAAAATGTAACCATGAGTTGGCTTGTGACTGGCACCTCAGACAAGACGTCAAGACGTTCGAAAAAGCGAAGCCGCGGAAGGCGTATTTTGTGGAAGGACTATAGTTCGCAAAGTGTCTGGAAACCAGACAAAGAACATTCGTGCGTATGTCAGTATGACTTAAGTAATGTTAGAGTCATGCAAACATGGCCTTAAGGCAAAACTCGATGCATGAGCAAGACTATATTGACATAAACAAACTGGTTACGAGATCATCACCTATTTTTTTTTTTCAAACTCGTTCAAGGTCTTCTAAAGAGACATGCCAAAATCACTGAATAATATTACTCCATAATTTGAAATCAGGGAACAGACAAGATGTCAGTAAATCATTAGATCATGATTCTGATCAATAAGCAAATTATTGCCAGTGTATGAAGGTATAGTTTTCGCCCACGCAGCTTAGAAGACTCGAACGTTTGTCTGCTGTTCAGTTGGAGAAAAAATTCATCCTTTTCCTGAATGAGCCAAACTACTTTGGGAGGGCATCAATGAGCTAGTCTAAGTATAGCAATTCGTTTATATTTTTCTTTCATTGTGGCAGGTCTTTTATAAGATTGTTTGTTTCACAATATTTTTCCCCTCCGAATGACAGAGACTATCTTCTTCGTTGTTCCTGATATATTATCTTTTTGTTATTTATCACTCCAAATTGTATTTATCTTGTAGAACAATATAAGAAAGTTGGGAATAATGAAATCTCAAACCCGTCCCGGAGGCCAGTGTTGCTGAATTTTCCGTTGATCACTGTAAGATTGTCTGTCTTCGTATGGAGGCATTTTTTAACGATTTTGAAATTAAGAGAAAAAAAAAGCGAACAGACCAACAGAAATATGCAGATAATGTTCACATGTACAAGAGGAGACTGAAGTTCTTTCTATTGCAATCGTATGACTCTACAGTACTGAACTAGCCATTTGGCCTCTACAGTACTGAACTAGCCATTTGGCCTTCTTTCTCACATACTGACTTACTCACCTTTTCTTCGCTTTGAAGAATAAATTGTAATCTTTTGGATGTCTGCTGCCATCTACGCTATCGCCCAAAGAGTCAAAGACTTGAATTACTCCTGTTCATACGTCCCTTCATTTCCTTGCTTTTCTCCTTTCAGGCGTTACGATATCACTTTTTTTTTTCTCCACAACTATCATCTGTTTCTCTTGACATGCTTCTGTCGAAGATCGCTGTCTCTGTTGTGCATTTTCGTTTGTTATCTTGTCTTCTGTTTGTTAGTCTTGTCCATTCCGTTTTGTCCCGTACAGCCTTTTCTTCAGAAGTTGTTTTGTTGTCTAGTCTTGTTTCATGTTTGTTCGCGTCTGTTAGTCTTGACCATCCCGTTTTGTCCCGTACAGCCTTTTCTCCAGCAGTTGTTTTGTTGTCTAGTCTTGTTCTAGTTTGTTGACGTTTATAAAAGTAAGTGTATTTATCTGTGAATCTAATTTTCAGTGGGCTTCCAGACTTCTTCCTCTTCTTTTTTCTTTTTTCTTTCTCCTTTTGTATTTATGATGCTTCAATTAATCTTCCCATTGATGTTATTTTTCTAGAGGGGCCCACATTCTACAAGCTCTGTCTTTTTAGTGGGTCTCTCCTTTTTTCGCACTTTAAGCAAAGTTATACATGTACTTCATTTCGATCACTTCTGTTTCTTTTCTACTACAATGCATAATAACTATAAGGTCCTCAATTGTTGTACATTCTTTTCAGTACATAATGTTCTGTTTACCTTATTCTCTGTTGTCAAAAGAAGTGTAACTTATATGTCTCGTCGAAAAATGAAATAAACTTTGAATTGAATGAGAGTCTAGAAGGATTTCGGAATATGTGAATGCAAGAGGTATTTCAACGTCGAAGTTTTGACCTAATTACCACATTAATTCAAGTGTGTCGAAATGGCACAAACACTGCTTTAAAGGGGGTACTAGAATTAACCATCTAATTTGCGTAAAAAATCTGACTGGTAGATCTACACCTATTTCTTTCTTTGAAAAAAAAAATCAAACCTATTCTACACCCAAAATTGCAAAATCACAATAATGTACATATAGTCGCCAATTTTATAAAGGAGGGCCCAGGAATTCCATGAAAGGGTGGGGCGCAAAGCAGTTTATTTACTACTTTCGGGTTTAGTCAGCTGACAAGAAAAAAAAAAAACCACGATGGTTTCTTTCATGCATCTGTTTCTCTCAAACGTAAAAACACTTTAATATGCTTTCCTGTTTTGATCTCATTAAAAAAAAAAAATGTCATTTCTATACACACAGGGCATGTTGGCTTTTGGGGCAGGAAAACTGCATCTGTGTGATGCAATTTATTTGTGTAATCCCTATACTGATGCTTGCCAGGGCATCCACAAGAAAACATGGTATTTGGCAGTATGGATCAATGGAAGACAGCACATACAACACAAAATAGTGAATTGGATGCTTTCCTTATAGTGTTAATTGACTGACCAATCTGGTCACCTGGTCGACGCAAGATCATCTTTTGTTCAAGCATGATTGATGAATGTCATAAATTGTTACATCGGGCAATAAAAGAAGGAAAATATCCACTAATATTGCCCGTTGTCCTTGACGACCAACCAAAATAACAACTATTATACAATTGCCCGGCATAACTACCTTATATGGGTGAGAATATGCATTATGTCGCTTTGTAAACGAGTGAAGTGACTAACCAACTGAGAGAGAGAAAAAAAAATCAGAAGGATATTGTTGTACACCCAGTACCAATGTGCACATCTCTGCTAACTCCAAAGTGGCTTGTGCACACAAATTATCATTGAATGGGCGGGTGACGGGTGTTCAGGACAAGCGCCATCTGACGACGAAACGCAAACAGCAGCTGAATGATAAATGACACAGAACTCTTACACACATGTAATATTGTGTGCAGAGTTCTGTGATTAAACAGGAAATTCAGTTCAAACATAAGTTAGTCTGACAAAAAAAAAGAGTAAAATATTACGAGTCCAACGGTATAAATTTTATCAAAATCGGATGAAAAATAAGGAAGTTATGACATTTGGAAGTTTCGCTATTTCGGGGGAGGGGAAACAGTTCTTGAACAGTCAATATGAATATGCAAATAGCAAAGTGAGCATAATTATCATTCGCTCACAACTTACCCTATAGTTTGTCCATAAACTTGTGAAATTTCCAGCTTTTCATTAAAACACAATTATTCCAGAGGCTCAAATCCGTATATATCTAAGTGATCACTATTCTGAAATTATTCAACCAGGAATAACATCATGTTTCAGACTTGTTTGTTTGTTTGTTTGGTTGGTTTATTTCTGCATTTTCTTTCTCCGAATACAATTGCAAATGAAAACAAAATGATACAGATACATACAAATCAATACGAAGAAAAATCATTTGCGTAACAACATTCAGTCTGAAGAGGCATAATTATGAATCATGGCAGACTATCTATTAACAAAGGAGAAATCAATACAGGGGACCGTCATCATAAGCAGAGCTTGACGTGGATGAGGCCCTATCTGAATATGTGATACCAATGTAATACAACACCAATTATATATGTACTCATAAAACTCTTAATCTTAATACACAAAACACATTTTGCTACAGAAAAAAAAAACAGAAAAGAAAAATAGTGACTTGGCGCTTTAAAACAAGAAAAAAAAACAGCACGCAGCACCATTGACTGTAGTCCACTGCCTGGACTGTTTTGTGTGATCATTTACCGCGCGCACACACCGCTACAGCACGCGTATGCCCCACCGTACGCTCTTGTATTAATTTGCCGCGCACGCACGCATCTCGACCTCCAAAACAGTCCAGTCTGGTTTGCCAAGTCTCCCCGAAATATTTCGGAAAAAAATGGCCCCACCCCCACTCCCTCATTCATTTCGAGCATCCTGATTGGCCGATGAGATCGCGTCCAGCAGGCAATTTGCGGGATCGAAAAAAGTCGATCGATCTTTAATCTTGTAGTCTTATTGCAAACAGGTATATTGCATTTAGCAATATAAGATACGTATTTTACGCCGATATTTGTATTATTCTCAACATTTATTAATGGAATGTCAAAATTATTTTTCTTTTTATCAAAACTTGCTCAAATAATATATCTTAGAGATCATAAGAGGAGAATGAAATTAGAACGTACATAAACCGTGCGTAAGATTAAGACTAACTTCTACTCGTTCCCTTATTTGTTATAAATTAAATTATAGATATCACAATGATCAAGATTTTAAATCCATTTTTCGACAAAAAATAATAATTTAGAAATTACAAATGAAAAATTGATAAACACGTACAGAAAAAGTATTCGCCCATTTAAAGCATGGTGACCTATCGTACATGTCAATTTCGAGGTGGCTTAGCTCGATCGGGGATCCCCCGGATCGCGTGTACAACATACAGCTTGTGCAATCATGTGCTTTTCGTATTGATTCCGAGTCTTGCGTTTTCCGACCAAAATCTGTGCAGCATTTCAAGTACATTGTATTTCCTCCAAATCTTGTTTACATGATCAATGGATGTCAACATCAGCGTCTCCGCGTCGCTTTTCTGGCAGTGATAATGAGAAGAGCATACAATGCAATGTGCTACTGAGAAGCTTGGATTCGTTGACAGGTTTCGGGGAGCAGCAGCAGAAGCAGAACTTAGAAGTCCCTACACGTACACGTACTCGTTTCTCCGTGCATGGTCATGATTTGTTTATCTCCCTGCCGACTGGTTTTCGGCAATAGTGTGGTGTTCCAACTTCCAAGCTGCACCGTTATGCGTTGATATTCTTCGCAAACTAGATCTACATGATGGACCAGACTCTCCGAAAGCTGTGGCTCTTGTTTTCATGCGGCCTTTGAAGTCTTTAATTTCGGACCAGATGAGCAGGGCTAAGGATCTTGCTTGGCCTGCGTGACAAAGTCAAAGACTCAAGCGGCCTACCTAGAGAAGCGGTAAGCTAATCATTTAGATCTATCCAGTTTCTAAAAATGATTCGTCAAGGCAACTTTCATTACGTGTCTCTTGTCTTGAATTACAAACTGTAACTGTAGGCCCCTAGTTGAACAACAAAAAATGATTGTAAAACTAAATGTAGTAATGTCTGGCCTCTGGGCCGGGTAGAGTAAACACATGTCAGGCTTCTACTACAGTACTACTCTTGTGAGTGTTCCTAGGTGTACCGAGTTAAATCCTGTGTAATTATTGTGATAATTGTTAACACTGTAACTGCACTGGTTTTATTGTTTTGTACAGTACAGTAACTACTGTAACTTTCTTGCATACAAATGCAATTACACATAGGCCTACTGCCGTTTCATAGCTTTAGTCTGTGAGCCACTGCCTGTGTCTCGTCGGCTTTGCTCCTTTACTTTGAGGAGCGATCGAGACACACGCTGTGGCCCTCAGACTAATTCTTCATGTGCATGTACATTGAGAAAAAACTCAAATAGGAACATGCTTCAGTATGCAAATGTACTCATACTTGTTCATCTATAGATTACAATTATGCAGTCTTATGGCTCTGCGATATGCATTGTAGAGACTGCAGGCATTATTTAAATCATTTATGTGCAATGTAGAAAATGTTTTTTTTTTTCTTATTTTTCAAATAGGGGGACCGCATCTGGAGACACCAAAGCATTTCGAGCAGCGTATGGAAAATTGGGTGATTACAAACGCAACTCAAGTCATCAGTCCTGTTGCCCTGACAGCCACTGCAACCAGAGATGTGCTTAGCGGTATCATCGAAAACTTTGGTCTTCGCAATTATGTGTGGGTAAATCAGTTGCCTGACAAGCAAAATATAAAACATGTTGTCAAGTCTGCTGCAAGAGATTTAGATACAATGTTCAAGTGGCTGACAGATGACTTGAAGACCCATGGTGCATGTTGTGAAAGGATGATAAAAATGTGCAGTAATGTGTACGCAACCTTTATGGCACTGCTTCCAGAAGGTTGCCACAGGTATGTTAATAAGTTTATATGTACCACCGGAACACGGAAACTGATATCCAAAAGGAAATTGTTGACAGCATCTGCATGTTGGCAACAGATGGTGAAATCAGAGTTCTGATAGCTACCATTGCGTCTGGCCTGAGTGTTGACGTAAGCAGCGTACACAGTACGGTTTTGTGTGGATGCCCAAGTGATCTACACGATTATAATATCCACTTTTTTAAAGCACTCAATTTTCAGGCCTTATCAGATATACTGGTAACATGAAGAATCATGTACAGCTGTACATCGTAGCTCAGATTTTTTTTTTAACTGAAAAATGTTACGTACACATGTGTACATGTAGCTTGTAAGTTGTACCTTTGGGCTTTTAAAATTGTTTTTAGAGAATTCATATGAATCCACTGTGGGTGTTTTCCCTCCTTAAGGTTTGTAATGGTGAGTGGTTGGTACATTGGTTTCTGGTGTACCTAAATTTTTGCAGTTCCATGCTACATGTACAATAATTTTCCTTTTATCACTGCAATTACTGTACCTTGCTCTTATTCACTATGCAAATACAATGTACATTTGTACACTCCTACTTTTCATACTGTACTTTGTTTTTTAGGCGTGAATATTTTCATTTCATTGGACATGTTGATGGGTACATATCATAATTACAAGTGATAAAATTATGGAAAAGTTGAAATATTTTAGTTCAAGGTTGTGTTTTTGTGATGTAGTGGATTACATGTACATGTACATACAGACCATGCCAAGTGGGGATGGGCTGTGTGTTTTGAGTGTTTGGGTGGGTGTTTGAAAATTGAACTGTTATGCCGTTTGTCTGCACATGTAATTGTACATCGCATGTTCATCTATGCATGCATGTACAGGAAAGTGTACACATGTGTAGAGTATGTTTCGAGTTGTACAACTACCAAGAACTTGTTTACATATACTTTCGTTACATACAAAATCACTCATGAGAAGTACAGTATGTTCTTTGGCCCATTTTGATAAAAATAAAACTAGTTCTGTTAATGCACATGAACATTTGTACCTGTAGTTTGAACTGTGTAGCAATGAATTTATTTTCTTTTTTTTTAACCTTTAAAGCATTTTTTTTTACCAAGAATTGTTGTAAAACACAACAAATGAAAAAACAAAATCTACAGTGGGACCAGGAAGATTTCTTTGTCATAACTTGTAACCAGTTTGTGTTAATCCTGTGTTTTTGATGTGTAATGAGAGTCTACTGCACATGGTAATCAGACTGAAATGTGACATATCAAATTATTTCTCTGACATCAAAATTCAGAGTCAAACAGTTTACAATGTATTTTGTTTGAAATAATGCACTGTTGTTGAACAATGATCTTGAACTATCATGAATTATATACAGTAAATGTATTGTATATTACAGTACTTGTACATGTACATGTACAAATGAAAGTGTATAATGAAGGAATTTTAAGAGCATGGAGAAACAACTGAAATATGCCTAATATTTTATCAACTATAGAACATTTAATTTCAGTTCCTTATGAGTACATGGTGGCACAGAATAGCCAACTTTAAAGACACTTACACACCTAAGGAATTATTTTGAACGTCCTTCCCAGAGTGACAACTTTTTGAACTCATTATTGACAGTTGGGAGTGGGATGCTAGCTTTGAAACTTCCTTGCTAGTTGGTACAACATTAACAGTTTTACCATCATGGCCAAATTTTTATAATGAATTCCTAAGAAGTAGGCCTAATGTGATTAAAAATGTGCAAATTATACATATGTTCAAATTACACTACTCGTAGTCCATTTGTTTTCACTTTGCTGTCTGCTCTTACTGTACACTACACAGTGTATTTGAAAGTACATATATTGCACATGTACAGTGTACATGCACACCGTATACATTGTACATTTCAAAGTACAATAGTGGTAAATTGATGTATTTCCTGACCACACCTCAACACTGAAAAAAAAATCTAAACTTATTTACCAATAATCAGCTGCCATAAACGTGGAAAAAAGTAAAGTCTACTACACTGTACAGCTGTATGTACAAAGTACATGTACAATGTTTTAATTTGGATGTGATTTGTAATAGGGGGTTTAATAAAATTGCTAACATGTGAGTGTGTGTGTGTGTGCATGTGTTTGTGTATGTTTGTGTGTGTGTGTGTGTGTGCACATGTGTGTATGCATTTGTGTGTGTTGTGTGCATGGCCCACACATTTCCCAAGCACAATTTCACGCTGATTACCCCTTAAATGTTTGTGAATTAGAAACAAACAAGTTGCTCTGTCAGACTGTCTTTTGATATGAATAGGCCTACTTATCTAATAATGTATACATGGTGCTACTATTTTGAGCAAATACAGGTATGGTTTGCAACAAAAGAAGAAGAAGATATGATTGGATATCATATACATATATATATATATATATATATATATATATATATATGCATATGCAGAAGGGCAGTTCAACCAAAACTGTTCACTTCTGTAATGCCAGAGACAAATGGACCAATATCTCTGTAGCAAAATTGCCCTTAAGCGTCTTCATCTTGGTTTACTAAATTTAGCTTTATCATCATGAAGACTAACAAACAAAGACTGAGTGACGGGGTATTCTTACAACAGGGATATTGGTCTGATTGTCTCTGTTATAGAAATTATCAAAGCGAATAGTTTCGGTCTAACTGCCCAGTAGGCCCTACATGAAGTGGTAATAAAATTATAAAAGTTTTACAAACTTAGCGCAATTCTTTAAATTTAGACTGCTCTCTACTAACATTTGGGGAAAAGAACAAAAATAAAGGCACTTTCTGGTTCCTTACATGTACTTCAAAACTTTGCACTACAAATTGTGTAATGTATCCCCTTCACCTCCACCATCCCTGAATATGCTAAGATATCTTGTATACCATGGCTAATTACCGATTCATAGAACCCACATCTCACAGCCCTGAGCTTACATTACATAATTACATTGTTATTTAGTGGGCCAGATAATAGTGAAAACAGGTGTATACAAGTGCCTTTGTCAATTAAAGAATTTCTTTAATTTCTGAATACTTCATCATACAATATTATTAATGAAGAATATTTGATGACAAAATTATTTCCTTTAATTAATATGATTGGCAAAATCCCCCCCCCCCAAAAAAAACACACATATTGATCCCCTTTACCAACAATAACATCGCCAAACAAATCTTCCAACTTTTCTTGAGGTCCACATCTCACGACCTTCACAGAGTTTTTTGCAGTTTTATGTAGTGTTTGGACGTTAGAAGTGGCACATCACAAATCATACATCGGCGAGCTGGCGATTTGTAGCTCGCCATTTCCAATCTCAACAATAATATTCAAGTCATCATCGAATCGGGGCTCAACAAAGTCCAAAACACCACGTGAAAGTAGGTCCTTGATGACTGCAACCATAACTTTCAGCCAGTCAAAAACGTTGCACGAATCAGCTTGCAACAATGCATGGTACGGATCACTGAAGCACTGAGTATCGCATTGCATTGTGATCAAAGAGTTGGCTCTTTGATTGTGATAACGTGTGTTGTGCAAAAATGCAGGCATCTCTGCGCACATAATTAGTAATTGTTGCAGATCGCACTGTATTCACGGTGCAATGCACACAGCTGGCTGCAGATCAATCGATCCCACAGAACTCTTTTCTGTGATCGATCCCTTAGTTTTCATGCATACGCATGAGCTTGCAAGAGATAGGGCATTACGTCAGCATACCTAATATGAACTTTTGACCCTACACACTGTCAAACCATTCTGGACGTTTTTTCGGACAGGTTTGTTGGCGCCCTCATCGATATCGAGCGGTTACAGGGGATAGCGCGATAAGCTGTGGAGCGCGAGTGGATGCGTAATGATAAGAAAACGTCCAGAATCTGGACTACCACTGCTGCATGGTATAGTAGACAATAAAAGTGTAGGTGTGTGCGAGTGACAGTGCGTCGTGTGTGCAGGTGACAGTGCAAGAGAGAATAAAGGCTGTAGCATGCCTATTTTGGGGGTAAGGTATACGCTTTAATGAATGTATGCAATATCATTATCAAAGAAAGGAACGGGAGGGAATTAAAAAAAAATAAAAAAAAAACACTTTGCATGGATCAGGGCTTACTGAGACTTCAGAAAAAAAAGTACATTGATCAAAGACTACTAACTGGAAACATATTTCAATAATAAATACTTTTTTAAATGAGCTTTAAAGGAAAACAGTGAAGTACACTGCTTTAATTGATCAGGTAGGTTATTCCAGACATCGGGACCGTAATGTCTAATTGATTTCTGAGCTAAAACAGTTTTGGGGTTTACAAGGTGAAAATCTGTCGAACGGCGAGTTGGATATGTGTGTATATTCGAATTTAAGTGAAAAATATTATGAAATAAAGAGGGAAGTTGATTTTGTTGCATACTTGTACATAAATATACCTGTTTGTAAAATGTGGATGTCCTGAAGCTTCAAAGTATGCAAACGATGAAATAAAGGATCTGTATGAGATAAATATGTGGAATTAGTAATAATACTTCAATGACATAAACATTTAATTTTCTTTTTGTGTGTGTATACACGATCAATGGAAAATTGTGATGGTATAGACATGGTTAGCTCACTCATTTGCATATTTATACCCACTGTACAATAACTGTTTTGGAGAAATTATAAAAACTTCAATATTTCATTACTTCCATTTTTTTTTTGTCGACTAACTTATATTAATTAGACTGGATTTTTAATGGCTTCACACTTCAAGGCTGTCTGACGTAGCACTGATGGGCAACAAGTAGGACGAGTTTTGATATCAGGCTGTGATTTCATGCTGACAGAATCATCTTTTTTTTTTTATAAAGATAAACTATTTTTTTTTCAGAGATAGAGAAGGAGAGAAAGAAGCAAAAGACCCAAGTCAAAATGACCGTGATTACTATCCTGACATGAAATGAAAGACCTACCATTTCAAAATTTACCAACGATCTCTAAGAAAGATGAGACACCGTTATTGACGAATTCACTGATGTCTTATATTACCATCTCATTTTGGGTCCTATACTTGCACATCTATACATCCCTACACCCATCCATCCAATTATGTTCGCATCTACATTATATCAAAATATTTCATCTATCTTTTATACAAGACCAGTATATTTTTCTATATTATGTGCACATTAAAACAAAAAATGAAGTGGATGGATGAATAATATACACATACAATTCATGATAATATTAGTGTATACTTACTTAAGTCTACAATCAACGCAAGGAAATTGTCTTCTGACTCAAAATTTTTAAGTTTTAACAACATTTTCAAAGTCATTATTTCCATTATTGTCATGATCAGAATAATTTTACTTATCTCAAAAATCCGTTGACTGTGTATACTTGCCTTATTCCTTTGAAGAAAGTCATAACAAAAAACCTCTCCGGAGGGAGAAAATGCATTCATGCAACATGTTACGGCATGAAAACCAATCGTATAAATGCAATGCTCATGATGTTTGCTGAACTATAAAAGTTTGAAGTTAGAACCTAAATCCAGATAACTATTGTAGTTTTGTCATACGTCAGGTATACCGGTATGAGTATGCTGGTTATCATTCTATGACCATGACCTTATGATGGCGCTAAGCTTTATGACAGGGGTAAAAAGAAAAAGAAAAGAAAAGAAAGAAAGCCCAGTTGTGTAATGTGACAAGGCAACACAAAGCCAACAAAAACCCGTGCACCTTGATTTTACGTGAGGACTCAAAATAGGTGAATGGATCAACGTACAGTTTATCTTCAGCATTCGTATTTTCTGAAAGTCAATATAATCAATTCTCCTTCTACATAATCCTTCAATTGGGATCATAAAAGAAATGGGAAATTGTGTTTCTTTTTCAGTTTTTCCAGAACCTTTTTTTTTAAAGAATAGCGTGAATAGAGGCCCCATTTCATTTCTTAAAAACCCATTACGCATTACTCACTGTCAACTCATTACTCACTGTGTATTTTCTGAGGGTCCCATATCGTATAACTTTTGCTTCTTAGTGGGACCCTCCATTTCCATCCTCATCCGTAGTTAACTTGTATTACATGCTTTATGTATATTAAAAAAATATAATTGTGTGGGTTTTTTTTTCATCTGTTACTCATTCATTTGTACTTTGTGAAATCACATTCTGCAATTATTACAAATACCTTAGCATACACATTGTCTATAATTTCTTTGTTTATTTGATGGAAGTGAAAATAAATTTGAATCTTGAATCTTGAAACTCTAATAACATTTGAACAGAATGGTTCTAATACAGTTAAAGTTGGTATATTATATCAGTAATAAATATAATATAAGGCCTACTTGATGAGTGTGGAAAAATTTTCAGCTTATATTTGATCATCTCTCTTCTGTGGTTACCGCAGAGTTGCACTTTCTATTTTTGTACCATTTACTGAACAAAGCATGACATGGTGAGATTATTCTAAAAGTACTTGAATAGTAACAGACCTAATTAAATAGACTTCAAAACCTCTTTCCTCAATAACACTTTTCCAGAATATGCATTTCCTTTCCAATGTTACATGGTCAATTACTGGAAAGCCCATTTTGTATTGAACTAGGCCTATATATGTCTTCCAGAACCTGTCCTTAACTAAAAATTCATATCTAACTTTTTGGTGTGTTTTTTTTTTTGTTTTTTTACTACAGGGTATCACAATAATATTATAACCTTTTTTTCACGTCTCAGAGTATTTTGCTGTCATAATGTGCTGCACATTCACAGACAAAACTCGTTAACACTTTAAAACAATTGTACAGATCTGTTTATGGATTTTTAAAAGTGTTAATATAATCTCCTTCAGTTATAATGGGGGGGGGGGGCTTTAAGTATGCCTAACAATTGTTTATTTATATAATGACATATATAGGAATGCAGATGACTCCTTTCATAACCCATAAGATAAGCTTTTCTTCGGGTTTTTTTTTAGCCCCCCCCCCCCCCCCCCCCAGTTTTATCCTATGGACTCATATAGTAAATGATTCAGTATGTAGAAATCGAAAAGGTCATAGGAGCAGGGAATCTTACCTCCCTGATAGGAGCGAGGGAGTCCTGGGCTTGCTTCCTGGCTGCTTCGGCAGCCGACAACTATTACAGCAGGAAACGCGCTGGGATCATAGATAACGGATGTTCGTATCTTGTGTAGATTTCACCCTATACAGGGGTTATAAATGAAATTCCGTCACAATTATCAATCGCCGTTGAATTCAATTCATTACTACCGTTGCGTTCTCACCCAATCGATCTCGTCACTTCTGCGTGATACCATGGAGAGTGATACACAAAGTTGTAATGTAGTTGAGTATCAGATTGTGTATACTTTTTGTTATTTTTTTAAACCTAGAACTTACAACGACGAAATTAATTTTCTGCTTATTTCTGTTGCGTGACTAACTGCATGTGGTATCCATTCAGACTTTCTCTCTCTACCTCTCCCTCTCATTCCCTCTCTCTCCCGTTTTCTCTCACACACACGCACAGACAGACAGACAGAAACACACACACACATACACACACACACACACACACGACGAAAATAGCTACACACCACGCCAAATACACAACACAAAACATATTAATGTACGCACATTATTCGCATGCACATCCACCACACACATGAAGCCACTCAAAACTCAAACACGCGCGCACACACACATGCCAAAACAAAGTAAGGGGCTTTTATTACATCAACCCATCAAGCAAATGACAGCCAGATATATAGGCCTATAGAAATGATTACAAAATATGCTTTACCCTCTTTAGTAATATCTGAATACATCATTGTAAAATATTTTGTTCATAATCATAAGGGCAAGGACGATGATGGGTCATAGACAGTAGAATTCTGTCGCCTTTATCGAAAACGTCTCTCTTTGTTAATGAGTTGATGATTAAAAAAATGCTTACTGATACTTCACTGGACTTTCATCAAACGTAATGATATCGAAATGGAGGTTTGAAACAAGACTAACTGCAGCACATTATCAGATATCATAAATTCCCTTGCGTTTTTTCAGAGAGTATATACACAAAGGAAACGGCTGAAAAGAGAATACCGAGTACTCGCTTTGATGCAAATCATTGTGAATGTAGGGGCCCATGTTTGAGTTTTATGTTCATTCTCAGTTTTCGAGCAGGCAATTACTGACATGCCCACAAGCCACCGGGCATATGCATTGTATGTACAATTATGGGACTATCAAAGGACCGAGGACAGAGGATATAAAGTGTACTGTCAAAGAGATGGGCGATGTTGGCTATTCTGAAGGTTTGTTGATCCAAAAATGAAAAGGAGTCCGTTAATCCCAACATTTTGTGGCCCGATTCCGAAGGTTTGATTGTATTGCAAAGGTTCGTTAATCCGAAGATGAATTTTACACGGTTCGAAATTCCCAAGGTTCGTTAAACCGTAAATGAAATAAGGTTTGTTATTCCGAAGGTTCTTTAAACCGAAAATGAAATAAGGTTCGTTGTTCCCAGGGTTCGTTAATCAGAAAATGGACATGGAGGTGCGTACTTTCCAAGAAATATATTTTCAATTTTCTACCTTTCCCAGTGTCGCATTATAGGAGCACCTTTACGGGTGCAATTTTTCACTTTTCAGAACAGTTTTCACCTTTCTGTCTGAAAGGTGCAAAGCTACACCCTTAAAAGTTCTTCTCCCATTGTGACACTAGTAAAGATGCTCCCAGTCCTATGGCAAAAGGTGCAAAGTTGAACCTTATTTTATACATTGAAGCATTAAAGCAATAAAGCTCATTCTTGGATACAACATGAGTCGTTTAACACTACCATAACATGAGCAGTATCGTTGTAATCAGTTACCTAATACAGTAACACTTCGTAGATTTAACAGCCCTGCACTTTCATGTATAGACAAAATCAATATTTTCTTTGCCGAATATATATAGGCACACAATATCATAATAAACATTATTTCGTCATCAAAAGTCACAACCAAGATGGATTAACATGGGAGCTTTCACTTCTTTAAACGTATATAGTTTGCCATTGAGAGCAGTGATTAAAAAAAATGTTCAAGTTATCACATAAGTGTAGGTCAGTTGTATCACAAAACATCCTGTCATAAATTTCGCAAAAAACCCTAAATTTTATGGAGATATCACTATCTTTCTCATTAAACCATAGGTGTAGACGGTTTAGTATACATGTACAGACAATTTTATTATAACTATTGTTCTCATTTTGTATAATTAACAATTCTTAATATTGATTATAATGTTTAATATTTTATATATATTTTTTTACCCCTATCTCACATTTTAGAACTATTTTGAAGCACTAAATCTAGGTTTTTGTTTCATCTGCGAATCGTATATAATGCCTGTAACATTCCTGCATTTTTATGCAGCCAAAATATTTATATTTTCTTTGCCGTTTAGTCACACAATATCATGTAACATTTTTGCTATCAAAAGCCACTGCAGGAGCACTTTACTTGAAGCTTTCAGTTCCCTGCACTTTTATGCATCCAAATATTTTGCAACTTCTTTGCCGTTGACATGACATTGTTATCAGATTAATGCTACCACTGATGAGATCAGCCAACTTTACAGCTCACATTGTTCTTTTAACATCCCCTGCACTGTCATGCAGCCAAAATATTTGTTTTTCTTTTTGAAATTTTGAAATTTTTGTGATTAATATCTTTGCCCTTGTTGTCACAGCATCTCACCATCTGTTACAAGAAACCGGCATCAAAGTCAAACAATCGATCTTAATTTTGTATTACTCCCCCCAACAAAAAACCACAACAACAAACATACAAATATGCTCTTCAAGATTGTGTTGCTATAGTATGTTCTATGATTGATTCTGTTTACATGTAGGCATAATCATTCAGGATTATACGAAGCAGTTATCTTTCATAAGTTGGTTTTCACGAATAACACTTGTTCGGGGGATAATCAATTAATGCAGACATAGACCAAAAGAAAACAAAAAGAACGTGGAAATTTGAAATTTACATGGAGTGAAAACTCCTGTAATCACTTTAGTGTGCACTGGTTTTAACGTTAAAATGCTACTCGCATGCGCATAAACGAAGTGAAAAAAAAAAAGTTGAAGCAGTTCGGTATAGTTTTGGTTGAGATGTGGCTTCAGGTTTCCAACTTTTTGTGAGATAACAAGAAACCAGTTAAGAAATATATGAAAAAGCACACAATTTAAAGAGGAATTCAGAGTTTCTTTGATGAAAATTTGGAGTTATCAAATATCATATTGGAGTAACAAAGAGGTCCCAATTAAAGGTGGATTCCACGTTTTATATTGACCATTAATTTTACTTTGTTTTTTTAAATATTTCAGCCACTTCAAAGCCGATTTTCATCAAATAAACTTTAAGTTACTGTTAGAAATTGTATACTCTTTCGTAAGTGGTTTCTTGTTTTCTCGTAAAAGAAATTAAAATCTGAGTCTCCCATCTCAACCAAAACTATACCATCCCTTTAATTTCTCATATCCACATTTTCACACCACCCCTGACAAACAGTCCCTTGAACTCACATGCTTTTATCTCTCTTATATATACATATATATCTTTCTATATCTCTATCTCTGTGTGTGTGTGCTCAATCATGGATTTAGTAGCTTCATGACCCAACAAGCAGACAGACAGACACTCGACATAGACACAGACAGAGGCACACATACACACACACTAAAAAAACCCCACACACACTCACATTGTACGAAGCATTCACTCACTCAATAGGCCTAAAGCATGTATCCCAAAAAAAAAAAAAAAACAAAAACAAAATCTAACCCAGCCTGCATTTTTACCAACAGACATCCACTCAACTTTAATTTACACCACACTCATATTTCTAGGGCCTACCTGGTTCTGGGTCGTACCTCCTTGCTCATACACACAAAAACACACACAACACACTCATAGCACAAACAACACATTTGTCATTTCACACACACATTCACACACACATCTACATACACATGTACATTCTTGTCCAACTAGCAGGTAAAACTTTAGCTGTATGATACCCCATGCACATACCATTGGTAGTATTAGCCACGCACAGTCAATGGCCACCCATGGTTTGTGTATCATGTCAACAAACGCATCGGTGATTGCGAAATTGCAACGCACACTCACTGGTAAATGCCTTTCTGCATCAGTGTGCGCCATTCGCATCTCAAACGACCCTGGTCCCTGGTGGTGGAAGAGCTAGGGCAAGTACCACTACTTGTTATACATAACGAACGTACACATCATATCGCAACCGCTTCGCCCACCATCGGCATACTTCTACTGTCAATTGGGGTAAGGTGTATAAACTTTTCGGTGTCGGATTTCTCTAATGACAACTATTGAATAGTGAGTGCATGCAATAAGACATAACCATGATTGTCATTCGTCGAATGTTTCCACTGGATTTGAGAGAACATTCCTGACCACAATGATTTGTCGAGAAACATGCGTGCTATTTTCGATCTTGCTTGGATGTACGGGATGCCTCACCGGTGTGACTGGTTACGCCATCCCGAACCTACCAGGGGTGGGCAACCCTGGCGCCAAGGAAATGGGGCCGCGCCACTCCGTGAATGGCGAGGTTGACTCAGGGCCGCGGCCGAGCGCGACTCGAAAGTTCGCCCGTGAAGTTCCCGTGCCCGTCTCGGCGCTCTCCGATGCGACGCGCTCGAGGGCTTCGCCTAGCAACCGCCGAGATGGTTATGGGAGGCCCCGCAAAAGAGACATTTTTATGGATTTTTACGAAGCCAAAGGAAGAAGATCAGCTCCGTTTGTGCAAGATACTTTTATCGACGACAAGCATGGTAAATTGGAGCCAAAGTCGGTACGTGCATGGTAGACTGATCTTTATAGGCAAATGTTCATTGAGTTCATGCAATTTGTATCAAAGTCAAAGAGAATCAAACTTTGTTATAGATTCAAACAAATTAAGATTTATCAATCCTGAAGAATACCAACCCGCCCCCCAAAAGGGAGGGAAAAGTGGGAATTGGAAACAAAATGAAACTATCTAGCTACATTGTAGATAGCTGTAAGCAAACTTTGAACTGCACATTGATGTGCAAAAGGAGAGTCTATTAAAATAGGCCTAGTCTATACCATGTTTAAAGAAATGTTAGCAGTTAAACTTGTGACATGGGAATTTCATTGTATAATGAAGGTATTAAGTCATGCATCAAGAGAAAAAGATGTTTTGCAACCATTATAATATGACTTGAGCATTAAATTTTGTAGTCAGTTCCAGATTTTGTACCTTGTTCAAGATGTAAACAATTTGGCTTTATTTTTTCTCATGGACTTTACTGATGCTGCACAACCACTTCATTTTGTTTATTTGATTTGATATTTGTAACATGCATTATCACTGTCTTTGGCTGCCCATGACCTTTCTTCTCTTTCTTTTTTTTTTCTTAATGGGGGGGGGGGGGGGTGGGTAGGATAGAGGACGATGAGGTCTATTTTCTTGAGCAAGTCTCCAGTTTACCAGGGAGGTGAGACACCTCCCTGAGTTTACCAAGTGATGCATGATGGTGTAATGCTCTTCATACCAGTGACAGACTTGGAAAGGTGATGGTGGTGGTGGTGGTGGTGGGGGGGGGGGGGGGTAGGAGGGGGTAGGCAGTTTCACCCCTCCGTGGGCTCCTTTTTCTTTTCTTTTTTCTTTGTGCATTTTATTATTATTACTGTTTTGGGGGGAGGGGGTGTTAGGGGGTTAAACCCCCTCCCTTCCCCCCTTGGTTGCCTGTTTTGTCGGGGGGGGGGGATTGTCAGTGGATTTGGGAAGAGAAGTGACAGGAAAAAAAAATGTGAAGACTTTTTTCTTTTTTTATCATCGTTACCCCTCGGTGCCCTGGCCCCCGTCACTGGTTCAACGCCCCACCCCCTCGGCAAAAAGCTAGGTCCGCCCCTGTATACTTCCTTAGTGCTTGCAAATAACTGAGTATTTATAGTCATTGACACTGCCAACAAATGCGTGTATGTTCCAGAAGGTGTGGTTGTGTGAATGATTTGATTTGCTTGTTTAGAAATTGGATGGTACAATGTATGTACCGTATATATTGTAGCTAGCTCCTTTATTCTTTCTTTTTAGGGGAATGCACGTACTACATGTAGATGTCTACATTTTGTCCTGTCAATCGTCCACATTATTTAAAGCCTTTAACCTTGTGATAGGGGAATAGGCCTACAAGCATATATCTTTTGTGTGTGTGTGTGTATGTGTGTGTGTGTGTGTGTGTGTGTGTTTGTGTTTGTTACCTCCGCCAAGGGAGGAGGTAGTATTGTATGTTTTCGTTACCGTTTGTTTGTTACCTCCGCCAAGGGGGGATGTTTTGTTTTCGTTACCGTTGGTTTGTTTGTTCTAGTATTAGTTAGTTAGTTCGTTCGTTTGAACGTGTGCAAAATAACTCAAAAAGTAGTTAACAGATTGGGATGAAACTTGCAGGAAAGGTTGAGAATGCTACAAGCAACAAACGATTAACTTTTGGTAGTGATCCTAGAATTTTTTGGGAATTTATGAAGGATTTTTGATATTTTGGCAAGTAGGGTCAATGAGCTTGGGAGTTCAGGCTGCGCGTATTTGAGGTTTGCATGCGCGCACTAAAGTGTGTGCTCTAGTTTCTGCAGGGGAGAGGCGCGCCGCGCCTCTGATGGTTTATGACGTAACAAAGGCTTCTATATCGGGAAATCGGGCGATTTTTCAGTGGGTGAAAATCACTTAGAGCAAGATCATCAGTGGAAAGTAACTGCTTGGCGGAGGTTGCTCTCGGAGTGCTTTTCTAGTTTGTTAGTTACGTGAGTGTGCAAAATAACTCAAAAAGTAGTCAACAGATTGGGATGAAACTTGCAGTAAAGGTTGAGAACATTTGACACAAGTAACAAATGATTAACTTTTGGTAGTGATCCGAGAATTTTGGGGGAATTAATAAAGGATTTTTGATATTTTGGCAGGTAGGGTCAATGAACTTGGGAGTTCAGGCCGCGCGTATTTGAGGTTTGCATGCGCGTACTAAAGTGTGTGCTCTATTTTCTGGTAGGGCGAGGTGCGCCGTGCAGCTGAGGGTTTATGACGTAACAGAGGCTTCTACATCGGGAAATCGAGCGACTTTCAGCACACAATGCTAAAAGTACGTACAGGTGGAAATCACTGATATCTCCATGGAAGAACAAGATCAGTGACGGAAATGAGCCACATGCTTGGCGGAGGTCTGCGCTCTCAGAGTGCTTTCTAGTTTCTACCTGTACCTCCGCCAAGGAGGGAGGTTATGTTTTCGTTACCGTTTGTTTGTTTGTTTGTCCGTGTGCAAAATAACTCAGAAAGTAGTTAACGGACTGGGATGAAACTTGCAGGAAAGGTTGAGAATGACACAAGTAACAAATGATTAACTTTTGGTAGTGATCCGAGAATTTTGGGGGAATTTATGAAGGATTTTTGATATTTTAGCAGGTAGGGTCAATGGACTTAGGAGTTCAGGCTGCGCGTATTTGAGGTTTGCATGTGCGCACCATTAAAAGTGCATGCTCTAGTTCCTGCTAGGGCGAGGCGCGCAGTGCAGGTGAGGGTTTATGACAACAAAGGCTTCTATATTGGGAAATCGGGCGACTTTCAGCACATTTCTTTTTAAGTTTAGGACTTTATAATGATAATATCCCATAAAAACTTTATTTTTTAATCTACACTGTAACATTTGCATTTACAGTAAGGGCCTATGGGCCCTATTCTGTTCATGTATGTTTTCACTTAATTATTTCTATTTCGCATTTTGACTCTAATATTCATGTAGACCCCTACATTTGTATTTCCATAATACATGGTACATACTTGTATGTATTCATCTAAATATCAATTTCTGCGTATTTATACACCTGTATATGGGAATGTGTACAATAAATTGTAGGTCCTACAGTTTGTAATAATTAATTTTGGCCTTCGGGGCTGGTGTACGGCTCCATAGAATCCTGTCTTCTTTGTTTCAAGGAATACACTGTACATGTAGGTCCTCTCAAGTGTTGTGAACTTATAGTATATGAATAATACTCGTGTTAACAGTTGCTGGTACCTGCAAACCAAGCAGTGGTTAATACCTGTTTTATATCCACCATGTTTAGAGTGGATATTGGCAGCTAGATATGTTTCTAGGAATGATGTGTCAAAATACATGTATAACTGGTTTTAATGTACCGGTACCAGATAGTAATATAGCCAAAAGGCTTGGTTTTGAATGGCATTAATGCACAATGCTGTCAAAATTGTTTTTGTGGTAGGAGAGGTCCGTGTAAAATGGTAAATGGGAAGTTTTTGTTGTGAAGTGAATGTCTTTACTTACATTCATGTATATTTGTGAAGTTAAGTAAGGAATGGGACCTCCATTTGTTGCAAATAGTGCTTAGGACTGCCCTACGAAATCACCTGTACAAATAGGAGTCTATACACAGACAATGTTAGCCCAAAAATATGTTGAAGAGGTATCAGCAGAGGTTTGACTTTGAAGTACAGGTATTTACAATGTAGGGCCTATTATTTCCAGTGTCTACTGAACACAAAAATGTAGTACTTCATTATTCCAGAAGCATTCAAATATGTATGAAGATTTCTGACTGTCATGTTGAGTAATTCATCAGGGATGAAAGATCTGGCTGGCCTGCTAGGTCACCTGTGAATAAGGTGATAGATCATGAATAAATTTGTGTAAAGGAAAATGTCAGTAGAAATTTATAAAGATACATAAAACGTAGAAGCCATTTGATCTTTTTTCATGTACAGTAGCAAGAAGGTTCAATCATAGATGTGATTTTGGAGCATTATTCCCTCGACCATATGATATTGTATTTACCCTCTAGTTTATAATGTATTTCAGTCGATATTTCAATCATGTTTGTGTGTACAACTACCGGTACATAATATTATAATACCAATAATACCACTCATTCCTAATCCTAATCAAAAACTTTCAGGAAGATCTCATTTCAGCTGTCTCAGACTCATCAATCATACCAGTAATAATAATAGCTCCACAACACCCTGAATACTGTAAAACGAGAAATGTTCGCGTGCATTTTAATTTCGCGAATTTCGCGAGCGCCAAGATTCGCGAAATTAAAATGCACGCGAAATTTCTTATCTACACTATATGCATTGAACGAAGAGGCAATTCGCGAAAATTTCTTGCCGCGAAAAAGGCCGTCGCCTCCAATTCGCGAAAATTTCGTGCCGCGAATATGTCATGTTTTACAGTAGTCCTGGCAAACAAATACAACTTGAGGAGAGGAGGAGGTGGGGTACATGTAGGCCTACATTTATTTAACTATTAATAGTCTGTAATTGAACCTCATGGGACATTTGTGTACATGTAGGCCTACAGTAAAAGTACAGTACTCCTGTGGAATTCAGAAGCATACTGTACATTGTACCTCATATCCCACACACTGAAAAAATATGGTTCATAAAATCACATTTGTTTGCATGCCAATGAACATGGAATGGGTACCGTATGGTACCTTGGAATGTTTACGGTTTGCTGGCCACTCTGTTTGAGTCAACATTTTTATTGAAATTGTGACCATTGTTTGGATATTGCATGTAGGAGTAATTAGTTTTCCCCTTTGTAAAATGTATTCTTTTCATCCTCAAATTTGAATTTCAGGCCAAAGATTGTAGTGGGGGGAATCAAGTGGTGATACTGTAAATGGGTACCACCCCAACCCCCGAAACCCCACCCCCTATAATAGTACAGCTGTAGCACAATTTGTATTGACCAGTAGCACTGGATACACTGTGTATACAGTATGTGTATGTTATGAGCCCTATTTGTATAATGTGCATCATACAATTGTAGGTGGAATTCATGCTTGACGATTTGATTATATATTGGACTTTCATGGTTACAGGCTCAACAGTGGTGTATTTGGAATGAATTGGCCATTGTACACCTGTAGGTTCAAGTCTGAGACCCAGACTACCAGATACATGTAAGCTCTCCAGAATCCCAAATTCCCTGGGCTCTTGATGAGTGAATGAGATGGTCAGTACTTTTTAGCCCCAAGGATAGTCCTTGGTTTAAAGCAAAGGTACTCCTTGCTTAAAGGTACTGTACTGTTTTGCGAGTGGGAGCAGTGATTTAAAAAATGTTCGAGATATCATATTTGATGCATATGAGTAGGTCAGTTGTATCACAAAACATCGTACCTTGTAAAAATTTTGCAGTAAGTTGAGTAAAGCCTATATAAAGTAACGAGATATCACGCTATTTTTCTCACTAAACCATGACTGAAGATGGTTTTAATAGTCTAGAAAATCTTTTTATTATCACTATTGTTCTCATTTTGTATATGATTCAACAGTACTACGTAAGTTATTAATATACTGATTCAAATTTTTACAGTGGTTATTTCTATCCCTAACTCACATTTCAGAACTAGTTTGAAGCACTGAAGCTGGGCTTTTGTTTCATCTGCAAATGGTAAATTATGCCTTTAAAAGTTTAGCATTCTCCTACTCAGCAAAGACTGCTCACTGGATGCCCTGGACAAACCCCATTCAAGGAGCGTGTTTCTACTGAGAGCACCTCACATCCCTGGCATCGCCACGAATTTTGTCCAACGCAGCACCTCGTATTTTACGACCACTCGAGCTGTTTCTACTGAGCGATAAAATACGAGATGATGCAAAGGTGACGTGCAAATGCGGCGATTCCGGAAGTCAGGTATTTTTAAGTCACAGATTTGGGTCACGCGCGCATTGCCTGATCCGAACCCTGCCTGCTTTGATTAGCCATTTCTCTTCGTCTTTCCATCCAATATACCCCGAACTAACATACTGGTATCCTGCCACTGACTGATGAGAAATCTTTGGAGATCGAGGGTCCAGTTGAGATTTTCTCAAGGCTGCGACATACTAATGTGATACTCTCGCGATTCGAGACAATATAAAATGAAATAACGCGGTGTAAAATCAAATAAGTGATGAGGGCTTAGTAATGCAATAAGTTAGGCGAACAATAGACGATGAATGCCACAATTCTCATGTAACGTAACGTATAGGGCCTATAACACATACACAAACGAGTTGGTACAAACAAAGCATGATGTGAACACGGTCGCTGCGTGTACACACATATTTTGTACACATGTGTCGAAGGAGTGTGTGCGATGAACCGATTGAAAAGCGCGGGGAGAAATTCTAGACGTCCGATACACCACGAATTTCGCTACCCGGTGTGTTTCTACTGAGAATCGTCCTTCGCGTCACCACGCATCGACCACCTCAATAGATGGACGACAGAGCACCTCGCATCAGCCGGCATCGCCCACTACCCGATCTGTTTCTACTGAGGAAAAATTCGAGGTGTCACCACGCATCGGCCGGTATCGGCCGGCATCGGCCGGTATCACCACACATCGGCTGGCATCACCTCGAATTTTCGCCGCTCAGTAGAAACACGCTCAAGGATACATCTGAGTTTTCTTGCCTGGTCAGCAATGGTCAGCAATGGTCAGTCTCCTTCCCATCAGTCTTCAGTCTTACACCTGTCAGGAATTGCCATGAACTGTTTCAGACCGTGAACATCATTCTTGCATTGTTTTTTCATTGCCAGTGGCACTAATTGGTTTAAAGGAACAGGTGTACTGTGTGTAAAAGAATTCCCCACTGTGAAAAACAACCAAAATCTTCTCTTCTGATTGTTAGTAAACTGACCTTCTCTTCCAAAAAAAATGTTGGGAAGGTGTAATTAAGTTATTGCACTGGAAGTCGTTCAAAAACAGAACGTCCGTGGGTATATGGTCTAGGGGCAAGTCCAAGATAAGGTCCCCTCAGAAGGCAAAATTTCATCTTTGCTCAATATTGACAAGTTTGGTATCATTTTAAAGCTTATGAGTTGAAGTTTTGGTTTCCGTGAAGGAAAAAATGATATTATGTAAATTTATGCAAATTTCAAGGGCTTCATTTGCATAAATGTGAAACACAGCGTTACGTATGGGACATTTATAAAAATTCATATTAATTTGAAGGAAAGCAAATAATAATTGATTAATATGTGGACATAAGTAGTTCATCACATAGTTTAACTTGGTATGAAAATTTAGGGATTATGCAAATGATTATGCAAATTAGCTCGTGTCCTATCATGAGATGTCCCATACGTAACAAAATGAGGTCATTTTTTTAGGTTTTTTCTGAAATTGCTAAGGTTATTTTAATGCCCTTTTGGAAAGTTCTAATTTATTGTTTAGAGAAATTAAATACCAGAGAAAAAAGAAAAAAAAGTAAAAGAAATACTTTTTATTAGGCATTGAAATAATGTTACGTTTGGGACAAATGCGTTACGTATGGGACATCCTCATACATATTGCATGTGAATGCATGTAGCTAGCTGGGAAGGTCCCTCAGTACACAAATGGTCAATCATCCTGAAGAAAGCATCCCAACATTGTAGCTACTTTTTGAGTTATAGACACTTGAAACAATACATGAACTTGACCGAACAATTTTCAGAAAGGGGAGGGGAAAATGGCAAAATTATTACACAATGAAAAATCAGCATTAAAGGGATGGTATAGTTTTTTGTAGAAATTGGGATTCAGTTTTCAACATTTAAAGAGATGATTGGAAACCAATTATACAAATTACTTAAGAGCATAAAATCCTAAGACTAGAGGAATTCAAAGTTTATGTGATGGAGATCCAATTTGAAATGGTTGTGATAGCATATATATAGAAGAAAAAAAAGTAAAATGATTTTTTTTTTTTATTGCAAGTGATACACAAATTGTCCTTATTCAGTTTTCAGTAGTAGCCACAACAAAATTCATGGGTATACATACTGAGTTGTGACTCGAATCAATGACCTGACTGCTAGACAGACATCATATATCTACTCGATCACTGGGGTTCCACGCAGCAGGTATTGCTTATTTATTAAACTTAATATTTCTTGTGTCAAGTTGTTTTTTATTGAAACTAAATGGCAAACTGCCCATCATCAATGCAAGTAAACACTTTAAACTATTCAATTTTTCAGTAGTAACTATCCTGATAAAAATAGGGCATACTTGTACATACTCAGGTTGGTCATAGAAAATATAGAATATGATTGAATGTGATTATGATGGTAAATATCTGGGGAATATTGTTCCCTTGTCAATCTGGATCAGTATTTGAGTAATTTCAACTGATTCCACCTCAATAATTATGCAAAAATTTGTTTAAATGGGTATTTTGCAAAATTATTTTGCAAAATACCCATAAACATGGTTCTCCACACACTAAACGAATGGGGAACAAATGGCATGCATACCCAGGTTGGTCATAAAAATATAAAATATGATTGAATATGATTATGATGGTGAATATTTGGGGAATATTGTTTCCTTGACAATCTGGATCAGTATTTGAGTAGTTTCAACTGATTTTACTTCAATAATTATGCTAAATACCCATAAACATGGTTTTCACACACTAAATGAATGGGGGACAAACTGTCCCATACGTAACTGTCCCATACGTAACACGTCATGTCTGTCTTTAATTAGAACCTGTAATTAGAGCTTTTTGCCTAATGACATGAAACTTACCTGTGATAATCTTGAGTGTTGTGACTTTCATCACAGTGAGTTACAAGTTGTAGAATGAAATACTTTCAGAGAGTTTTGAGGTTGAAAAAAATGTTCAAAAAAACAAAATTTTTCTGGTCCCATACGTAACGGCACATATTTTCTCTTCTAGAATATAATTGTCAAGGTCATTTTTCTCAATTTTTTACATGATTATACTTCTTCTAGATATCAATCACCATGATGAAGTTCAATATGATCAAAGGCCATTAACACTTTTTTTCAGGTCATAAAAGTCTCTGAATGTCCCATACGTAACGTGCGCGTTATCTTGGACTTGCCCCTAGGCAAAAAAAAATTGAAGAAAACATTCATACCTCACTGCCAGATAAAGATGCCTTCATAGGGGGATTGAATTCAATTCATCTGTAGGACCTCCACCATAACGTATCACGAACTTCAATACCTGGGTGATCATACACTGTACACATGTATCATGCCGCAACACGCACACCCTTGATCTTCGCTAATGAGCTCATACTGCATTTAGAGCTGTGTGCAGCTATGCAGTATGTAACATATTATACAATGTATGTTGCTTCTGCTCCTGCACACCTGGTGGCCACACCCATAATTGGCAGCTAATTGGCAGCTCGTTTAATGTCATACCTATGTGCAATAAACTCTTTTTCAGCATGCATACACATGTAAGGTGTTGTGCATACTACATGTATGTGGAAATAATTTGCACTGGTAGGCCTACAATTCTACTTCTCCACTTAAAGTGCCTGAACATTGTGATTTTTCATTGTGTTGTGCACAAAAATGTCGAACATATCTAATACAATATTTCTCAGTGGAAGTGGGCTTGGTGTCATTTCAGCAGATTTAGTAAAAAATAAACACTGTGACCTTTGTGCAATAACGAGCAAAGTGACTCAATTTGGTGACATGAAATGGCTGAAAAGCTTCATGGTGAAATTCAGCAGCTAATCAACCATCCCAGGCATCTCCAGAAATGTCAGCTGAAAAAAGAAAAAGAAAACAACAATTGCACAGCAGAGCATTTTTTTTTTTTGGGGGGGGGGTTTTGTTTTGTTTTGATTTTAGGAGTGAGCCCACCGCAAATTGTTTTTGGAAACCTCACAACAGAAAAACTTGCCATGTTTGTCACTTTTACCTCAGCCCACTTTGCGATTGCTACCTGCCACTTAAAATTTTCTAGACATTTCCAATGAGGTGTCTGGGCACTGTGCATCCTTTGTGTGTCCTTCAAACTTAGCAAAAATAATGTGCAAACTGCCAGGCCAACTGTGCACATGCATCATTGCGCAGTTAAGACTCAACAAATTCTTTCTGGTCTAATGCAGTTTCAGTATGTTTGTTCATCGCACTGGAAGGAAAAATGTGAAACATTGCTGATTTCAATGTCCTCCCCCCCCCCCCCTTTTTTTTTCCGGCAGTAAGAAGAACAGCTTATCATGTCAGGTGTAAACAGCAGAAAACCGTCACATCACCCAGTAGTACCCTCAATCAAATCATGTGTTCATCATTCCTGCGGATTAGAAAGAGAGAGGGGCTCTAAATCACAAGGGCCTTGATGTAATTCAAAAGATAAAGGGCAGCTCATGCTTTGTGAGACAGTGCATGCCCGAAGAGATAGTACACCTACTTTCAAAGAGAAACTCGACTCCCTTCATCGTGTTGACTTCTTGGGGGAAGAGTCAGATCAAATAAACAGGCCAGTCAGAGTTTGATTGAAGACAAATATTTGCTCTATTTTCTATTTCGGTATTGATTTCAAAGAGAATCAATTGTTTCCATAACATGTTTATAGTTGGAATATCCAAACAGTAATGGGGGGGGGGGGGGGGTGTGGATTTGTAGTTGTGATCACCAAATCATTGATCAAAAACTTAAAGGGATAGTATAATTTTGGTGGAGATGAAGGATTCAGGATTTAATTTATTGCGAGATGATTAGAAACCCCTTATGAAATATTACACAGCATACAATTCTATTAAGAGGTACTGTAAAACATGATATATTCGTGGCATGAATTTTTTGCGATTCGGAGCCGACGGCTTTTTTCGCGGCATGAAATTTTCGCGAACTGCCACTAGCATTCAATGCATATAGTGTAGACAAGAACTTTCGCGCGCATTTTAATTTTGCGAATCTTGGCGCTCGTGAAATTCGCGAAATTAAAATGCACGCGAAAATTCCTCGTTTTACAGTATTCAAAGTTTATTTGATGAAAATTGGTTTTGAAATGGGTAACCTATCCAAAAATGAAGTAAAACAAGGAGGTCTTGATAAAAGATGGGTCCCACCTTTTATTATGACCTCCTTGTTTTGCTTTGTACTAGAATATCTCAGCCATTTCAAAACATATTTTCATCAAATAAACTTTGAATACCTCTTTAAAATAGAATTGTATGCTGTGTAATATTACACCAGGGGTTTCTAATTATCTGACAAAAAAAATCCCCTATCTCGACCAAAAGTATACCGTCCCTTTAATGTTGATGGTAAAATTTTGTGCAAATCAAGGGAGAGTTGATCACAAGATGATATTGTTGCATCAAGGTACTGTAGGCCTACTGTAAAACATGATATATTCGCGGCATGAATTTTTTGGGAATTGGAGTCGACAGCCTTTTTCGCGGCATGAAATTTTCACGAACTGCCAGTGGCATTCAATGCATACACATAGGCCTACAATGTAGTGTAGACAAGAGCTTTTATGTGCAATTTAATTTCGCAAATCTTGGTGCTCGCGAAATTTGCGAAATTAAAATGCACGCGAACATTCCTTGTTTTACAGTAGTTTAAATAGTGATTGAAACTGGTATCAATGTTTTGTGAAAGCATAAAACATTAAACTCCCACAACCAGTCTTCTTTCTGATTTCTGTGTAATTGAATCTTCTGCCATTCTTTTCTTTTTGTTTGACTTTACTCCATTTCTAAAGTCAACATGGACATGAGATGGCTTTGCACTTTGCAGATTCTGGGACAGAGAGAGAGAGAGACAGGGTGAAAGACAAGGTGGTAGACGCATGTCAGCAGATTCATACATACTACTTTATATTCTGATAGGAGAAAGAGATGACGAGATATAATATCAGGTAGGCCTATATATACCTACAGTGTCATACGGTTGGAAAGAGAAAGAGAGAGGGAGGGACAGAGAGAGATGTATATAATGTATTAGAGTAGATAGATTCATGCATATAGAAAGAGACAGGAAAGAGAGAGAGAGGGAGAAAGACAAAGTATTATATGTACACTGAAAAAAGTCGGGTGTTAGATATGAAACATTGAGCTGGTGTTAAATTTCCGGTGCTCATTTGTTGTGTTACATTAACACACACTGGTGTCACTTCATTTTCAGTGAACAGGGCCTAATTACTTCCTCTTGTTGTTCTTGATTTTTAACTTCAACAAGACAAACAAGAACTTGTCAATAAAGTAGGGGGCCTATATACATGTACTTGATTAAAAAAAGGATGTATTTACATTGTACAGCACAGTAACACCAACTGGTGTGGTCTCCTGTTTACACTGGACTGGTCTTATTACCTTTGAAATTAACACCAGCAATGTCAAATCAACACCATATGGTGTCATTGTTGAATCAACACTAGTGCAGTGTCAAAAATATCACCAGCTACAGCACACCACAAATTGCCAGATGAATACTTTTCAACATCATCACAACATTTATACTCTCTAAACCTGTTGGTGTGGACCTGTATTGACACTGATGTATGCTAGATTCAACACCTGTAGTGTTAAATCTAACTCCGATCTTTTTGCAGCGTATGCATAGATTCATATGTACTGAGAGACAAATAGGGCCAGAAAGATAGGAAGAGAGAGAGATTGACAGGCAGAGAGGGGTAGAGGGGAGAAAGGGAGGGGTGGGGCAAGGGGGGGGGGGTGGAAGGAGAGAGAGAGCAAAAAGAAAGAGGCAGGTAGACATACATGTACAAATGTATATACAAGGTAGCACATATTCAGGCCACAAACAGTCAAACAGACTGACAAATGCATTCACACACACTCGTACATTCATACAATGTTGTAATCTCCAGCGACTGCAAGATCAAAGTGCAAAAGTTGCCCAGTATTTCACACATTTGTCATAATCCATGTGTTAAGGACAAACAAAGCCATTCTGTTTGCGTCCCCCATCAAATGAAGTGTAAATCTCCCCAGCAATTGTGTCAGTTTGCACAGTGGTAGCGACACAAGTATCATGGCAAATGTAGTGTTTGAGCACATGTACAAACAAGAGCATGGGACCGAAATGGGCATGTTTACTTATAGATCATGTTAAAGAAATATGCATGTTTGTTAGTATTATACAACGAGGTACACTGTACCTTGGTGTACATAACAAATGCTACATTGTACAGTGTTATAGGGGGCTGTGGGGCCTAGGAAGAGCTTTGGGTATCTGTTATTTTGTGTGAAAAACATGTGATAATGAAATATCCGTATGTAATATAGCATGGCCACGATTTCGGTTGAAAGAAAAACAAGAACTGAATACTGGTGGTAACAGAATTTTATGTGCCAATATAAATTTCCATTCGTGACCTTTGTCTGTTTGTTTGCTTGTTTGTTTGTTTGTTTGTTTGTTTGTTTTTTGGGGTTTAATGATAATCAATGTTTACTGAATTGAAATTATCTGGTCTACTTTATCAATAAGAGTAAAACTTTGATAAACATGTGCACATATCCAGTAGTTATTGACTATACTATAGTACACCACTTCATGTAGCTACAATTGTATTATCACACACATTTCGACCACACGCAGGGATCAGCAATATATTGCCGTACGTTATTGATTGTGCCCATGGCTCACCTCCCTGATCTTACAGAACGTTAACCTGGCATTAGTGGCATTTGATTGCACAAAATAACGTTATACCCTTATCTGGAATCAGCCTGAACTGTTGAGATAAGAATAGATTTGTTGGATATGTATATTATATAAAGGGTGATCCGTCGAAGAGCAAAGACCAGAGTCCTTGCCTTGCTTTACCCATTCAGGCAAATAATGTTTTCAGTGCCTTGTGTAAATTATGAGCTATATAATATTAAAAGCATTTTTTCCATGTCAAACACAATGTCATATTGCTTGGTGGTACCCTCAATAGCCCTTAACTCTTTATGTGCCACGTTTGCATGTCGGACTCGGTCGACGGCGTGCCAACTTCGCATTATTTTGCTCAAACGCACAAGCACGCCAAAACCGATCATAGATAGCCAAATGCCACTGTACTATGAAAGCATCTCTTGTGATTCTGTTCTTCTCACTAATTGTAGTAAAGCAAGGAGTGTTCCCTACTGGATTTGATTGTAAATTCTAGGTTTCTATGACGGTTTTGTGTGCAAAAGTAATGGCTTTACAGTAATGTAGCTGCTGGTCGCTTGAAAGAAAAACAAAACAGAAATTTGTCATACAATTTTAATACATCAAAGCAAAACTTGGCATTTTCTCTACAACTTTGCTCACTACATGTCCAGCTTAAAAAGTTACATAGTTTTGAAAAAGAGAATGTTTTCCCAAAGCATGAATACGTTGGTGTTTCGGAATAATGTGACACACAGGGCCAAAGGGGGTTTCCACCAGGGCACGTAAAGATGTGCCTAGTAAGCCTATTGGTATGCATGCTCAGTGCTCTTTCCCTTGATTTGCTTTTGTTAGTCAAAGAATGGAGGCTATACCTTTATCTCCCTAATCCTGTATTGTGTCAACATGTGCTTCCCTGTTGGACTGAGGCACATTTGCTATGCCTGAGTGGGCTTACTCCTCTACACACAGCTATGTTGTATGTCAAGTTTGGATGAATAAATGCTGATGAAAAAGCTTATGCCTTGCAGAAAAGTAGAACTTTGTGTCTGGATGCATTCTAAGAGTTTAAAGGGGTAGTACAGTATTGGTGGAGATGAGAATTGGGCTTCTAACTTTTTGCGAGATACCAAGAAAACACTTATGATATAGTACAGAGCATACCATTTTAAGAGGAATTCAATGTTTATTTGATGAAAATCGGGTTTGGAATGACTGAAACATCCAAAAACAAAGTAAAACAAAGCGATCGTAATAAAGTGTGGGTCCCACACTTTATTAGAATCGCTCTTTTTGGGATATCTTAGCCATTTCAAAACCAATTTTCATCAAATAAAAATTGAATTCCTCATAGAATTACATGCTCTTTCATATTTCATAAGAGGTTTCTCATTATCTCACCAAAAAATGTTAGAAACCTGAAATTAGGTCTCAACCAAAACCATACTATCCCTTTAAGGCTATGGGAACTGTGTGGATTGGGGCGTAGGACAGGGTGGTTGCTGGTTGTTGGTCTCTCGTTGTTTTTCCATTTTTGTGGCTAAATGGATTCATGACTGTGGATAGAATCACTCAGAGGTAAGCAATCATTCTGGGCTTCATTTGCACCCCATTTTGCACAACTAACGATTCTAGTATAGACCTATTAGAGCTAGTATAGATTTACACCTAGATTTTGAATCTCCCGCCCTTTCTATTGAGTAGCGCCAATATGGCCGCCGCAAACCCCCCGGATCCATTTATGGATTCGGAAGTGGGTACTGCGACACCTGATGACGAATTTCAAACTGTTGTGTCTGATAGACAAGTCCGTCGGAAAAAGAGGAAAATACGCGAAGGAAGTGTTGATGTTGAGGACCTTGCGACAAGAGTAGACTCCTCTTCGGAGGATGACCATCATGATAAATCTATGAATGGTAATGAAAAGTTTGGTACCCCCCGATCTAAACCACCTGATCTGAGATTGTACATATGTCCAATAGACAAGAAAAGGTCCCTAAAAAACACAAGCTTGGCTACGGTAGCCAAAGCCATCCATACTTGCTGTGGATTCCCACCAGAGTTTGTTAAGTCTACGCGAAATGGCATTATGGTGAAATGTAGAAACGAGAAACAGTACAGAAAACTGATGGAACTTCAATCTATTGGTACAATACCAGTAAAGGTGCAAGATCAGATGTACACCATTAAAGGAGTAATATCTGGGATCCCCACGGAAATGTCTGAGACAGAAATTCAGATGGAATTGAAAAAGCAAAAGGTGTCTCATGTGAAAAGAATAATGAGAAAGGAACAAAAGAAAAATCAAAACAACTCAGGAAACGAGCAAATGAAGCTCACCCCGACACGCAGTGTCATACTATTTTTTGAAGCAACCACATTACCCCAAGACATTGATTTGTACTTCCAGAAATTTCAGGTCAAACAATACATACCCCCTGTACTCAGGTGCTTCCATTGTCAAAGGTTTGGGCACGCAGTTGCAAATTGTAAGGCAAAACAAAGATGTGTGAGATGCGGCGACCCGCATACCTTTGAGGAATGTCCTCAGAAAGACACTCCAAAATGCATTAATTGCGGAGAAAACCACTCGGCTGCATACAGCGGATGCCGAGAGGTGAAAAAGGCTAAAGAGATACAAAAATTGAAAGTAATGAACAACTTAACCTACGCACAGGCCACTCGCAAAGGGCAAGAACATGAGCAAAGGCCGAATGTTGCAGTAGAGACACGACCCATACCTCAGCCTGCAGTGAAAGAAACTAAAGAGAGCCCTGAAGAAATGAAGCATGGTACCCCTCGGGCAAGCCAACCCGTGAGTCATACCCCACATTCAGCTGAAGTGAACAACCCCCCATCAAAAGCTACACGGTCCTTTTCGTTGATTCCCAACCAAAGCAAAAACCAAGCTCAGCCCCAGCAAAACATGCAAAAGCTACCCCAAGAAAGAGAGGGACCTGCCAAAAACAGGTTAGGTGTAAACTTTGTAGCTCAGGCTACAGACAATGAGCTCATCAACTTCATTGTTATTTTGATCATGAATCTCATGAAAGACAAATCAGAGGATGAAATTCGCCTCCTGATAAATGCAGCAGCCGGTAAACTTCTTGGACAAGACAGCTGATGTTGGGGAAACTTGTTAGTTTTATGTCGGTCTTCCTCGTTCTCCAATGGAATGCTCAGGGAATGAGTGGACACGGACAAGAATTGATACAATTCTTAAGTACAAATAAATCTGATATTGTACATTTGATATGTGTACAGGAGACATGGTTTAACAGTGATAATGTTTTGCAGATTCCAAATTATACTTGTTTGTTTAAAAATAGAACAACACAAAGTAGAGGAGGGTGTTGTTTCTATGTACATGACTCTGTATATTACGATTATAAAGGCGGCGAGTCTGAAGTTGAATTGCAAGTGATTGATATTTTTTTGGGTAAGTTTTTCCTCACTGTAGTTAATTATTATAACCTTTGCAGAGAGATACGCTGTGAGGCTGTAGATTTATTTATAAGTAAAGCTAAAGATCCTGCAAAATTATTGATTGTAGGTGATTTTAATTCTCATAACCCCCTTTGGGGTAGTGATAAACTGGATAGAAATGGTAAATTGATTGAGGAATTTGTTTTACAAAATGATCTAGTCATATTAAATGACGGATCTGGCACGAGACTTGACCCCCATTCAGGAAAAATATCTTGTTTGGATCTGTCTCTGATTTCATCTCAGTTAGCAAGTAAGTGCACTTGGAATGTTAAGCCAGACAAACTAGGCAGCGATCATTTTCCTGTTTGTATTGAGTTGTGTGTGGGAGGAAAGTCTCTCCTCCGAGAAATGAGTAATGAAAGCAATGGTTGGAATCTAAAAAATATGGATTGGCAAGAATTTGCTCAATTGTGTGAGAATGTTATGAATATAGATAATATTAACGTGGATACTAAAATGTTTTATGAGATGTTTATGTCACACATTACAGAGGTACTTGAAGATACAGTTGGAGTTAAAAGAAGAAAAAATAGACACCAAAAGTCACAGCCTTGGTGGACAAAAGAATGTTCTTTGAAAATTAAAGAAAGGAATAGATTGAAAAATAGACTCTCTAGGTGTTGGTCTGAGGAAAATTTGTACAGGTACAAAAAGAAGAAAGCAGAAACGCAGCGAACGATACGGCAGGCAAGAACCAGATTTTGGCAAGCCTTTTGTGCAAGTCTGAATCGATCCACGTCTGTTTCGGCGTTGTGGAAATTCATTAAGAGTATGAACGGTATTCCTCGGAATAAAACCCATAGCATGTCTGTGTTATATGTAGGTGAACGTATTATTGTTGATGATAAAGACAAAGCAAATGAATTTGTAAGATATTTGAAGCATACAGGGAAAGGGAATACAGAAAGTAAAATTTATAAAGAGATAGAGGAAGAATTTGATGTGATCCAGGTTCAGGAGAAGGAAGGCTTGCAACTGGCCTTAAACGAGCCTTTTGTGATGAGTGAATTGGAAAGAGTTCTGCAAGATAAAAAGGCTTCAACACCGGGAGAAGATAAGATAGGATATGAAGTGTATAAACATTAACCAGAGTCAAAAAAGGAGATATTACTGAAATTGTACAACCAAATATGGGATACTGGAGATATTCCAGAAGCATGCAAACACTCGATTTTGATTCCTCTCCTCAAGCAGGGTAAGGACCCACACCATTTGTGCTCTTACCGCCCAATAGCGTTGACATCATGTTTCATGAAAATAATGGAAACGTTGGTGAAAAACAGATTGCAATATTTTATAGAAAAACACGATCTGCTCGCAAATTTTCAACATGGCTTTAGAAAAGGCCGTTGCACTCTTGATAATATCGTACATTTGGAAAATGAAATAATGAAGAATTTAGAAACTGGTGTGAAGTCTCTAGCAGTGTTCATTGACCTGGAGAAGGCGTATGATACGCTCTGGACAAAAGGACTCATAGTAAAACTCAGTCATTTGGGTTTAGGAGGAAATATTTTACAGTTTATAAAGAACTTTCTATTATATCGCACTTGCCAGGTCAAAATAGGAAACGAGAAATCTGATATTTTTCATATGGAAAACGGTCTCCCGCAGGGCAGTATTTTGAGCCCTATATTGTTTAATCTAATGATTTCTGATGTACCTGTAAGCAGAACGAATAATGTTTATAATTTGTTATAGGCAGATGATTGCGTTATCTGGACATCAGGAAATGATATTAGAGAAATGACTGTTCAAATTCAAACATACTTAGACGTTTTGAATGAATGGTTCACTTCACGGGGACTGAAAATATCACCGTTGAAGACCACTTCTGTTCTTTTCTCTCGTGGAAACAAAGATGAGCGCGTTCATCTATTGTTGGAGAAAAATGAGCTGAAATTTGCTCCTCAGTATAGATATTTAGGAGTGATATTTGATAGGAGGATGACTTGGAGACCACACTTGCAAGACGTAGTTCTGCGATGTAAGAAAAGGTTGAATATACTGAAAGTTTTAGCTCATACAAATTTTTGTCAAAGCATACAAGAATTGTTAGGCGTATACAGATCTTTAATACGCTCCATAATAGATTATGCTTGTGAGGCTTATGATTCTGCTACTATGAGTGTCAAGAATGTTTTAAACTCCATACAATATCAGGCTTTAACTATTTGTGCAAACGCAAAAAAAGGGACAGCCCTAAGAACCCTCCAAGTGGAATTCGGAGAAATGCCCCTAGAGTTACGTCGAGAGATGCTCTCGGCTAGACTGAAAGCACGTATTGAGAGTACTCCCAATCATCCTATGAAAGAAGGGCTTAAGAATTGTTGGCAATTTGAATTTTGTAAAAACACTGCTTCAAAAGAACCTTTCGGACAAAGGACTCTAAACTCATTTGAATTTTTAGATCCATTTCATGTTGAATTGTGTGTAAAACCTCCCAACGTGCCTTTCTGGATGTGGAAGCCTCCGTGTGTATCGACACAATTAAAAGAGTGTGTGTCAAAGACTGACAACACAGCCTTCCAAAAACAGGCCTCCTTAGAAGTGATGTATAACAAATGGCAAAACTATTTACATGTATATACAGATGGCTCCAAATCACTTGAAGGCAAGGTAGCCTCTTAATTTTATGTGCCAGTGTATAAATGTGTTCAGAGTAAAAGAATGCAGAACCAAACATCTGTTTATAGAGCCGAATTGGCGGCTATCACGTTAGCTTTGTATTGGATTGATCAACTACCACCACTTCAAACAGGAGTAGTTATTTTTAGTGACTCACTCAGTGCCCTTGAAGCCATTCGATCTCAAAGAGAAGAAAGTTTTGTTACAGAAATTCTAAGTTTCTGTACTAATCTATACTTTAAGGGAATATTAGTGAGTTTGGAATGGATTCCTGGACACTGTGGAATAACAGGAAATGAAGTGGCAGATAAAGCAGCAAAAAAGGCTTTACAAAATGTTTCCATACAAGTGAATAACAAGTTGAATAAATATGAATTTAATAAAAAACTGAAAAGGTGTTATATGACAAAATGGCAAATTAAATGGGAGGAGACAAACTCCCCCCTGAAATATGTTCAACGAAATGTTTCTCAGACCTATTTATGCACCTTGAATGACAGAAGAGCTGAGACAATCCTACATCGCCTTAGGATGGGGAACTTAGGTTTAAATGACAATTTGTTTCATATAAACCAACATGTGTCGGGTATGTGTGAATATTGTAACATCCCAGAAACAGTTGATCATTTTCTTATGTTCTGCCCCAGATATACCCAGAGCTATGATGTTAGTTGAAACAAAAATTCATGAGAACAGCATTCAAAGCTTACTAATTTCAACTAACCCAGTATACCAAAAAGCTCTTGTGTTATATGTTAAAAGATCACAACGATTTTTCTGATAGATAAACTTTCATACATGTTATGAGTGTACATAGTTTGCACTAACTCTGCCTCGAGGTACCCTGAAGAGGCTTTTCATGCGCACCACAGCCCAGAGATTGCTTACTTTATTAAAGAATGTATATGTGATTATTATATATATTTGTAATTTATTAATATTGTTTGTTTGTTTTGTTTGGCTCTGTATCGGACCAATTGAGGTTCCAGTGCTGGTAAGCATCGGACTCTATACTGCCTGCATATCGGAGGGGCCTAGGCCGTTTTAACGGCTGAGAAGTCTGCTCGAGACAATGAGCCGGATTGGCCAGAAGATATGATATTTTAAGCAGGCAAATAGACGTACCGACAGCTGACCAAGGATACTCATTACAATATTCTTTTTGAAAAAAAAATGATAAAAGGAAAAGAAATTTATAGATAAGTGTTTGGCGTAAATATTCTAAAGAGAATGGAAAACGCCACTAAACACAAAACAACAACAACAACAACAACAACAACATTGTGAGGAAATAATTGAGTCACGTAATGTGTTGTCAACAAAGTTACTACATCTTTCAACAAATATTGAGAGATGATCTGCTGTCAGTCTTTTTTTTTTCTTTTTTAGGACGGTTTGATTTTGCTACAACACACATTTCCCATAGACGCTTGCCTGAGTATACTCGGGACTCGTATTCAACGGGTTAAATCCTAACACATTACTGTATGGACTTCTGTTGATTTTTTTTTTTGTTCTTTGTGAAGGCCTTTACATTCTACATAAATCCTTTTGCACCTATAGGTGTCTTGCAATGTTATTTGCATGGATTTAGACTGTTAAGTAATGATGTAGGCCTACTGGTATGATGTACTTGACGAGTAATAGCAAGATAGGTCGAACATGATGCACAAAAACGATGAGACACACAACCCACTTCTGAAATATAAAAAGTTGGGCCTAGGAGTGCTCCAAAAGCTCTTTGACTTTATACCCCTCTGTGTTCATACAGTGAATCACAGCTCGGTGACACCATGCGAAGTGGCTGAGAGGGGCATAACTGTCATGATAATCTTTGAGTCCAGAGAGGACTTCTAGTACAGATATTACGATAGGTCTAAACTGTATGCACAGAGCGCTCCACATACCACTTCCCGAGCACTCTAAATGTTGATGACCATTTATAGAGTTACATGTAAGAGTGCTTCAGGAGCATCCTGAGCCTGTGTGGCCTCGAGAGGGGTGTTCCAGGGTGCTATTGTCTGTTCATACAGACCTCAGAGGGGGTTGGGAGCGCTCCTGGGGGGCATTTCATGTAGTGTTATGTTGGATGTTCTCATTTCTGACAAATGCACTCTTATCAGATCAGATGCAAGGATTTCAGTAGCTTAAAACAGTTTATTGGAAAAAAAATGCCTGACAAAACTCTTCATAAAATGCCCCCTGGAGTGCCATATAATGCCCCGTATACATAGGATAACACATACACACACACTCCCATGCAAAAAGGGCAGGCGTGGGAAGCTTGGGGATGAATGGGTTAAAGAGGTAGGCGTATGCCTGCCTCGTGTGCCTTGAAACATTTTATGCATGTTTCCATGGTAACTATGGGCCGTTCAACAAACCTGTTATGAGCGTTACAGTTTGTATGCATTCGGTAGATGCATGGCTGATCTTGTCTGATAAAGTCTGAGGAAATCTGGATGATCCGGATGCCTATGCCGTCATGGCGGTCCTTTTGTGATTGGGAGTCCCCGGATGAAATCTAATTTCATAACGATGTGACCTTTCTCGAGAGATTTCTATTCTCATGCATGATGAATAGGCTTGCTTACTAATGTATTCAAATTAATTGATATCTTGAAAGCTATTCATGTCACGAGGAGCTGTTGTGGCTCACTGGATAAAACCCACCCATCATCAATCACGATGTCTTTGGTTTGAGTCCCCTGGGTGCAGTGGATGTACCTCTCCACGAGGAACTTTAACCTCATTGAGCAGTCTTTCGGAGTGGGGAGGGGACTCAAAACCTTCGGGCCCTTGGTTGCTTGCTGATTCAATACTTCCTTTAGCTATATGTAAAACAGAAATAAGTTTTTCTCTAATTCTAATCAAATTTTGTTCTCATAAAATTCACATTTCAGCACTTGCTACCCAGTTTGCATCCATTTAGTAGTCATTGCCATGTCAGGCAAGCCGTTTTCATGCTAAAAGTGGTATAAATAACTTACAGTTTTGTTATGTTCAATAAATTGAGTGATGTGCAGAGGGATCTGTGTACAACTGTATAATTTTGATGTCTTGATCACTGATATTCTCGAAACATTAGAATCTGGGTAGGTTTTAATTTAGAAGACAATAAATATTAAGTGAGGGCTTTTGTATGTCAGAGAATGTCATGCATGTCATAGCTTTGAGTGAAAGGCATTATTTCATGTACATTGTAGGTTAACTTTGTTCCTACTGTTAATGTAACATCAGATAATGATTTAGAGCACGTACAAATGTACACTATGGATGCATTCTGATGGCAGAATGAGTGAGATTTAGATGCCAATCCAGTAACTTTTTCGCCAATGAGAATATGTAAATCATGTTGGTTAAACATTTTCTGTTCACTTGGGACTAAACTCTGTGATTTTATTTGTGTTACAGGACCCAGATGTGTTTGCTCATACCAACTTGATGGACCATCTGATCAGCATACTCTTGACTGGCAGATTGGGCAAGACCAAAGGTAAAAAAAAAATGTTATACTGAGATGCTCTTGTTGTGATTAGTGTGTGTTGCTTGAAGGTTTGCATGGTGAAGTAAATGAGGGAGAAAGGTTTGCGGTGACGCCATGTGTATGTAGTCCTAGGTTTATCCGGATCGTTGCTTGGCTGAAGAAGAGCCTAGAAAGAGGAGAAATGCAGAGGGAAGCGACATACGGGGGTTGTAAGGAGGGCAAAAAGTGAAGAGTGGGGGACAGTAATGGGCTGGAAGTTGAAGTTTCACTAGTGGAGACGGTAGAGAAGGGAACAGAGAGAGTGGCAAGGAAGAATAGAGTGAGAATTAGATGTTCGGACAACTTAAGGAGGAGAAAGATGAAATAGACCCCGTTTACAGTGCGGGGCTGGGCCAAGCCGTGGCCGAGCCGCGGCCGAGCCCAGCCTCAATTGCGGGCCGAGCCCCGCAATTTTGTCCGTTTACACTGCCGGGCTTGGCCGCGCTTTTAATTCAAACCTTTCAATATTTTGTCGTAGTGGCGCTCTGCTTGTAAACAAATGCAATTTGGCATTTGGCCCAGTTTGCGTTTACACTGAGAAAAGGCCGGGCTCGGCCGTGGCTCGGCCGTGGCCGAGACCATCTCCAGAGCGTGGCCAAATGCATGGCCAATTTTGGCCCCGCATTTGGCCTTTTGTGCGTTTACACTGAAATGAAGGCAGGCTCGGCCGTGGCCGGGCCTCGCGCTGTAAACGGGGTCATAGAAGGGAAGGGGAAGACAGAGGAGTTGAAGGTTGGAAAATCATGGAGATAGAAGAGAGAAATGAAGATTCATGAAACCAAAGAAAAGAATGAAGTCTGCGAACAATGTGGACTATGGAAAGTGATTAGTGTGTTCAGTAAGAAAAGTGACTTCTGAATGCCAGATATTTGATATCTCAATTGACTGAGAGTTTGCTTGTTTGTGAATACTTTCATATTACCCTAAGATATATAACATGTAAAATGTGTATAATTATGATGTACAATGTACCCTGCATCATGCACATAGATAAGATGTAGGTCTATCATTCAAAAAAATAAAAACATTGAGAAAGATGAAATAGCATTGGGCTAATTTTCTTCTCCAAAGCTTTATGTTTTGTAATTTTACTTTGTATCAACTAAAATGAAGTCAATTGATATGAAAAAAGTAAAAATGACTGTGTCATTTTAAGTATAAAGTCTAAAGCAATGCTTCGGTGACATGATAAACAAAAATCAGGCTATTGCAGGATACCAGTTGTGGACCTTGATGAATTAAACTTCATGTTCAGAAAGAGTACTAATAACCCACTCTTAGTATTGACTTACATTCATATGTTGACATTCTAGACATATTTATTTATTTTCAGAAACCTCATCCTTGTCCAGCCTGGTGACAAGTCACAACTACTTGAGTCAGCTGTCTTCAGTTAGCAGGCAAGGCACTTTTCTGGAGATCGGCACCGGGGTCACCAGTCTCTTCATGGCCAAAGAGAATACCCCTAGCATCATCACAGCGCTAATTATGCCAGGTAAAAAGAATCAACACAAGATAGGCCTAGAAATTACTTTCCTTCAAACTTTTTTTCAACACATATTATGAGTTCTTACCCTTTTCATGTTTTGCTTCACTGTGCTCTATAGAATTGAAAGATACCACAGGGTAAATATGATAATGAAGATTTTATTCTCACGTAATCAAAGCCTTTATATTCTGTACACTGTTTTTTTTCCGGACATAATGTGCAATCAATTGAAATGAAAAAGGTGTGTTGTTGCAGTCGATTTCTCGCCGAATCCTGAAAGCCTTTGTGTGCTTTGAGTGGTGATAGGCACAGAAAATGGGTGCTGTTCGTTATTCCGAAGGTTCGTTATTCCGAAGGTTCGTTAATCCGAAAAATGAAATAGGGTTCGTTATTCCGAAGTTCCGTTGATCCTGATCCGAAATGATATAGGATCCATAACGACCCTTCTTAATAACGAACCTTATTTCATTTTCGGATGAATGAACCTTCGGAATAACAAACCTCATCACATTTTTGGATTAACGAACCTTCGGAATAATGAATCTTCGGAATAAGGAATCTTCGGAATAACGAACCTTCGGACTAACGAACCTTCGGAATAACAAACCTTCGGAATAACGAGCTGTAACCCAGAAAACACTACAGCATTGTACACACTGTCTAAAGTCCCTGGCTCACAAGAGTGTTTAATATTAAAGAGTTTTACATCAACCCATCAAAACAAATAATATCGAGATAAGCTCGTGGAGAGAGAACTGCATTTACGAACCACTTGTCCCTGGGATGGTAATCAGAATTCTACTTTCATTGCCTTAGTGCATTTGAATGGAAAAAAAAAAGAGAAATGTTAAATGAGAATACAGCCATAAGATAGAGTGAAGTGGCCAGATTCCTGCTACTTAAGTAGCATTTAAAGTGCATAAAACTGTAAACGTGGTGTATTTTCGGATGTCTTTTGTTGTTGGGAAATTTCTTATAGTGAGTCGACTTATATTTGTGAAATGAGCAAGTTGCAAAGATGATGCCTCCCATCATTCAAACGTGCTCTATATCGTCTCCAAGGTTGGAAGTCATCAACCCTTCTCTCAAAAAGGGATGATATCGGTACTTATTTCACATGGACGACTGTCCTGACATTCGTGAACTTAACCATGCATTAATTGTCTTACAAGTACCAATTGATGAAATATTGTGCTTGTGAAATATAGTAGGGCTTGCACAATCATGAAAATATAAAAATGTCTACTGCTTGAGTACCAAGCTGGATTGTATTTTGTGTTTGGTTATTGTCAATATCGTCCCGCATGCAGTGTCAGGGCACACCTTTGAGAATTGTTCTCTCTAGGTGTCACTGAGGCAACGAGGGCAGCAGACCATTAATCATCACATAACAGTATTTTCTTTTTTGACAGTTTTTTTTTAAGGTTTTATCCCTTTTTTGTGTGGTTATGTAGCTCTTACAAGACAATGTGACCGTGCATCACAAAACCAACAAAAGTCACACCCCTTGATTTTACGTGAAGACTCAAAAAAGGTGAAATGGGTCAACCAAATCAATCTTGATTTTTTTTTCTGAAAGAGCTAATCCTCCCCATTATTACTAAGTTTGGAATCATAAAATGAATGGGAAGTTGTGTTTTCAGCAGTTTTTCTACAACCCATTTTTTAGAGAAGTGTGATAAGATATGTCCTAGATGCCCCCTTATCATTTCTTGAAAATCTTTTGCACATGCATCACTTTCAACTCTAATGACATGTGAAAGAATAAGACTACTGCTTTGAAAGTTGGCGATAATCATGGACAACATGTGTTAATAGAGCATGCTCAATTTCAGCTTAATCTGAAAATCTCTTCATTGTTGTTGCTCCAGTGGTTTACATCCTGGTTTTTTTTTTTTTGTTTTTTTTTGTCCAATTCATCGCACAGCTGGCACGGCTTGGAAAAGATTAAGCACTTGAATAGATCCTGTACTTCAGAGCCTCTTTTCTCATTTCACACTTTTCTTGAGCACGTGCTTTCTTGCAAGTATTAAGGAGATTCCATTTGAATTGAATTATACATCATTCAGAATCTTTCAGAATCTGCTCCAAACTGAAAATCCATGTCTGGCAACTTTTTGTTGGTTTTGTGATGCAGGGTCACATATAACTCCCAGTCTGGCCTGGAAAGCTGCATTAAAGAAAGGTACAATGCTGGGGTAGCATCTTGAATACTAAAAAACATAAAAACAAAAAAACAAATAAGCAGATAACTCAAATGCAAGATGCAGACACACACACACACACACACACCAAAAAAAAAAAGTCCAAAGCAGAACAAAAGAAAGCAAAACAAAGTGAAACAAAAACGGTATAGAGAAGAGGGATAGATGATGGAAGGAGCTCTGCGGAGAAGGTTCAGGAAAGATGGGATTGTCTTGAAAGGGATGATATAATTTTGGTTGAGATGGAGCTTCATTTTTTGGTTTTGTTTTTTGAGATAATGAGAAACTACATATGAAATATGAAAGAACTTACAATTCTAAGTGGAATTCAAAGTTTCTTTGATGAAAATCAGTTTTGAAATGGCAGAGAAATAAAACAGAAATTCAAATAAAAGATGGGAAACACTTTTTATTAGGACCACTTTCTTTTTGGATATCTCAGTCATTTCAAAACCAATTTTCATCAAATAAGCTTTCCATTCTTTTAAGAATTGTATGCTCTTATGTATTTCATAAGTAGTTTCTCATTATCTCACAAAAAAGAGAAAAAATGAAGCCCAATCTCAACAAAACTATACTATCCCTTTAAATGATGGTGCCTAGTAGAAACGCAGTTGGTGGATCAGGGGCTCATGATTAATCACCCAGTCTGGCATCTATGAAAACTAGAATGCAGCTATGTTAAAGCAATCGCTTTTTTGCTGACCTGGTGTTCCATCCAGTGAAGTCCCAAATTTGCAAGTCAGTGACCCCCATGCTTCTAGATTCTTCTGCTGTAAATGTTAATGGATAAAAAGGGAAAAATAATGTACTGAATAGCCCATTCATGTCACCTCATACAATTCATGTTTTGTGGTATTTTTTCTATCTTTATTCATTTTTCTTATTCATTTTCGGTGATTGATTCTGTACAGACACAGCCGCCGAAGCATTCACAGACTTGTCGGCCGTGCACAATGTGTTCGTCGGGACTGTGGCCCCTGCTGGGATTGCCCCATTGCTCAAGTCCCTTCAAGAAGATCCAGAGGTATGGCTATTGCATGCAGACCTACCAAGTCTCATGCCTACGGCGTGATTGAGTCTCACTCCCCAGCAACCCATCTCATGCTCACCTGCTCAACAATCATTTTCTCACACCTCCCCCTCCAAAAAAAACAAAACAAAAACAGAAACAAACAAAAACAAAAACAAAAACACAAACACATACTATCATACTCAAACTCAAACACAAATAAACACACACAAAAAAAACACACAAAAAATGGCACATAGATCAATAATAGCCATTGGATGAGAAGCCCGCTAATGCTAATATGAGTAAGGTAAACTTTTTTCTCATTCATTTTATTGGCTGAAGGTTACCTACATGGCTGTATTTACAGCTACGGGCGGTACTGTATTTTCCTTTCTGAATAAATAATCCAAATGTCTTCAAAATTTGTGCCATCAACTAGATAAAGTCATGTCACTACTGATCAGTCATACATTCTAGACTCATTCACCGTTGACCAAAATTTTGACAGTAATGCTCCCATGTCTTGCAGGACCACTTTCATGAAGAAAAGATGAGAATTATAATGCAAGTAGAATTGCATTATAAGTGTGAGCCAAATTGCACCATTTCTAATTCCTAAAAAACAAAACAAAAACAATGGGGGGGGGGGGAGCGGATCCCCCCACCCAACCCCTTCGGATGCTTCACTAAATTGCAGTTTCATTCTCACTCCCAGCCAGCTGAGAAACTTGGCATCTCTGCTGCATGTCGCTTGGTTCCCTTCACATTCGATCAATCCTTCCACCTGTCTCATCAGTATGACATTTGCTTGTATCAGTTAGTCTTAGACTGAGACCATTTTTCTCTTCTTGTGTAAGTTTGCATGCATTGTATTTAACTCATGACATGCTTTGCAATGGCGATCGATGTATCTACATTTAATCAATGGTGTAAATTTGCACCAGGGATGAAGAAGAAAAAAGTGTAGCATTGGGGGTACCACCTACGGTATCGTCACCCCAAGGATCTGTAGTTTGTTTATTCCAAAAGTATAAAAATTCACCTAATTCTTGTCTCAAATATGCCATAAATACTGCAGTTTTGAACGTCGTGACCGTCTGGTTGATTATGAATCTCCATTTTAAAATAGCGCAATTTTAGTGCGTGCAGTCCGTTTTCTTCGCGCAGCTTAAAAGGGTACCTAGCGATCGGCACCCCCTCCCTCCATAGGTAATACATGTTAATTTCACAGCCATTCGTCGTTACTGAGCGGATGTGTAATTGAAACATGTTTAGTTTGGTTTGTTAGTTTGTTTGTGAGTTTGATTTTCATTTCTTCGTTTTTATTGTTTTCATAGCTAATGACACTTAATCCCGCATGTACCTTTTCGTTCTATACGCAAACAGCCACGATACGCAGGGTGCCGATGTCAAGGTACCCTGCCGATAGGTGGTACCCCATACATACAAGTACAATATTGCTTGGCATATCAAAGGGAAAAGCCGTTTTGCTTTTAATGCTGTTTATTGATAAGACACTGTAACAGTTTTGAAAAAAAAAACAACTTACAGTATGGATGTGAGGCTAGGAAGATGTATTCTCCTGTGTTGCTTTTTTTTAATATACTGTAGAGAAGAGGAACAACTTATAAATGGCATTTATAAAGTGGCTCCAGTGTTTTGAAACATGACCACAGCTTTTATAAATACTCTGAAATGAATCTTGAAATGCTTGCAGAGATTTGATTCAGCTTGATGGTTGACTCAACAATGGCTGTGTTTATCATCTTTCCCATGTTTCGATACCGACTATCAAAATGTGTTTGCGAAGGCCTTATGGATCACGTTTCTCAAGTTTGCGTTTAGCATCTCTATCGCGAGTCGAGAGAAAGGCCTTGTCACTGTGCACCTCCATTGTGCTACTTGACTGAGGCGCAGTTATCATGTAGTTGGCGTGGGTAGGTCTGAGCAATAAACACATTTCCAAATGACTTTGCGTCAATCTTCTCCACAGAAATGCATTCTGGCTCAAATGCATTTGCGATCCCACTTTTTTTCAGCATTTCAGAAAGGCATTTCTAAGCCCACAATCAGAGCGGCCTTGCATTAATCATCTGCCCAAATCTCCCTGAAAGTTATTTCTAAACCTTAATTCCACACCAAAAGTGAGTTGATAAATGCACCCGATGATGTGGAGAAATAACACCCATAGTTCTTGATGCTATTGTTCACAAAGAAGACTTCAAAATGGGGTCAAAGTGCATGTGGTTGTACTCCAGCTATTCAAAACAGCCACCAACACCTGACACCCTTTCACAAAAGTGCAAGCATCCACAACAAAATGTCATGTGAGAGGGAAGATGTCAATGACCTCCACAGTGACTAAAGCACTCTTATACCAGCCCTGAGCTGTTAAAGGCAGTACAGTTGAACCTCTCTTATCCGGCCTCCCTTTATCCGGATCTCTCTATTATACGGACGCAATCTCGCTGTGATTTTTTAAAAAATAATTACGGGAGGAAAGGGGGATTCCCAACTCCTTTAGAACTCCTGCACAAACACACATGAATTACATATACTTGATACATTTCTTAATAATTATTTAGGTAAATCATCCCAAGAATTTATAAAAGAAAATGATTTCATTCTTGCAAACACGAACCTCTATTTTGGGGTCTGTTACTGAGTGTAACAATGAAAAGGTTGCAGTATACACATTACTACATGTGGTACTACAATGGGCTACATCAGTACATGTGTATGTATAAAGCATTGAGTCTCCCGTATCCGGCCAAATCCCTTATCCGGATGAGCCCCGGTCCCGACTTGTCCGGATACGAGAGGTTCAACTGTATACCCTTTAAGCAGTAGTCGGGAATTAAAGTTACTATTTAACATTGGAAACGATGATTACAAATATGTTTGAATTATCACATTTGATGCATATGTATTATTGTATATAGCTCATTGTATCACGAAATACGCAACACAAAACACAAAAATGTTACAATAAAGCCGCAAATATAAGGAGATGTCACTAATTTTCTCAATTAACCATAACTTACTGTAGATGGTTTATTCTAGAAAAGATTTTGACAAAACTATTGTTCACATTATGTATATTTTACAGTACTTAACACTGATTATACTGAGTATGATCGTTCTTACATACTGATACATGTAGGTTGTTTGTACTAGAGCACACATTTCAGAACTATTCTGAAGCACTGGAACTTTTTGTTTTTTACTGCAAATGGCAAGCAGTGCCTTTAAGCAGTACACTGTAGTAGGGACTTAAAACAAGTCACCTGCCCATAACAGTAAACTGGTTTTACTAATCTATTCAGATTTATCCACAAAGTACTCAGTAAATTTCCATTTTACATCTCAGAGGACCTAGTCACAATCAATGCCACTGACTTGTACATACTCACTGCTTGTTGATATCTATGATCTAGTTTACATGTGAAGAGTTTCATTGCAAAAAGTGTTAACTCCATTCTTGTCGATTTGAGATATTTGCCGTAAATCCTGCTCAAAAGCAAAGAAAATAAGATGAAAAAATAGTGATATCTTTTATCATAACTTCAAGAATATTAAGTTATGAATTAAGTATGCAACAAGTGAGGTATCATTAGAAAGGTTTTATTTTGCTCTGTCTGAACTTGGACTTATTCTGAATTGTCTAAAAATGGCCTATTTTGTGCTGGTTGTTAACTATGTCTGGCAACCTTGCCCATTTACCTGGTGGTCAGAAACAAAGTTTCTTAGAAAGCTAATCACGAAATAAAATATCTCAATGAGCCGGTCTTTCTGCATGAAAAAAAAAAAAATGTTTTTCAAAATGTGGTATACATGTAATACTCTTGTAATACATGATTGGCAACAGCAACATCAACATCATTTAAATATGGGTATTATGTTGAAATCTTCCATGTTTTTCAGTTAAGTTCCCACGACCCTTCCCAATACCCATTATACATTCCTGCTGCACGCCCTGCTTTCAGTAACTGTGCCATGCTTTTTTCTCAAACATTGGGATCCATTGTGCTGATCAACCAACTGAAGCAAGCTTCCAAAATGTGCAATTTCACAACTAAAGCACAAAGGGAGTTAGAATAGAATTGTCAGACATAATAATTATAAAGAAGTTTAAAGGGATGATCAACCATGAATAGAATATCAGATGTGCAGTGATTGCTACTTATCGTGATTATGACATCATTGGGCCACTATCAGCTCTTATTGCAGCCTTTGCAGGTTTTTGTTTTGTTTTCACTAGGTTTATAATAACCTTTTCCCATGTAGGAATCATTTCATTGATATAGGCATCCACATGTCCGTAGCCATAGCATTCTATTTTTTTTAATTTTTTTTCTTTTATAGAAATAGTTCTCTTCCGCATTTGGGTATTTCCTTTTCCCCTACCCTATGCAAGAAGAAAACAAAACCTGACATGCATGATTTATGAAACTTTTCATAGGTGTGTTGAGCATGCAAGTGGTGAGCAGTTTTAGAAAGTATTATATACAGTGAGATCACAAATCATACATTTAAAGGTCCAGATTACCTTTGGGAGCAGTGATTTTAAAAATATTCAAGATATCACATTTGATGCATATGTGTAGGTCTGTTGTATCACAAAGCATCCTATCATATAAAATTTTTGCAATAAAACCTAAAATCTCAGGAGACATCAGGGTTTTTCTCAAAAACCGTAACTGTAGACGGTTTAGTCTGGAAACATTTTTATTATAACTATTGTTCACATTTTGTGTATTTAACAACACTTCACGTCGATTATACAGATTCAAATTTTAACAGTGGTTGTTTCTATTTATAACTCACATTTTAGAACTATTTTAATGCACTAATGCTGGGTTTTTGTTTCATCTGCAAATGGTAAATTATGTCTGTAATAGTTCAAGGCTCTTGATTAAACTCACAGTTTTGTATTCGCTTTGCTCAGAGAAGTAGTTGTTATATATGCAGATCTTGGCCACAGATATGACTTTTGATATTTGAGATGATGTGTAGAGGAAGCATACGATGTAATTTATTGGTCTTGATTTGTGCAATGACAGATTTTGTAATTGGTTTATAAAGATACAGGTAAGAGACTCTATTTCACGCTGGTTTCACCCTGTTGAAGCGAGTGTCTCACGTACAGGGTAATCTTTTACCTTGTGCAATAGGTCTACATATGTCTTGCGCCATAGCACTCGTGACTAGTTTCCATTTGTATACTAATACAATTGAATGGGTCCGGAGGTCATTCACATTTGCCTATTGTGTTTTTTTCCCCCATCCCAATTGCAGCGTGAATATTTCCTTCTTCTTCTTTTTTTCTGCTCTTCTGTTTATGTAGGCCTATTTCCCCGGCCAGATCCAATAATATTCACTCGATTTCAGCGAGCCACAAGCAATTTTCATTAAATGTCAGCTGATGCAGACTTGAAACCATTGGTGATTTGTTCTCTTGTCAGCTGCCAGCTGACACAACTACTGCTGTTACTGGTGGTCTCACAGCATATATCAGACTAGTCTTCATCAAGTCTCCAGATAGACTTTAATGGGATTTCTTTAGTATTGGTTGAGACCTAACATCAGGTTTTTGGTGAGTTAATGAGAAACCTCTTATGAAATATGAAAGAGCATGTAATTCCAAGAGGGATTCAACATTTATCTGACAAAAATTGGGTGTGAAATGGCCAAGATATCCAAAGACCTTTTATTATGATTGCGTTGTTTTACTTTGTTTTTTGGATGTCTCGGCCATCCCAAAAACAATTTTCATCAAATAAAACTTTGAATTCCTCTGAGAATGGTATGCTCTGTGCTATTTTGTAAGTAGTTTCTTGGTATCTTGCAAAAAGTCCAAAAAGTCCAATCTTTGTCTCAACCAATACTATATACCATCCCTTTAAATGACATGGAAGTACTCCACGTTAGAGTTATGGAGAGTAACATCAAAGACACTAAATGATGGAAGTTTTAGCAATTCTGATGTCAAGTGAGAAATAAGTAAGGAATTATATTAGATTGTTGTACGTGCTTTCAAAGTAGTAATACTGGTAGCAGCCACTAGAAGAAGGTGAATTAAATTCTAACACATAAAACAGTATAAAAAAAGTCTTTTGTGGATAATTTAGCAGTCAACCTCTGTATCTCTAATCATCACTACCTGTACTGGTGAGATATTGCAACCCCACTGTGATTTCACTTGAATGATACATATTTTTTTCTTTGATCTGAAAGAAACATTTGATCACCTCATTTGCATTGCTCATATGGTCATCACCAGTCTCACTGTTTTGAGGATAGAATGTGACATTTTGTGTCTTGCTTAAAGGGATTGTATAGTTTTGGTTGAGACCTAATTTCAGGTTTCTAACATTTTTTGGTGAGATAATGAAAAACCTCTTATGGAATATGAAAGTGCATGTAATTCTATGAGGAATTCAACGTTTATTTGATGAAAATTGGTTTTGAAATGGCTGAGATATCCAAAAAAGAGCGATTCCAATGAAGTGTGGGACCCACACTTTATTACGATCGCTTTGTTTTACTTTGTTTTTGGATGTTTCAGTCATTCCTAACCCGCTTTGCATTAAATAAACTTTGAATTCCTCTTAAAATGGTATGCACTGTACTATATAATAAGTGTTTTCTTAGTATCTCGCAAAAACTTAAAAGCCCAATTCTCATCTCCATCCCTTTAAAGCACATCTTCCTTATCATAAAATGTCTTTTGTCTGGAAGGGCCCTGCATGGTCTAGACGTTGCAAGATATAACTTTGGTTGGACTGTAGTTGTGATAAATTTGAAGCCTGATGTCAGAGGTTGGTGTTGAATGTGAAACCGTGCCAAATTTATCATGGGTTGGAGTGGCTCCTGATACTATGGCGGATGTAACCCTTTCAAGATTGCTTGTCATAATTCCATTGCTTTGTATAATAAATATGTTGTTGATAGTGGAACTAATGGTATTTAATGACTATCATTGGTTGCAGATCTTGTGGTGATGGTGGGGGGGGGGGGGTGTGGACTAGAACAAGTGAAAATAAAACCTTTGTGATAAATTTCCTTTTGGTGTGTACAGGCTACAGTTGTATAACATCGTGAAATTCTTTACCATCCCACTCTTGCTTGGAGCACTGGATTTGGTATGCATCCTTGCCCCCAGCAAAATTTTTTGCATTTCCAATTGGTGGTATTAGATGTATACTAATATCGTAAAGTTAAACCATGCCTGATTTTTACTTCCCCACAACATTAATACCCAGCTGCTTCTATTCCATTCCATACCCCCACAGGGAGGTATGAATACAAGATATTATTGTACCTGGCTGTACTGTGCAATATTTGGTACCTTTATTCTATGAATTCAGGTCCATGGTGTGTGGTTAGATGCGAAGGAATGAAGGGGTATTCAAATGCTCCCATGCGAGTCTTCCTGCTTCTATTTTGAGACCGACAAACTGTTCGAGCGGGCTGTCATAAGCGTAGACTGATCCCTCTTGTCTTTTGGGGAAATTAATAGTGCATTTACATGTATATAAAAAATTTCTAAGGCAGAATCATGATCCTAAATGCATTTGAGGCAGTTACAGGCGAAAGATAAATTATGCAGAGCCTATGTTTTCTAACGTATTTAGAAATGCTGATTTGAAACTCCATTCAAAGGGCGTTTTGAAATGCGTTTGAGACCACAATCGCCTTCCTGAGAGTAGAAATGCAATGCTGTTTTGAAATGCATTTGTCCGATATTTCTGAGCTGCCAAGGTCACCTTCCATGTAGTATACAACCTGCAGGTTACAACACGGGCCTCAGTTGACCTCTGCTTCTTGGGTCCAACTGCGCAAAGAAACTGCGCAGCGAGATTCGATGTTGGGTAGATAAACGCAACACCTCGAGAATCGTGTTTCAAACCACATTTGCAAACACCATTCCAAACGCATTTTGAAATGTGATTCTTTCTCTCAAGTTTAATACAGCCTTTATAGAAACAAAGTAAAGGAAGCAAACTGACCTTCAAATACTGGGAAGAATAGTCACAGTTTATTGTTCCCAAGGTTTGTTCACCCAAGAATGAAGTAAGCTTTGTCATTCAGAACGTTTGTTAGTCCGAAAATGAAATAAGACTCATTATTCAGAAGCTATAAATCTGAGAATGAAGAAGAGTTTGTTTTTTCCAACTTAGGTTTGTTATCCAAAAATGAAATAAGTTTTGGTATCATAGTGGTTCGTTTAAGAGTTTGCACCTTCTTTTCATTTTTAGATTAAGGAACCTTTGAATTTCATTTTAAAATTAGTGAACTTTCAGAATAAAGTGCCATATTTTGTTTTTGGATAAATAAACCTTCAAAATAATGAAGCCTACAATTGTACTTATATTATTTTCTGATTTTAATTACCTCTGCCAAGGAAGGAGATTATGTTTTCATTGCTGTTGGTTTGTCTGTGGGCAAATTAAGTTGTGAACAGATTAGGATGAAACTTGCAGGAACGGTTGAGAATGACACAAGGAACAGGTGATTAAATTTTGGTAGTGATTCAGAAATTTTTATGGATTTTATGGAGGATTTTCAATATTTTGGCAGGTACAATGTAGGGTCAATGAACTTGGGAGTTCAAGCTGCGCATTTTTAAGGTTTTCATTAATATATGCGCACTATTAAAGTGCGTGCTCTAGTTTCTGCTAGGGTGAGGTGCGCCACGCAGCTGAGGGTTGATGATGTAACAGAAGGCTTCTATATTGGGAAATTGGGCAATTTTCAGCATGTATACGTATGGGGGTGGAAGTCACCGATCTCTATGGAAGAGCAAGATCATTGGTGGAAATTAGCTGCTTAGTGGAGGTCTGCGCTCTCAGAGTGCTTCTCTAGTTCTTTATGGGCCACCTTTGCATGTCCGACTCAGATAACGGCGTGCAAAGTTTACATATTTCCCTCAAACGCACAAACCTTTAGAATAATGAACCTTTGTTTTTGGAAAAGCAAACCTTTGGAAAAATTATACCCCAAATGTTCAGATTAACAAACCTTATTTCATTTTAGGACCAAACCTCCAGGTGTACAAATTACAATGTATGTGTGTTTTGGAATGAAGAACCTTCAGGATAATGAACCAATTTCATTTTTGGATTTCGAAACATTTAGAACAGTGAATATCTCCCCTGAGAAGATACTCATTATCTTAAATATTGTGCTACTTCTTTCCTCTTGTGACTGGCTCCGTAAGTGTGGCAATCTCACAAGAAATTTGGTTTAAATAATTGTTGAGATGTTAATCTGAAACAGAGAGCTGCATTTTTTGTTGGGGTGGGGGGGGGGGGGGGAGGGGTCTCACATCACCAGAATAGGCCTTGCTTCAGCAAAGCTGCAGATACATATGATTTTTTTTTCCCTTCACAGAAATGATACATGGAGAGTATTCATAATGCTCTGATGAAAGGCAACACTGAAAATATTAATGTCAGAAATTGATTTCTTTCACTTAGGTATGAATTTGATAATGTGTGGTTTTTTTTTTAATATCTCTGTAACATTTACATCTGAGCAAGTGGTTTGATGACCAGCTCAGCACAAGAGAGTATTCCAAGCATCTTTTGGTGTCTCTTTTGAAACAATCTTGATTTGCTCTCATATCACGCAAATAAGTACAAGCTATTTCTCGACTGCGACCAAATTTGAAATGTAAATTGCACTCATGAACAAGCTAATCAATAAGTCAATAAGTCGTGCTTGATGGCACGGGGAAATCAATTGTGATCGTGCAGTGGGGAGCAATGGCGGGACTGTGGTAATTGGTGTTTAACATGAGAAAGCTTGTCATTAAAATGAGCTTTGGTGCTATGGACACAAGTTACAGTGTGTGGATAGCAAGCCAGGTACACATACATGTACAGGTATGATGTGAATTTTAAAGATGCTGGTTATTAAAATCAACTTTGCTATGGTTCGAAATAAAAAATTTGTCGGTCTTGTGTTGTGATGATGATGTTCAGAGGGATGAAGAAGCTCCCAAGCAAAAAAGAATGTACACTGCTACATTTTGAAAAATATGCTGTCATGTTTATCAAGGTATCTATTAAAACAGATACAGTATCTCTATATGCTTGTAAAATATTCAAAAAACAAATGGTGTAATCTATAATTGAATACTACACTTCCTGCTCCAAAATTCTAGTATTGTGTTTAGCCAATGAGTCACAGCTTTTCTATCTTTGTGAAGCATTTGATGGTAATTTTCAGATAGTGATTATTTTCTTTTTTGTTTGTTTGCTTTTGTTTTAAACTTCATTGTCTTACAATATCTAAGGACACTGGTAGCTTGCAGAACCATTTCATAGCTCAGATGTTCTGCCCGTTATTGTGCACGAGACCTTACATTTCTGTCCCTCTGTCTGTCCAATATCTCTTTCAATGGATTTTCTCAGCTCTGTACGTACAGTGTATCTTGCCTCTTCTGCTGGATGCTCCCAGAAAATTCTCTTCCAAGATTCATCTTTTATTCCATCGAGTCTGGTCTTTTCAACCCATTGATTACTAGCAGTAGCTGATTTTGCTATTTAACACACATTTCTCATAGACAAGGGCCTGAGTATACAAGGGACTAGTCTTCAGCGGGTTAAGCTTGCTCTTGCTATGGGTAAACAGGGAGTGGAAGTTGCCATCGATTCAGTGACATTTATTGAAGATGAATTACCCATAGAAACTGTCACTTTGAGACTCACAAAACCTGGCCTGTTTGATTAATTATATCTCTCATTGGAACTGCATTGTATAGACCATATTCATGTAATATTCATTTTTTTTTTTTTTTTTTTTTTTTTTTGCGTGGGGGGCTGGGGGCTTCATTATGCCGCTAAAACTTTCACTGCGGATTTAATAAAAAGAGTGCTCCAAAAAAGAGATGGAGCCATAAAAGTTGTCTTGTACAGCAACCTGCCAGTTCATATAGCAGAATATTGCATAGATGTTATCATGTTCAATACCCGAAGTGGATTAGACATGTGCTGAATAATGCAGAATTGTAGATTTATATGTGGAAAACATCTTGAAATGATTGATACTGTGTGGGTGGTGCCAGACATCAGTATTTCAACACAATGGAGGTCTTTTTGCAGCCTATATGTAGTCTAAATGAACTTGTGCAGAATAGTAAGAAGGGATGGTAGAAATACATATTTTGTGTATTTCCGACCCTGCATTTCATTAAATGCCAGTTGATGTGTTTGATGTTGTGTCTTGTCTGTAAGTGTGTGAATTTTCTTTTGATTTTCCTTATATCAAATGCTATAATATATATACAAAGTGTAACATTTTACGCTAATAAACTATTTGTTATTTTAGGGTGTATTCTAAAACTTGTGTCCCATTGGAAAGATTTAAGTGTGGCAATACTTTTCACTATACTGATTTTGTTTTCCTTTTAACTATTTAGTGTAAAAATCTCGTCTGTAATGTTTTAATACATTAGTACAAAATGTATCTGGCAGAATATCAGAAACACTGGTAGTATGTAGGAACATGCTCCTCATATTTTTCAAACTGGAAATGGCGCATTTAAATGTCTGCTGGCAGCTAAGTGTTTTGGGAGGCTTTGAGGCTTTCTGTCATGCTTGAAGTAGAAATAATCCCGTTGACGAATGAATGGGGAAACAAACATGCATCATGGACACAAAAACAAAAACAAAAACAGATACACCATCCATTGTATTAGAGTGCACGTTCAGAATGAAAATTTGCCATGGCAAAAGTGCATCAAAGTTTTATGATGTATAATACAGGATACATTGTATTCCCTATTTAGCCACTGCTAACTTTGTCCCCCCAGTAAAGAAGAGCAAGAGCCCAATGGAATGTGAAGACACCACGTGAATGACTGAAGTTCAAGTGTTTGAGCAAATAGCAACTGTTTAGCTAGCCAGAGAATTTTTAGCCTGTGATTTACAAAAAAAAGAAAGCTGAACTGTGTCATAAGATGCATTCACATGTACAGTGAAATGCCATGGTCTTTCACGTGGTATTTTGCAATGTTTGTGCGCAAATGCAGCGGGAAATTCACCACAAGATACATTGCAAAATACTGAGGTATTTCATGCAGTATTTTGCAATGCGACTGCAAATATACTGTGAAATACATGGTGAGATACATATGTACCTTAAAGGACAAGTTCACCTTCATAAACATAAGGATTGAGAAAATGCAACAATATTAGTAGAACACATCAGTGAAAGTTTGAGGAAAATTGGACAATCGATGCAAAAGTTATGAATTTTTTTAATTTTTGTGTTGGAACCGCTGGATGAGGAGACTACTACAGCTTGTGAGTCATATGCGTACAACAGTATAAAGAAAATATAAAAGAAAATTCAACATATTTTCACTTTTTTCGCATAATAAAAGAGCAATTGACTTGCCTCTTTCTAAAGGCAGGGGGAATAATATTACCCATAACATTTATCGGTAACGAGTCAGGGGAATGTGTACTTTTTTCAAAAGATGGAATTTTGTGAAATTCTCTTTATATTTTCCTTATATTGTTGTACGCATGTGACATCTAAGTTATTCATACACTGCAGTAGTCTTCTCATCCAGCGGGTACTGCACAAAAACTTCAAAAATTCGTAACTTTTGAACGGATTGTCTGATTTTCCTCAAACTTTCAATGATGTGTTCTACTAATATTGCTACATTCTCTCAATCCTTATGTTTATGAAGGTGAACTTGTCCTTTAAGGATGGGAATTCAAACTTTGCACTTATGCGAGATTTGAGTATGCGTGATTGGTGCCATGAAATACCGCTGATCATACAGCGGTGTAACTTGACCTGACCACACGTCCTCTCTTCTCCCCGTAGTTATGCGCATGCATGCACAGAGCATACCATGCAGAATTACCATCATATTGTATGAATGAGAATGGTATCAAATGAATTACCATGATTTCTATTGTCATGGTACTTTAATTGCCAATGAAAATGGTGCCAACGAATAACTGTAGTATTAGTACCAAAATAATATTCTCAAATGTGAATGCACCTAATGTGTGGTGACTTACTGTGTGCTCTGTGTAATCCATCAAAATGCACCTGTCAGGTAGATCTGGAACTCTCAGATGTACAGGTTGTATGAAAGTCCTATTGCATAATATATAATACTTTTCTTGGATTGTCAATCAACCCTTCACAGAATCAGATCAAGACACTTCCTTTTCTTTATCAATTAGAAATGCTTGTTTCATGCTTGTCAAGTGAGATTTCATTTTGCCTCAGTGTTTGTGTGGTTTTCAGCTCTTCTAGATAGGCAGGAAAACCTTTGATGTAAACGTGTGTGTATAGAAACATAATCTTGCTTTAACAAACACACATTTCCTTTAGACACCTGGTTTATACAGGGTGCATATGTGTCTTGTAACCCGGTGAAATGGTCCAGCCTCATATCCGGCTGGACCCCATAGAAGACCAGCTTAGTGTAGCCGAATATGGGCTGTCCAGCCATCTTATCTGATGGAAAATCAATCAAACAAACAAACAAACAAACAAACAAATGTCTCGCCATGTATGTCGGACCACTGTAAATGTCAGTGTTTTCATGTGACAAGTTTTTGAAGTTGAGGGGCTCAGAAACATATATTCAAAATGTGCAGAGAATACTATGCAGATATTCCCACAGGTTTAGAATTTGCACCAGACAAAAATGTATAAAAATTAATGTACAAAAATTTCTGTGTTTGTAATAGTTTTTAATGGGTGAGAAGATCAAGAAATCTGTAAAGTCTGACAGCAAACCTGAATGATGTTTCTTCCAAAGAACGAATCACACTCTTGAGGCCACTTGAAGCCTAAATGGAGGTGATTTCCAGTTAGGCTTTGCTTGAATCTGGGTGTGCCTCTTTGTAAACTGAAAGCTTTGACCTCTAAAATATGATTGAGGGGGTGGAGCTTAGCTAGACCTGTTATGACTTCTGGCATGGTTCATGCAATACAGTAAATAACACACTCATGCATGTAATTGGACTGAGAGCTGTGTATTTACACAACAAGCCACTGAGTGCCTATGTCACAGATGTTGTGCTGTTCGTAGTTTTTATGCAGTGGTCAGGGAAAGAAGCTGATTTTTTTTTTTTTTAAAGCAGATCAAATCTTGGGGGATTTTGCTGCGAAATCATTATTTTTTTCATCTTTAAATTGGTTCTTCTGGATTACTTCATGTAATTTGTTAAAATCCTTTAGTCTGCAATAAATCAGAAAAACCCAAGTATCCCAAAGTGAGACAGAACTACATCATATCAACATTAATATTCACAAATTTGTTGCCAGTCAGAGATGGTCATAAATCTAGCAGTTTTGAGGCTTTTGATAATTACGCAAGCCAACACATAGGTAGACTATGGTTGTATGACCAAAATAGGACTGAAATAAAGATGGAGATTTATTGTAAATTTTTTGAATATGTAAAATGGCTCAAATTGGCAAATTGTGTTATGTTTTGGAGATTTTTTTTTCTGATTTTGTGCAGAAGGATTTGTTGTAAATGTGTGATTATACATGGGTAATTCCATGAAGTTGGGGCAGTGTCCATATAGCATCGTGATATTTAAAAAATACATTTCAGCATGACTCAATATTAACGAGACATGAAAACTCGTCACATTGAGGACGAGTTAGGTGATACGCTTGTGGTCATGAGATGACAGTCATCTGTGATCGACAAAGAAAAGAATGTGATATAGGCACCTTGAAGTTATATTGAGCGTGCATGCGAAACCGTATCTGTAACCACTCGACCACGGGTCATCCACGGAAATGGTAAGACAAAAAAACAACAACAATGTATAGATATAACGGGGGGAAAGTCAATGCCCACTCAACTAACGTGGCCGTGTGAACATCTATTGCATTGCTAGACGGAAAAGCGGCCTTGTAACGACTGAGGTCGCTATGCCATTTCTGGCAACTTGGGAAAAATACGTCCCGCAGACATAAAACCTATAATCGGCTGGTTTTGATACCTTGCCTTTAATCACAATTTTCAGTGTAATGACGTCATCAAATTACAAAACAATGACATGGTCTTGAAAGAAAATTGTTCAAAGTACAACACCTCAGTCGTCGTCATTACATACTATGATCGGTTTGACAAAGTCAACCTGCAAAATGTTGCTGCAGTCGAAGCAATGTGGTCTCCAACACACAAAAAAGAGGGATATGGCGTGTGTGTGTGTCTGTGTGTGTGTATAGGTGCGTTTATATACGAACGTGATTTCTACATGGACGAATATGTAATACAAAATTGAAGAAAAAAAAAACAGTAAAGTAGCTAATTATTTTGTTTCGTGATCTTGTGGGGTTCGAACCCGCAACCTCACGTCTCTGAGACGTCGCCTTTAACCACTCGGCGACACGTCTCGACGGGAAAATATGGGGAACGTTATGGACTTGAAAGACAGTTGTTCAATATATAACACATTCATCGCACGTTGTCAGTTTGCTATTGACATGACGATCTATCATTTGAATATGAGGCAGGCATTAGTACCTGTATGAAATTATTATAGGCATGGTTATCAAATTGCCCTAAAATATCCTTATAATTGCCTTATTTTTACACACAGTTACGCTATCCCTTTAAACTCGTCACAGTTTAATCAGAATCATTAACATCATACATTAGTACCATATTCAGTTCCATAGCTGATCACGTTTGCTAATCAATTAAGAGTAATTGTCTAGCATGTGTCATATGGCCAACCTGTATACACACGTATATACACACACACAATGCTAAATGTATGTATCAAACATCTGTAACACAGCTTTGAACTAACTATAGGAATTATCGCTGCACTTATCATCCATACTTTTTATCACTATCTGAAACTCCACAAAAACCACTAATTGACAAATAATCATCAATACAGAAGACTGAATACCTTTTTTACAATGTATAGCTTGTTACATGTATAAATCAGCACAAAGTAACCACGACTACATTGTGTTACTGAATTAATATGAACAAATTTCATGTTGTGACAGTATACTATATCAGTTTGAAAAGCCCAACCTGCAAAACTATAATTTTGCAGCAGTCGAAGTAATGCAGTCTCCAACGCAAAACAAAGGTATACTGTGTGAGTGTGTGCGTATAGGTGTGTTTACATGCAAACGTGATTTCTACATGGACGAAGGTGTAGTACTCTATTGAAGAAAAAAAGTAAAAAAAATATATTATTTTCTTTCGTGCTCTTGTGAGGATCGAACCCGTACGTGTGCAACCTCACGTTTCTAAGACGACGCCTCTAACCACTCGACCATACGTCTCGACGAGAAAATTAGAGGAACGTAAGCTTATGTACGTGAAAGATGAATCAGGAATCGTTTGGTCCGCATTCCATTCTCATTTTCAGTTTTAAATTGCAAAATTGTCAACCTCATGAGGAGATTTCAAAGAATAAAATGCATGATTACTGCAGCTTATTGTCACAGCTACAACATAAATAAGTTTCAGAGGAAATGAAGCAAAATCAGCTGAGATAAAGGTGCTTAAACGTTGTCAAGTCAATGCATGGTTTCTAAAAAAATCACCTCCCATAGACATAACACGTAAACTTGTCCGATTTTGCGTCTTTACCTTTAAACACAATTTAAAGCATGATGACGTCATCAAATTTCAAAACCATGACATGGACTTGAAAGGCAAATGTTCAAAGTACAACATATCTGAATTTGGGATAATATTGAGCTTAAACAACAGAGATACGAGCAAATGAATGTCAGAAACAGTACCTCAAAAAAATTAATTCCACTTTTTTGATTTCAGATGACGATATGATGACGTCATAATGTAATTATGGAAATAATGATACTTGAAACGTCATGTCCAATTTATTTGCTTTTGTAATATGCAATAAAAACATAGGGTCACCTGACGTTTTAAAGAGCTATGGCGAAATAAACAAAGACATGTTTTTTCACTATATTTGCACATAGACGCGCACGCGAAATTTGAACTTTGACGCAAGTGCATTGCTTTGTTATTTGTAGGAATCGATTAGAAATCAATGGATATTGTTGCTCAAAGTATCAGGAATCCAAATCTGTCAAAAAAAGTGTATTTTCATGTTGCTGACGCGCTGTGCGCGCGAAAATGCGCGGACGGACGCGCACGCGCAAAATTGTTTGAAACGCATAAAATTGTCTGAAACTTCGAGATTTCCCATTGGAAAGTTGTTTTGAGCCTTTTAAAATTTTGACGCGCGCTTACGCGCACTTAATGATGTCCTAGGTAATTAGCATCAAAAGAAGTAAGATAGAACGTGACCTGAACTTTATGTCCACAAAAAATGATACAGAAATGACCTTTAGTTATGAAGTTATGATCGATCATGTAACATGGTCCAAAAATCACAAAATGGCGCCTAGACGACGTCATAGATATGTTACTGTCATGAAAACCTTATTGTGGCTAGATATTGTCATGAGACATGTTCTCTGAAAATGTCATGTTATTCCGTAATGTCATTCTTGAGATATTGATGACACAAAATTGTCCAGAAAGAAAGAAGAACGAGACATGAAAACTCGTCACATTGAGGACGAGTTAGGTGATACGCTTGTGGTCATCAGATGACAGTCATCTGTGATCGACAAAGAAAAGAATGTGATATAGGCACCTTGAAGTTATATTGAGCGTGCATGCGAAACCGTTTCTGTAACCACTCGGCCACGGGTCATCCACGGAAATGGTAAGACAAAAAAAAAAAAACAATGTATAGATATAACAGGGGGAAAGTCAATGCCCACTCAACTAACGTGGCCGTGTGAACATCTATTGCATTGCTAGACGGAAAAGCGGCCATGTAACGACTGAGGTCGCTATGCCATTTCTGGCAACTTGGGAAAAATACGTCCCGCAGACATAAAACCTATAATCGGCTGGTTTTGATACCTTGCCTTTAATCACAATTTTCAGTGTAATGACGTCATCAAATTACAAAACAATGACATCGTCTTGAAAGACAATTGTTCAAAGTACAACACCTCAGTCGTCGTCATTACATACTATGATCGGTTTGACAAAGTCAACCTGCAAAATGTTGCTGCAGTCGAAGCAATGTGGTCTCCAACACACAAAAAAGAGGGATATGGCGTGTGTGTGTGTCTGTGTGTGTGTATAGGTGCGTTTATATACGAACGTGATTTCTACATGGACGAATATATAATACAAATTGAAGAAAAAAAAGTAAAATAAAAAAAAATTGTTTCGTGATCTTGTGGGGTTCGAACCCGCAACCTCACGTCTCTGAGACGGCGCCTTTAACCACTCGGCCATACGTCTCGACGAGAAAATATGGGGAACGTAAACTTATGTATATGAAAGATACATGAGGAATCGTTTTGTCCACATTCCATTTTCATTTTCAGTTTTAAACTGCAAAATTGTCAATCTGATGAGGAGATTTCAAAGAATAAAATGCATGATTACTGCAGCTTATTGTCTCAGCTACAACATACTAAAGTTTCAGAGGAAATGAAGCAAAATCAGCTGAGATAAAGGTGCTTAAACGTTGTTAAGTCAATGCATGCTTTTAAAAAAAATCACCTCCCATAGACATAACACGTAAACTTGTCCGATTTTGCATCTTTACTTTTAATCACAATTTAAAGTATGATGACGTCATCAAATTTCAAAACCATGACATGGACTTGAAAGGCAAATGTTTAAAGGACAACATATGTGAATTTGGGATAATATTGAGCTTAAACAACAGAGATACGAGCAAATGAATGTCAGAAACAGTACCTCAAAAAAATCAATTCCACTTTTTTTATTCAAAATGACGATATGATCACTTCATCGCGTTTTCCTGGCAATATTGATACTAGGAATGTTATTTACAATTCATATGCTTTTGTAATATGCAATAGAAATATCGGGTCAACGGACGATTTAAAGAGCTATGGCGAAATAAACAAAGACATGTTTTTTCACTATATTTGCAGAAAGACGCGCGCGCGGAATTTCAACTTTGACGCCAGTGCATTCCTTTGTTATAGGTCAACATCGATCGGAAATCAGTGGATATTGTTACTCAAAGTATCAGGAATCCAAATCAGTCAAAAAAATTGCATTTTCATGTTGGTTACGCCCTCTGCGCGTGAAATTGCGCGGACGGACGCGCACGCGAGAAAATGTTTGAAACGCTTAAAATTGTCTGAAACTTCGAGATTTCCCATTGGGAAGTCGTTTTGAGCCTTTTAAAATTTTGACGCGCGCGTAGGCGCGCGTAATGAAGACCTGGGTAACTAGCGTTAAAAAGTAAGATAGAGCGTGACCTGAACTTTATGTCCACCGAAAATGATGCAGAAATGACATCTAGTTATGAAGTTATGATCGATCATGTGACAAGGTCCGAAAATCACAAAATGGCGCCTAGATGACGTCATAGATATGTTACTGTCATGAAAACCTTATTGTGGCTAGATATTGTTATGAGACATGTTGACTGAAAATTTCATGTCATTCCGTAATGTCATTGTTGAGATATTGACGACACAAAATTGTCCAGAAAGAAAGAAGAATAAAAAAAAAATAAAGAGAGATTTTGACAATCACAATAGGTGATACGCTGATAGCGTATCACCTAATTATGCTATACATTTATTGTTTGTAGGCTATACATTTGTTGTTTGTAGGCTTTACATTTGCATTGAGGCCACACATTTTCCTGGAAATTTTGTGCCATTCAGACTCAATTTTGATGAAGTTACTAAACAATATGTAACAGTGTCCTGTAGCATCGTGACGTGTCCATGTAGCATCATGATATTTTAAAATTTGGTCCTTAGAGACAAATTATGGCAGTTAGCTTGACCAAAATTTGATGCAATATGCATAATTTACAAGATTTGAATGAGATAGCTAAATATCTCAAATTTCCTGTACACAGTTTTAATTTTAAAAGAAAATTACAAAATGTGTCACGATGCTATGCGGTGTCCTTTTTTGTGACATTTGGTGGACACCGCGTAGCATAGTGACACATTGTGTAATTTTCTTGTAAAAGTAAAACTGTGGAAAGGAGAGTTAAGATATTTAGCTATCTGACTAATCTAGTAATTATGCATATCATATCAAATTTTGGTCAAGCTAATTACATTAATTTGTCTTTTAGGACCAGATTTTAACTATCATGATGCTACATGGACACGTCACGATGCTACAGGACACCGTTACATATCGTTTTAATAACTTCATCAAAATTGAGTCTGAATGGCACAAAATTTCCAGGAAAATGTATAGTCTCAATACAAATGTAAAGCCTATAAACAATATATGTGTATAGCATAATTAGTATTGAGTTATGCTAAAATGTCACACTTTGTGCCCCAACTTCACGGAATTACCCACATAGATAAATAGAGAAGCACTCTGAGAGCGCAGACCTCCGCCAAGCATGCAGCTCATTTCCATCACTAATCTTGTTCTTCCATAGAGATATCAGTGATTTCTACCCATAAGTACTTATAGCGTTGTGTGCTGAAAGTTGCCCAATTTCCCAATATAGAAGCCTTTGTTACGTCATAAACCCTCAGCTGCACGGCGCGCCTCGCCCTAGCAGAAACTAGAGCACGCACTTTAGTGCGCGCATGCAAACCTCAAATACGCGCAGCCTGAACTCTCAAGTTCATTGACCCTACCTACCAAACGTCAAAAATCCTTCATAAATTCTTCCAAAATTCTCGGATCACTACCAAAAGTTATTCGTTTGGTGCTTGTGTCATTCTCAACCTTTCCTGCAAGTTTCATCCCAATCCGTTAAACTGCTTTTTGAGTTATTTTGCGCACAGACAAACGAACGAACGAACGAACGAACGAATGAACAAACAAACCAACGGTAACGAAAACCTAACCTCCTCACTTGGCGGAGGTAAATAGAGAGAGGGAGAGAGAAGAAAGAGAGAGATAGGAAGAGGAAGAGAATGAGAGAAAGAAAGGAAGGATGAAGGTTAACTTCTGAATCAGTAATATAAAGAATGATTATGGAACATTTATTGCTACCATCAGTGAGTGTGAGAATGTGTCATTTGTGCCTTGCCTTTTCGGTTTCTTTTTCCATGTCCACAGAGGACAAGCCACCTCAGTAAAAAGGTGTCTGGTTGTACAACAGGTTAAAGAGATTGCGTAGTATTGGTTGAGGTGAGGATTGAGCTTTTTGACGTTTTGTGAGATAGGCCTACCTGTAGAAACAACTCTATGAAAATAATGTTAAATAGCATACAATTCCAAGAGGAACTCCAGGTTTATTTGAGGAAAATTGATTTTGGAGTGGCTGAGATATCCAAAAACAAAGTAAAACAAAGCGATCATAATAAAAGATGGGTCCCACGTTTTATTAGGATCGTTTTATTTTGGATACCTCAGCCTTTGCAAAACCAATTTTCATCAAATAAGGTTTGAATTCCTCTTAGAATTGTATGATCTTTCATATTTCATAACAGGTTTTTTTATTATCTCACAACAAAAAAAGTTGGAAATGTGATGTCCCATCTCAACCAAAACTATATCATCCCTTTAAGTACTGGTAAATATTCTAACCTCAATCCCGTTCTTTCTCCCCTTGCTCTGGATGACTCTCCAGGTCTTCTTTGGATCCATCCTGGTCAGCAACCTGACGGCGCTGATTGGGAACAACTTGCCCCACGAGTACGAGAGGCTCATCGGGACAATCATTCTGCTGGCAAAGGAAACTTTTCTTGCCCCGCCTGCCCAAGGGGATGAGGCCAGTGTGAGTAACGCATCACTTTGTCTGATAATTTTGCATCAAAATGACCTGTGAATTATATGTATATTCCTGGCTTCTGAGGATAATTTTTAAGAATTCATCTTAAACATACAAATATTAAAGATGCCCGTTTATCTGGTTCATGTGTAGCAATATTTACTGCACAAAACTGCCAAATTTTGCTGAGATTCTGGTTGGAAGTTAGAAGTGGAAGTAGAATTTATTTCAAGCACTTGGGACCGATTTCTTCCAAATTTAAAGGAGGATGCATCTAGCTTTTAAAGGTAAAACCTGTCCTTAATTATGCAGTATGATATCCTATATAATCATAGATGAAATATGTCATTTTGCTCAAATTCTGGTTGGAAAACAGAAGTGGAAGTATTTCCAACAATTGGAACTGATTTCTTCCAAATAAGGAGGATGCACAACTTAGCTTTTATGGTAAAGCCTATCATTAAGATTATGCGGTGTGATACCTTATCGTATAGTCATAGATGAAATATATTGATGCTTCTATAAAGATTGATAGCTGCAATGCTTGAAGATATGTGCTATATTTCATCAATCTTTTAAAATAAGTAGAGACTTGCGATGTTGTAATCATTGATCTGTTGGAACCCCATTTTCTTTGCTCAATTTTTCACCAGTAAATATTTTGACACAGTCATATCCTTTATCAACATAATCATCCCATAAGGATTTTTGTTATCATATAGCCTACAAATGTCAAGTTTTAATGGTACAAGACTACTATGTTCGGCTGCCTGTATGAATGAAATCATATTTTAACATCCTTGAAAGTAGCTAAGGTACTTTGATTTATTACATAGAATGTTTTGACACAATCATATCCTATATCAATGTCCTATATTGATATTATTAATTAAAAATGGGTCCTTTTTTGTTCATTTAGCCCACAAAGGTCAAGTGATAATGATTATCAAAACTCTCTATCACTGCCTGCCCTATGTGAATCAAATCATTTTGTGGCATACAGTTTACTGAGTGTACAGCAAGTACCCAGTTAAGAGTCCCAAGAGTATCCATTAAGTGTAATTATCAACTCGGTACACCGTTGCTAGGCAAGCATCCATCATTCATATAGGCAAGCATCCATCATTCATATTAGCATCATACCTTGTAGCAGTGCTGTGAAAGTCATTCATGTGTTACTGTCATGATACAGTGTACAATGAGTTTGATGCTCAGAAAAATCCAGGAATGAGTTCAGTGTGTTTGCCCAGATAATGTGCCAACTGTTCATGATAATAGCGTGCGTGCGTGGGCAATGTGAATAATATATGAATTGATATAAATAATATATTCATATATTTCATGTATTTTATGTATGCACTTGTGTGGTGGTAGATGTAGGTCATTCAATATCAGGTATTCTCTCTCTCCTTTTTCTCATGCTTTCTATCTGTCTGCTCATCTCTGTGAGTCTTGTCTTTTTCTATCTTTTCATCTCTTCATCTCAATCTCACTATCTACTATCTACTCATCTTGATCTGACTATCTCTATATAGATAGCTACAGAATTCATCAATGGTAAAAGTGAAAATCTTCTCAGGGTGGAAATTTCCGTAAATATTTCGCGCGACCGGAAACCAGTGTGAAAATAAAAACACTCAAATATTTTTTCATGTCATGAGCTTCACTAATAAATATCTCGATTCGGTAGAATTAAAAATACTCAAAATTCATCTCACCCGGCCGAGTCCAAAAATTACTCGCTCGAAAATAACTACTTTTACAGTATCTTTCGTTGTGAGTGCAGACCAAGGAATTGAGGAAGAGGTTTTTTATTGAAGAGGAGGTTTTCATTTGTAATATGTATTAGTAGGAGGGAGGTGGGAGCCTTTTTTTAATATTTCATTCACATTTGTTATAGTACTCCGTGACAGAAGAAATCATATTTTGTATTTTTTGTATATTGAATATCTGCACATTTGTTTATCTGAACATTCAACTGCAAAGTCTCAGTATACTTCTTGACAGGAGCTACTGAGTATCATGTTTCATATGTACAGGTGTATTTATTTTGTACATTTGAACATTTAAGTGTAATGCAGAGCCATGAATGAAATGGAAATGAAAAAAAAAAAACAACAACAATAATTTTTTGGGGGAAATGTATGTATTTACATGTCCATTTGGAATGAAGGAGAGTTGTGATTCTTTTTTTTTTTTGGTCAACAGTCATCGTACATGAAGTCGTGGAACAGCCTAAGCCACCTGGCTGAGAGGGCGTGCTTCGCATTGCAGCTCTCCTGCGCCCTCTCCAGCGCCCCTTCCGACACATGGGACAGCCCCACGCTGACCAAGGTCACCCTTCTGGAGGGCCAACGTCCAGTGGCACCCCACTTTTGCTGCAGCCAACCTAGAGAGGTATGTTGACCCCACTGAAGAATCCCAGCATTTCTGCTCTAGATCTATATCGGGTCTGAACACGACTCCAATCGCAGATGCTATGCAGCATACTGTAAAATGCACGCTAAAGGTCTTGTCTACGATATGCATTGAATGTTAAAGGCAACTCACGAAAATTTCATGCTGCGAATAAGGCTGTCGGCTCCCATTCACAAAAATTTCATGCCGCGAAAATATTGTGTTTTACAGTAATAAGACATGTTATAATGCAATCATATTACCAATGCAGCAATTATCAAAATCGTTATATTGCAAGCAGTGACATCATGTACATTTTGTAGGTAATGTGATTCCAATATTTGACTGGCTACCAGGGGCTAGCATAAATGATTTGTATTTATGTAGACCATCAGCTTCTGGGAAAATATAATCTATCAGGGAAAATATAACTCCCGCTGGAATGTCAAGCATTATATTGCACCTCTGGAAATTAAGGCAATATCTGTATCATATTACATGACGTGCCTTGCCCAGTAACCCTTTCCAGCAATTTGGGGAAATGATATTGCCCTAGATGTGCAGTAACAGTGCCATACTTTGTGTACTTTATAGACATTTGCCTGTGTCATTCTTATCATGCAGTTTATATGTTTTGCGTCCCCATAACTTGCCAGTATCCTGTTCAGAGTGTGTGTGATATGAGTGGAGTAAAGGGAAATTTACTCCAAATATGCACGTGGGTTCAGTCAATGCAGAAATAGTAGTAGTTTACACATAAGTGAAGTTTGAGAAAAAGTCATAACTTTTGAACAGATTGTCTGATTTTCCTCAAACTTCATTGACATGCTGAGCACTATTTATGCATTCAGTGAATACACATTTACATTTGAGGTATTAAATTAATACTGCTTTCACAGTAGACCACTATAATGATTTAGAGTCTAAAATTACACCATAGATCCTGCTCCATGTCAAATTGGTTTGTCAGGATACCTGCTTTGGCAAAATTTTGCGATAGCACGAGAAGAGGTACTGTGAGGTGTTCAAACTCACTGCATGATTCGAAGGACACTGTGTACACACCATGCAGTAGTGTACAATGTATACTACTATGCTACACACGAAAGCCTCCGTAAGCTATAATGACATGTATGATATGGCTTGACAGTTCAGAGGTCTTTTCAGACTCAGGGATATGTGAACCAATATTTATAGTGATGCTATGTAGTGATAATATCTCATGGTCTTAATTTCTTGGGATATTAGAAAATACTGCCCTAAATAGGGCCACAGGTTGTATGGTTTCCAATTTCATATTATGCAATATAATGTAATTTAGGTAAATTCCCCCGTAATAAACTAACTGTTGATAGGGTGAGGACTGGTCGTATGGAAGGGGACAGTCATGCGAAAGCTACTCCATATATTACGCAGTGTAATCTGATTGCAGTAAATTCCCCTTTAACCAATCTAATTGATTGGGTTATCTAGAGAAGATTGGATCAGGGCTGGTCATTATACAGAGGGATATAATTGCTCGAAAGCTATTCCATTTTATGCAGTACACGCCTGAGTGAGGTGACCCCCAGTTTCAAAACCAAACTAATTGATTTGGTTGTAGAGACCAAGATTGGATCGTGGCTTGTCATACTGAGACATGCGCGAGATGATACTCGTTCGAAAGCTCTGACTTTTCAAACACATCATAGGAAGAAATCGTATTGAAAAGACTCTTGTTCAAGGGAGTGCAGAAGGCAAAATGAGGGGAGGGACACCAGTAACAACTTGTAGTAGAAATCAACATGGAGAAATGCACAGGAATCAATTTGTTTGGCTGCATTCAACCATGAAAGAGATAGGAAAGGTTGGCATAAACTCTCCCATGTCACAGAAGTGCATGTATTAACTGAAATGAAATGGCATATAAATAAATAAATAAATGGGAAAAAAATTTGATTGTATCAGCTCATCATCGTGCATTTTGAAACAACCCCCCAACTTTTCAGTGATATTAAATGCCTTACGGTCAACTTTAGTTTTACTTTTATTCAGTAACACAAAATATGCTTTTACTGTTACGATGTCTTTCTTCCCGAAAGTCGTGAAAAATGTATTCTGTTCAAAATAACTTCCTTGCAACTTCCTCACTCGACCATCAAACCTGTCTGGAATGCAAAGAAATTCATCTCTACAGTCTCCCATGAGGTTGCATTGTGTGGCGTCTCATGTCAGTATGATGCAAAACGTGACACTTTGGGCATTTGCTCTGTTACCGATGCCAGCATTTCTGAAAAAAAAAAGAACCCTAAAATGCTTTCATCAGCTGCACCCCACCCCGTCATGCCTTATGGATGGCAAGCCCTGCCCTTTTAAAGCACAAATCTACTCAGTAAATTCAGGTTAATTTGATCATGCTCCACAAACCTCTTTAATGAGTGCACATGTGAGTGAAATGCAGTGCACTAGATGTGAGTGAAATGCAGTGTATCTAGATACAGACAATAATGGATAACAGAGGAGAGGCTTTTAAGCAGGGAGAACTCAGGGATGCAGGTTTGCTGATCAATGTTGAGCCTGCATGTAGCACATCATTATAAAGATTATCTATATTAAAGGGACTGTACAGTACTGGTTGAGGTGGGGATTCATGTTTTTTACATTCCTATGTAAGTGAGATAATGAGAAACCTCTTATGAAATATGAAAGAGCATGTAATTTTAAGAAGGATATAACGTTTATTTGACGAATATTGGTTTTCAAATGGCTGAGATATCCCAAAAAGTGATAATAATTAAAGGCGACAGGCCACACCTTTTATTAGGATCTCTTTGTTCCACCTTGTTTTTGGATATCTCAGCCATTTCAAAACCGATTTTCATCAAATAAACTTTTGATACCCCTTAGAATTGCATGCTCTTTGACATCTCATAGAGTGGTTTCTGAATATCTCGCAAAACGTTAAAAGCTATAATCCTCACCTCAACCAGAACTGTACACACCCTTTAAAGGAGACCTCTGGATGATTTTCAGATTCTTACATTTAATGACAACTATAAATCCCATTTTCTTTGCTCATTTTCCACTAATATATTATATTCTTTCTGGTCAGTTTTATTCTGTCTGTATTTGTTACATACTCAAAAAGCTGCGCCACTTCGGTGATCCCTCGCATTTATCCCTAAGTTGAATTGTCCTTCGGGTTTATGCCAGGTTTAAGTGTGTGCGTGTATGTCACACACAAACACACTGCTATAGCTTCTGACCATCCGAGCATTGAGAATTTAGGGTTTCTGGGACGAACACTGAACTAGGGCTTGCTATAGCTCAGTCGGTAGAGCACCGGGATATAGCAATCTGGAGGTCTCGGGTTCGTATCCCGGTGGAATCCCACTTTCTTTGCTCATTTTTCCACTATAACTCTACTGAGTATAGAGTTTCAGGATTTGTAATGATTTGGATGAAGAATAAAAATGTTTTCAAGATTTATAACAAATTGTAATGAACGAGGATGATGACATGGGCAGCCTCACCGTAAGAATGCATGAGTTGGGGCTCAAAGAAGCAGAACAAAAGAAGAAGGTATGCGTAGATTATACACTGGTGAACTTGCAAGCAAGCAGTATTGTATTAAATGGAATTACACTGGTACATTTGTGAAATACATGTATGTGAGCCTCCTATGTCATCATTGTTCAGTGTAATTTCTTATTCAGAGTATTGTGTCTCTGCTCAAGGACCACAATAAATTCCACAAATCTACACATGTATGGAGCGATTGATTTATGTACTGGTACTACACTGTACATGATGTGAAATTCTGAAACTCGTCTCGAATGCCCCTTTATCTTCAGGACTTCATTCCTATATATCTTGGCATGGAGATTTTTGGACGTTGATGAGTGGATGTTAAATCACTTGAAAAAGAAGGGTCATGCATATGCCTGTATGCAAAAAACATGATGAAACCCGAGATACCACTGTAATACAATGTATATTGTAAAACGAGATACACATTGTACGTGTGATTGCGGCATGAAATTTTTAGCAAAATTGGAGTCGATGGCCTTTTTTCTGGCATGAAATTTTTGCGAATTGCCACTGGCATTCAATGCTTATATTGTAGAAAAAAAAACTTTTGCCTGAATTTTTGATTTTGCAAATCTTGGCTCTCATAAAATTTGTGAAATTAGCGTGCACATTATTAAAAGGGAATGTAAACCCAAAGAGCAATGTGGGTTGAGTGAAAGCAGCAACATTAGTTAAAGACATCAGTGAAAGTTTGAGGAAAATCGGGCAATCGATGCAAAAGTTATGAATTTTTTAAGTTTTGGTGTTGGAACTGCTGGGTAAGGAGACTACTAGAGGTTATAATGTATGAGTGGACTTCAATATAAAGAAAATATAAAGGGAATTTAATAAAAACTCATTTTTCATGAAAATTACACATTCCTTCAACTTGATACTGACATATGTTAGGGGTAGTAATTATTCCCCCTGCTTTCTGGAAGCGGTTTGTCAAGTACTCTTTCATTTTGCTCGAAAAGTAAATTTTTGTGGAATTCCTGTTATATTTTCTTTATATTGTTGTCCACTCATACGTCATAGCCTCTAGTAGTCTCCTCATCCAGCAGTTCCAACACCAATATTTTTAAAATGCAGAACTTTTGCATCGATCGTCCGATTTTCCTCAAACTTTCACTGATGTGTTCTACAAATGTTAATGCTTTTACTGAATCCACAAAAAGTGTCATGATTACCACTTTTTGCAGATTTGGTATCAAATTATAATACAATTTGATGCTGTACAATGGCACGGGCATGACCTTAAGAAGTGTAGGTATCACATTAATTTGTACGTTTTTATAAATCCCATCTGAATCAAGAGCTCAAAATGCCATTAAGGCCTACTCTGTGTACAGAGAATGCTCGTGATAACGTTACAGAGCAAAAAACAAAACAAAACAGAACAGAACAGAACAAAAACAAAACACAAAAAACAAAAACAAAAAACGAACAATTATTTATAGGCCCAATATTAAAAAATAAGTTTAATTACAATTTTTATGCACATTGCACAGACGTTCACTCTCTGGTATATAAACAGCAGCAGTTATTCATGGGGCACTCTATCAACAACATTATATGCATGAAGCATAATGAATACTCCCTTTTGTCGCTGACTCAGGGAAAATGTCGTCCATATTGTCACATATTACAAGTAGCACCCTCCAAAAAACATTTAATGTGACATAGGCTGTTCATATAAAGCATTATACTCAGTTTTCTGCGTACAAATATGACTGTAGTGGCAATTCATATCGACAAAATTTGCACTCCAAGTGCCGAGATGATCACCATCATGTGAATGATGGTGTTGCAATCAGCAATTCATCATGCGAGATTGCCGTTTATCCCTTTGTGAGTGGAGAAATCTGGAATCCCCATCAATATGATGGAACGCATCACCCCCTGGGGCGATTAAAATGAGCATCCATCAACCTGTAAAGTCCACCATACCACTTTCATTGCCTTGATGGCAGCAGGTACTGTAGCCCCAAAGCGGATTGGCAAATAGCTCATTTGTGAAAGTGTTTTGAAACATGTTTTCATGCAAGTTGAACGTACGTTCTTGAGGCGGAGACAGGGTCAGCAAATAGTTCATTTGCGAAAGTGTTTTGAAACATGTTTTCATGTGAATTGAACAATACGTTCTTGAACCCCAGACAAGCAGCATTGAATCATGTTATTTTCAAACATGTATCTCATATTATATCTGGCCAATTGCTATCAGCAGGTGTTTTCCAAAGTGAGTTTATACAATTCTGAGTGCCTGTTTTGGTGTATACTTGTTTTGACCCTTGATGAATTAAAGGACAAGTCCACCTTCATTAATATACATGTGGGTTGAGTGAATTCAGCAATATCAGTAGAACACATCAGTGAAAGTTTGGGGAAAATCTGACAATCCATTCAAAAGTTATGAATTTTTAAAATACCTATTATACCAGTCACTGCTGAATGAGAAGACTACTACAGTGCATAATGTCACGTGGGCAGAACGATTTGACGAAAATAAAAACAGAATTTCACGATTTTTTTTTTTTGAAAAAAGTGCACAATTCCTTGTCTTGCCACTGATGTATGTTGGGGGTAATGTTATTCCCCCTGCCTTCTGAAAGAGTAAGTCAAGTATGTGTTTTTTCATTATGCGAGAAAAGTGAAAATATGTTAAATTTTCTTTGCATTTTCTTTATATCGTTCTACACATGTGACATCACAAGCTCTAGTAGTCTTTTCATCCAGCAGTGACTGAGCAGAAGCTTCAAAAATTCACATCTTTTAAATGGCTCATCCAGTTTTCTTCAAACTCTCACTGATGTTTTCTACTATCAAATATTTCTGCATTCACTCAATCCTCATGTCTATGAAGGTGGACTTGCCCTTTAAGTCCACCACGCCACTCTCACTGCCTTGACGGCAGCAGGTACTGTAGCCCCAAAGCTGATTGGCAAATAACTCATTTGTGAAAGTGTTTTGAAACATGTTTTCATGCTATAAATTGAACAATGCTTGCTTGAGCCCCGAGACAGCCAGCTGCCAGTCATGTTATTTCCAAACATCTAGAGATGAACCTATCTCATATTACCTCTGGCCTTTTGCTATCAGATGGTGTTTTCCAAATTGAGTTTTGCATTTTATAATTCTGGGTGTCTGTGTTGCTGTATACTTGGTTTGACCCTTGATATATTAAATCGTGATTTAGGAGGTGGAGATGTGCATATTTTCACTTCTCTAGCATAACAAAAGAGCACTTGACTTGCCTCTTTTTTACAGAAAGCAGGGGGAATAATTATACCCTTAACATGTGGCAGTGATAAGTCAAGGGAATTAAACTGCTTTTGATTTAAAAAAATGAAATGTTAAGTTGTTGATTTTTTGTTAAATTTTCTTTTTATCATTTTTCATGCATGACATCATAAATTGTTTGTAGTAGTATTCTCATCCACCGATGGCTGCATCAAAATGTGAAAAGTTCATATTATACTCATGAACAGATTGTCCAGTTTTCCTGAAACTTTCACTGACGTGTTCTTGTAACATTGCTGGATTCAATCAATCGACATGCACAGTTGGGTTTCATTCCCCTTTAAGCCTGTAGTCATGAAGTTACTGGTAAAGAGATGTAACATCCCTCCCCGTCTCATCTGTTGCCATGCCAACAAGTGCTCCTGTGTGTGTGTGTGTGCGTGTGTGTGTGTGTGTGTGTGTGTCTTGATTGATGAGTGAATCTTTCATCTAAACTGGCATACCTGCTCTAGGGCAGCTATCCAGGCTACCAGTGATCTATGAGGAGGAGGAGGAGAGATTTATTTATTTATTTCAATCCCTAGCAATGACATGGAATCAGGAGATGAGGATGGAGGGATTGGAGGGGTGGGGGGGGGGGGAAGCTGTGGCTGTGACAAAAGTTTGGCTTTGGGGGAAAGGGCTGCCATTGTAAATTGCAAAACACCAAAGGCGTACTATTGGACCACAGGCGACGCTCAGAATGTGCATGGTCCCGGTAGAGAGAACTCCATGATAATTGAGAGGGCATTGTAAATTGCAAAGCATTAAACATGAGTTTGGCTTGGATTGAAATAAAAAGCCCTCTGAAAAAAATTATGGAGTACCACAGAGATGCACAGAAAGTAATATATACGTGTATGAGGCTCATTTCTTGCACAGACTTTCTAATATTTGATTTGATCCATCAACAAAGTGCAAGATTCGTTTGTGCTATGATGTAATGATAGAAAATGATTTAATTCTGAGGAATGCAAAGAAAAATTAAACAAATGAGATGACAAAGTTTCATGAGGCATGCGTGGCATTTGCTATTTCAGTGCTAATGCAGTGTAACAGTGGTGAGCGTTTGAGTACTGTTGCGGGAAAATGGGTGTTGTTGCACTGACTACTGGGGGTGGCAGGATGTTTACCGAGCGGGAATGGTACCCCCAATAGAAAGGCACATTTTCCGCAATGGAAGAGAGTTAATTAGTAAGATATAAGGTGCATCAGGTACATTCACACAATCCATTCACCACGATGAGAGGGCTGCAACATAGTTCAATCGGAAGAGCGTATGTTCCGGGCAATTAAAAACTTATTTTATTGACAGATATACTTCACGTTGACAAACGTACATGATCAGAATGAGTTATGACAGGACTTGTCTAATTACTCTAACTGCATGACACGACGACTTTCGCTAAAGTCCTTAGATTCAAGAAGTCGCTCCTCTTAAGAAGTAAAGTTCTCTCTATTCACGAAGTCCCAAAAAAGTTAAGTCCCTTGCTTAGACAGATCAATCGATATTTATACCTCTATGCTCAATGTATTTCTTTAAACTTACAAAGGTATTCGGGCAATTCAAATTATGCGGAAACTATGAGGAACATAGAATATTTAGGGCGTATACCTTCATATTAGGTAAAACATAGAATTCTTTAGTGGACTATGCACAACATAAAATTCCAAACGATGTAATGCGAGGAATGGACAGAATTTACGGAATGTGCAAGGAATGTGTACTTTATCAGAGATTCAGTCTAGAACGGAAACCCACTTGTTATGGAATGTGCCCTACTTGGTACTTTATGAGGTAGAGTAATGCCAAAAATCCTAGGAGGAGAAACCCTAGAAAGTGTCAACATGGAGGGGCGTGCTTGGCACGTGCGGAACGTAAACATTGACCCCACGAGAATTCGCTGCGGAGGGTGAGTGGTTTTCATCTACAACAAGGCACTTATTGTTCTGCATGGTCAGTGCAGGGAGGTGGGTCCCTGGTCAGTGGTTTTCTGCTTATCCATATTCGTAACAGTACTAATAATTTTTTTTTAGTGACAAAATTAATATCAGCCCTGTTATAGCGTAGTTGATTAGCTGTCTTCTTGAACCTTTCTTCTGGGGTAAAATTTTGGCAAAGACAGATCATAGAAACAGGAACAAATATTTGGAGAGTTCATATTTTTTATTAAATGTCTATTTAGTGACAAAACTAGTATTAGCCTTGTTATAGGAGGTTAATTAGTTTTGGTTTGATTGATTTGATTTTATTGTTCCACATCTCAAACACAAATACCACGATACAATCGATAGAACATACATGTAAGACTAGACATAACATCGTAATTAAGAGAGAAGACAAGAGAAGACAGTTTTACAAACATAAAAGTTGGGGGACCTACTAAAAAGCAAAGCTTGTATTGTGTAGGTCCCTAAATTACAATTTTAGTCTTACTCGGCAAACAACCTAATAATGAAAACTATGAAAGGAAGGAGTGGGACGTAAAAGGAAAAGAGAGCAAAAAGGGCAAGAGAAACAAACAAGAATACATTAAAAAGATTTGAGATAGCCACCTGTAATGCGCTTACAAGATTCCTTGTCACTCGTTTAACATAGATGCATAACTGTAACAATATGCAAGATGCACATGATACATGATAATTTATAAATTCAGGAATAGCCTTGAAATGAACGACTCTGTAAGAAGAACGAAAAACGCCTAATAAACAACGAATGTGATATTAAAAGAAAAGGAAGTCTCTTCTTGAACCTTTCTCTTGCGGTGGGAATTTTAGAAAAACAGGGGGGTGTTTCATCAATTTAGTCAGCGCTGACAAGTCGTCAGTCTCTGATAATTTCAGCAAAATCCTTGGTTTTGATTGGCTGAGATGCTCTGGTCACTGACCGTTACCATGGTGATTGTCAGAGACTGACAACTTGTCAGCACTGACAACTTTCATGAAACGGTACCCAGATGTTGGGAAAAAAAGGATAAATATTTGAAGAATTCATATTTCTGATGAAATCTCTTCATGACTGTCATGTCTTCTCTCTCCCTCTCTCTCCTCTCACTCTTTTTTCTCTCACTCCTGTCTTCTATGACTACGCTCTCTTCTCATACTGCAGGACTGCATCCTGACGTACAGGCAGGTGAACGGGAGCGACGTCATCAGCATGGATGCGGGATACCGCCCCGGGTTTCGCTTCCAGAGGACAGGCCTCCTCCTCAGCACGCTGCTTCAGCTAAGTAAGATGACAGTCCCCTCAATCAATTTGTTGCACAAACCATCTCTCCAAACAGTATCATGATCATAATTGAGGTCTGTATTTTTTTCCCTGAAGACTACTCACACTGAACTGCTTGTGAAAATGTGTACAGCAGTGTAAATGTTTGAAAATTGAGGGAATTCGGTCTGATGTTATTTCATGTTGTTGACAACCAGTGCATCATGATGTTGTGAGTTTAGTAGAATTTTTATTTTTCAGTCAATCTTAGAAAGAACTACCCACTATGGATCTTGATATGGACATCCTCAGTTTTACAGAAGAACAATCGAAAAAAAATGTGTTCAATACATTACCAAAAATTGGATGTGATGGTATTTGTTTTTGCATATGTAATGAAATAATTTTGTTGCTTTCCCTGTTTCATGCATTCGGTTGTGCCACAATGGACATACTAGTGAAAATATGGATTATAGATAGAGAGAGTGGAAAAGAGAGGGAGAGTAAGAGGGAGAGGGAGAGAATTTCAAAGGTCCTGTTTACCTTTGGCAGTAGTGATTTAAAAATGTTTAAGATATCACTTTTGATGTGTATGTGTAAGTCAGTTGTATCACAAAACATCCTACCTTATAAAATTTTTGCAATAAAGCCTAAAATACAAGGAAATATCACTATATTTGCCAATAAACCATCACTCTAAACATTTTAGTCTAGAAATGTTTTTGTTATAACTATTATTCACATTTTGTATATTTAACAATACTTAACATTAATTATACTGGTTCAGATTTATACATTGGATGTTTCTATCCCTAACTCACATTTTAGAATTATTTTAAAGCGCTAATACTGGGTTTTTGTTTCATCTGCAAATGGTAAATTATGCCTTTAACAGGCACGCATGCACACGCACACACACACACACACAAAAAAAAAAAAGGTGTTTTGCAGTGAAACTGGTAAACACATACCTGCTGTGAATGATAAATGAGCGCTTTGGGAAGCCATAATTTGTCGAAGTCATAATTTGTCAAAGCACACACAAATTACGTCAGTGGATATTTCTATTGCCACTCTCAGATTATGTGACAATACACACACACACACATACACAAACAAACAAACAAAAGACAAACAAACAAAACAGAGACGCCATTTACAAATAGTGTAACATATGATCTGAAAAGAGAACTCTAATTTCATCTTTTTTCCACCCACATTTCTCAAATCTATTGTGTTGTCGAGAAAGTTAAGCATCTCCCCAGATGGCCATAATAGTCATCAGGTATCATCCTTATTTTCAGAAAGTGATGATTACCCCAGATAAAGCACTTCTGTACCTTATCTAACCTGCACACCTGAGGATTGTAACATCACTACTGGCATCTTTATGGGACATCCTTTCCTGTGTTTGTGGGTGTGGGGTGTTTTCATTCATTCTAAGTTTTTTCGATATCAAATCCAGCACTCGGTCATTCTTCTTCATTCTGTAATGCAATGCAAAGAGAGAATTGCAAGCTAAACACATCTCCCAGAGATTGTTATCCCAGTCGAACAAACTGCATATTGATGCGATCTCCTGCACCCTCCACCCTCCAAGATGCGATAAAATTTATGTTCATGGACACACATAGTTATGTAAATCTACCAGTAAGCACTCTGTATATCAAGTACTCTTACATATATATTGATGAGATAATGATTTTTACAAATGCAGAAATAAAACAAACCGAAACTGGAAAACGTTTGGATGAAACAAAAGATGCATCTCTTGTTGTGATAGAAACAACGCATCTGTCATTGTTTCAGGAAAGTTTCATAAAGATAGAGCAAAGTTTTTAATAGGTGTTGTTCATTTGTTCAAATTGTGAGTCATACAGTCCAGTTTGTGAGTGGCATCCCTTTTTTATATAAAACTCACCTAATTGGCTTAAGGCAAGGCTTAAGTGTGTTGTCTGTTGTGCGTCACATGTAAACTCTTTACATTTTCAACATCTTCTCAAAAGCCCTGTGATGCATTTTCATCCAACTTGGCAGGTAACGTCCCTAGGTTGATAGGATCTCTTCACCAGAACCAGAGGTGACTGAGATATGGACAAGTGCATTTAACAAGTGTAGTTTTATTGGGGTCCAATATGGAGGGGGGGGGGGGGGGGGGGGAGGGGGAGGTAGGGAACCAAATTAGGAGCTTAATGTATTAGACATGTCAATCTTTTCATTGAGAATGCACCATCAAATTTTCACCAAATTTAGCAGTTATTGTCATGAGAGTTATTACTATGAGGTTGAAAAAATCTACTTTTACAAATGGGTTCCAAGACCCCTTTTATCTTTGAGGTAGCAGTAGTGATCGAATCTGAAAAGCACCAAACATGACAACAAAAGAAAATGCAGCTTGCCAGTGCAATTTTTGTTGAAGGAAGTGAATCATTCTCCATTGTCTGGCTTTTCTATCTGTCTATCATCAAGGACCTTGTTGTAAACAGCAATAATGCTTCAAGCTTCAAATTATTCTGTACACTGCAACTCAATTAGTATTGCTATTCTATGGTTTTGTCCTTGGCCAGGACAGAATGCTGCAGAATAAATCAGCCAGATCTTTTTTCCTCAATGTTTGTTTTCTTTGTTGATTTCAGTAAGTTTTCTTCTTTCCTTAAAAAAAAAAAGAAGAAAACACACAAAGGAAGTAAACAATGCTTTAACCCATTGAGAATGAGTCCAGAGTATACCCAGGCAGGTCGGCATATCTATATGGGAAATGTGTGTTGTAGCAAAATTAGCCCGTCCTCAAAGGATTAATATTCCTCGCTGAAAAGTCCTTCTATTTCAGATACTGATCAGCAGAGTAGGAATACCCTATAGCAAAACTATGAAAGGGTTGAAGTGCTATTTGAGGGCCTTGCTAGCCCCTCAAAATGGCATTGCAAACCCTGGATATGAGAACCTTGCATAATAGTTTCTTCAGGGCAGGCAGAAAATCTATATTTACTGTTATGGAGTTTAGAAGAAATAAGAACACTTTGGAAGAGAGTACAGCATTGTGTCCGAGGGGCATACTTTATACAGAGCATCCTGCATGATTACATGAAATTTGCTTTCTAGCTTTATTGCCCGACTTCATGTGAACATAAACAGCCTGCCAATATAAAATGGTACATGTATGCATGCACTCATATTAAAGATGTCAAAGAAAATTGCATAGCAGTCTAACCTATGGAAATACGTGAAGTTTGTGTAAATCACATGCTTTCACAGATGTGTTTATACATACAGCTTTGTACATGTTTGTGTGTGTGTATGTGTGTTGCAAATTGACTTAATGTGATGTTAAAAGCCTCAAAGATATATTAAAGGGGTGGTATAGTATTGGTTGAGGTGAGGATTTACCTTTTACATCTAACTTTTTGCGAGATACTTAGAAACCACTGTATGAAATGTTAAAGAGCATACAATTCTAAGTGGAATCCAAAGTTTATTAGATGAAAATTGGTTTTGAAATGGCTGAGACATCCAAAAACAAAGTAAAACAAAACATGCACCATGATAAAAGGCAGTTCCAACCTTATATAAGGATTGCTTTGTTTTGAATATCTCAGCCATTTCAAAACCAATTTTCACCAAATAAACTTTGAATTCCTTAAAAAAAAATCCTTAAAAAAAATGTTCATATTCTTCAATTGTCTTTCTTTCCTCAAAGTGCATAGAGACCTTGTTAAAGGTATCGTGAGCTGTAAAAGAATGATTTGATTGATTGATTGATTGATTGATTGATTAATTAATTGTTTATTTGATTGTTTGTTTGATTGGTTGATTGATTGATTGATTGATTGTTTGTTTGTTTGTTTGTTTGTTTGTTTGATTGATTGATTGATTGATTGATTGATTGTTTGATTGATTGCTTGCTTGCTTGCTTGCTTTCTTGCTTGATTGATTGATTGTTTGATTGCTTGATTGTTTGTTTGTTTGATTGATTGATTGATTGATCGATTGATTGATTGATTGATTGATTGATTGATTGATTGATTGATTGATTGATTGATATTGTTATCATGATAATTCCCAGATCCAGTTGGAGCTAGCCTTGAGAAGCTGTTGGAGCCACTCCTTGACATAGAGACAGACCAGGAGAGAATTGCCAAGAACGTCTTGGTCACCGGCAAAGGTTTTATCATTCACTCTGAGGTAGGAATCCCCTGTTTGCTTGATATATTGTCACAGTGGACATTTTTGCATACTTTGCGTGACAAGAATCTAGGGTGATAAGGAACTAGTGCGAAACTACAGTGTTGGAAATACCCACCTACCATTAGCAGATTGCCACCATGTCCCTCCCACTGGCCGGAATGCCCCTTACGAAATCAAACTATTTATTTTATTTCATTACTCATTTGTGCCCCTTTGACTGGATTTGTGCCTTCTCAAAAAAAGCTGCCTTGACCCAAATTTGATGATATTCGAGACCTGAAATGATGAGCATGCAAATGACCTTTTTTGTGTGTTTGTTTGTTACATGAAAATTTATGATTCGGCAAAACACCTGAAATTCATTTCCCCCTAACAAAATGATACCTTGACTCTTTGTTAACTCATCAAATCCAAGAAAGCATCATTCTTGAGTAGTGTGATGCTGATATCGAGTCTTCTCCTCTTCGTTCCTGTTTTGTTTTTCCCAGTGTTTCAAAGGAGAAAGAAATATGTAGCTCTTTCATTTAAACCCTATTTTGTTCATCTTCTATTATGTGTTTTGATTTTAAAAACATGAGTCAACCTGTTCATTTTTAGAACTGATCCTTGATATGGACAACACATTTTTTGAAAATGCCCATTTCTATCTCAAATGTGCAAATTTCTGTAAAACGATCCTTCTAATTTGTAAAGATTTAATGAATCTAGTCAGTTGCATGTAATCTTTCCTCAACATGATGTATAACGTTGCCAATTTGCAGTATGCAGTTAATCAAGTGTTGTCAAGATAGCAAGGGGATGGCTTCTGCAGCAAAATTTCAGCATTACTTATGTGGGTTGAAGAAGGAAATGGCTGCTCTGCCTGATGGATTCTTGTAGTGTAGCAAAACTGTTGAAGGATGATCAATTATCACTGCGTATTGCAGTAAAACAAAAAGATGGTCATTAATATGATCATGTATTGCAACACAGCCATAAATCTGTCAATGAGAATCCTCTAGAGTTACTATGATTGTGAAGTCTATTAAAGGGAAAGACCAGTAAAGCTCGGTTTTGTGGCTGCTGGCAAGAGGCAGTCTCGGTATGAGAATTAAAAACGGGATGTTTGGAATTCCCCGGCAGAGTACCCTCTTGTGACCAAGGGGGAACTCGAGATGTTTGCTCGCCAAATATTTGCAGGACTGTCGTCTCGTTTTGTTTCACTCCCGATAGATTAAGAAGTGGTCTCATCATACCCCTATTTGGCTCCGTGCCAGACGTATGCTGGTGTGTCAATTTTTGATTGATGTTAAAGAGGCAATTATTATTCAAGGGTGATGGCCCCTCTTAATGAACATCCGGACAGCTCATGAGATATTCCATTCCTAAACCTTGGCATGTGCAAAATACAAGCTACCTCCCCCCTCTCCCCCACTCCCATCTTCTACTACTAGTCCAGTCAAAATACGACAAAAAGTGGGTTAACCCACAACTAATTGCAACAGAAACGATTCCACTTGCATTTGACCCGGAAGAGCTATCAAAATAACATATTAAAAGTTCCCTAAAATTCGAGTGGTGGATCAGTGTCTAATTTGCATAAATTCAAAATGGCCGCCATACAACCTGTTTATGCCTATATCTCGGGATACGTAACCAATAGAAAGTAAATTCCGGTGTCTAAACCTATGTTTTTTAGGTCAAGGAATACAATTATGTTATCTGTAGCAACTTTCAAGCATCCCTTTATATAGTTTTTGCATATATTTGCATATAATTACATGCAAAATGGCCGCCATATTGCCTGTGCAAGCCCGTATCTTCGTATACCATTAATGTAGTACACTCAGGAATAAGTCGCTATATATCTGGACATAAAACCCACAAAAAATATATTCTGGTGTCTAAACCTATGTTTTTTAGGTCAGGGAATACAATTATGATATTAGCAGTAACTTTCAAGCTTCCCTTTATACATTTTTTGGAATATATTTGCATTCACTAAATGCAAAATGGCCGCCATAATTCCTCTACAGGCTTATATCTCTATCTGTAAAAGGTACCCAGTGGTGGTGTCTATGGTCTTAATTTACTGCTGAAAGTCACTGTTGTAGAAAACGTTCCAATCAGGAATAATTACCTATATTTCACTAAAAATTTGCATATATTTATACATAAATCTATTCAAATTAAGAGTAGCTTATATCCATAAGCTACTCTACAAAAGCTTCGTGAGTTTGGACATTTGTTTAGAGAATGTTCTTGTCATATCAGGATACCATGTCACTCACTCACTTTCTGAATAAAAGACCCAGGGGTCCAGCCCTCACTCGAGTATCTCAAGTTCACCTTCCATGCATTCTTACAGACTATTACTTGGGAGAGAGGAAATTGGAAGACTTTGGGAAGGGCCATTTCTACAAGCCTTTAGGGACCTCCATGGCCCAGGGAGGCATGATGTTCATATATTCATGACACTAGCGATAAATGCACCTACAGTACTAAGTTTGTTGAAAATTTGACCATATGTTTTCAAAAAAAGGATCAAAAATCAAAAGTGGCCCCCAATAACTGGTCCCAGCCCCAAGGCATCCGCACCTATAGGTAATATTTAAGGTGCCTTTGGGCATCCTGTGGCCTGGGGTGGAGGGGGGGGGGGGGGTTGGGGTAGATGGTACCCGTGATATATGTATATATATATATATATATATATATATATATATATATACATACGAAGTATGGTGGCAATGCATTTCAGTTCAACAGTGCTATTTATTCAGACCAAATTTTCGACGGATACATTCATCTTCCTCAGGATCGACAATGACAATTGTGAAGAAAGACGAATGTTTGCGTCGAAAATTTGGTCTGACTAAATAGCACTGTTGGACTGAAATGCATTACCACCCTGATTCGTCATCTTTCTGTACTGGTACCAACACATTGATTACAAGTATCATTATATATATATATATATATATATATATATATATATATATATATACTGACATCAAAGGACTTAACCACAACATGGCGGGGCGGTGCAAGGACAGTAAATCTATTGACAGCAAGTCTTGCATATATAGACGTGGCTGGTGTTGGGTAGCACCCCTTTAATCATCGAGCTTTCAGGCGAAAAGCCCTTCTTCAGGATTGTGTTGGTGCTGAGTGTGGTCTTGTAGTGTTGTCTGTACACAGACAACACTACAAGACCACACTCGATGATTAAAGGGGTGCTACCCAACACCAGCCACGTCTATATGTGCAAGATTTGCTGTCAATATATATATATATGTATATATATATATATATATATATATATAATGTGTAATATTTCGAAAATAAGTTAAACTGTGAAAGTAAACTTAAATCTATATGCAATCTCCAAGATATTCAACTTTGTACATTATACCTAGCTCTGTTACACTTGGTTCTACTTTTGTGTGTGTGTGTGTGTGAGGGTGTGTGTGTGTGACGGGAGTTTTTTTTTTATAATAGATTCCTTAATTTCGGGGTTCTGGGACCTTTCGGAATATGGTGTCTATTTGAACACCTTGAAAGCCTATCATCCTTGGGATGCTACTTGCCTAGTTTGTTGAAAATCTGTCATTACATGGGTTTTTTTAAAGAGAACCTAGCTGGAAATGGTTTTTGAAAATGTATGCATGACCGACGACCGGACAGTAGAATATAAATGATGGCTATTTGCAATATTAGCTTGAATCTTTTTTGCTGTCTTGAACCTTTGGCTAAGATGAGTCACTTGATTTCAAGAAAACTTTCGTTTCCTGTACATCATTTTCATTTTCTAGCTTGTGATAATACAGATACTAAGGTATGTAATGTGATCTCTCAAAATAGAAACACGAGTATACAAAACTATAGCTTACACTCACAGTGTTTTATGTGTTTACCACAAATTCTGGACTAGGATGGTGTGAAATTGCAGTTGATTAATTTAAAGCAAACAGGATCTCGGCTCTATTTCATACTGAAGCGTGGTAAGTCTCACGTTTGTTGTAAACTGTGTCGATGTCTTTCGAGAATGCTTCTTATTCCTAGTCACCAATTAGAACAGCATAATCTCACTCCTCACATATTTTAGAAATACAACATTACAAGTGTCTGATATATAATGGCCCGCATCTGACACTGGTATGGGTTGTGTGCAGTCAAATCTGCTTGCCCTGCAACTATACACTGCCAGTTGCTAACATCCTGTCTTGCAGTTGCATCAGACTTTCTTCAGGAGTTCTTAATAGCTGCACTGTGTCTGTAGTGATCAGAACATATTTTTGATTAAACATCTTCCTAAAATCGTCCCAATTCCAATGATTGTATGTCATTTCCCTTCCACTGTTTAACTTGAAGAAAAGCTGGAGGGAAGGGACCTTTTGGAAGGGTTAGGAACAGAAAATGATGTTATGTATTTTGTTTTTTATCTGACTTAAGACTGCTTTTTCGCCAGCAAAATTGAATTCAGCCTTCATGCTGCTCGCATTTCTAAAAAACAACAACTGTGTGTTGGTGAAAATGTTATTAGTGCGAAGCCTCAATGCAATAGGAAACATTTCTTTTAATAAAGCTGCAGATACAACATGAAAAATGGTGAAAGTAAGACGTATAAGAATTTATATGTGTTGTATGAGCTTGAAGCCAATGAGAAGGATGCTGTTTGTATTGATCGACTGATGAATCCAGAGTACTAGTAATAGAAATGTTAAGGCATTTCCTTTTTTTTTCTTTTTCTTTGTATCTGGCTGTAAATCACAATGTTTTACATTTTCAGTGAGTCACTGGGTGAAACCGTGCAAAAATATGACAAAATCCACTTCCATACAAATTATCACGGTCATATGTTGCTCATTGATAAACATGCCTTTACCAAAAGTTTTGCAACAAAGGACACAAGTATCAACTAAACATGGATGTAAATCATCGTAGGTAAGAAAAAAGATGTTTGAAAAAAAAAAAACCTGCTGAATGATTTAAGACCAATTTTTGTGTACCGTAAGCACACTTTGAAAGCTATATGAGATATGTCCAAACTCGTTAAACTTTTGTAGAGTAGCTTATGGATAATCATGAACTTGATGACATGCCCCCCCCCCTTGGCAAAAAAAAAAAAGAGAGAAGAAATAAAGAATTGCAACATAGACACAAGTAATAAGCAGTAAACATGAGGGCAAATTACAAAACATAATACATTAGATATCATGCAATCATGAAATATTTTAACGATTCCTACTACATAATTTTAGACTTTAATATTTGTGTACCTATTGAGCACACTTTGGAAGATAAGTTGAATCTACAGTTAATAAAGATATGTTCTATTCGATGCTACTTACAGTTGTTCTCTGTTTTGAGGCTGTATCTCAAGAAAATGTGAGTACAATGTAATACAATACTTTTAATAAATGCAAGAATATACACACTAGGTGTAGGATAATCATCAAGGTTTTAAATGGTATAACAATTTTCCCTTGATATCTTGGATGAGACATTACAGTACAATCAACCTTCTGCAGCTTGTATTCGTATATCTGAAATCATATTCACGGTAGTAATTTGAATAGATTTATGTATAAATATATGCAAATTTTTAGTGAAATATAGGTAACTATTGCTGAGTGGAACGTATTCTACATCAGTGATTCTCAGTAGTAAAATTAAGACCACAGACACCATCACTAGGTACCTTTTACAGATAGAAATATAAGCCTGTAGTGGCACTACGGCGGTCATTTTGCATTTAATTGAATGGAAATATATGCAAAAAAATGTATAAAGGGAAGTTTGAAAGTTACTGCTTATATCATAATTGTATTCCCTGACCTAAAAAACATCTATAGGTTTAGACACCAGAATTTATTTTCTGCGGTTTTATGTCCAGATATATAGCGACTTATTCCTGAGTGTACTACATTAATGATATACGAAGATACGGGCTTGCGCAGGCAATATGGCGACCATTTTGCATGTAATTATATGCAAATATATGCAAAAACTATATAAAAGGATGTTTGAAAGTTGCTATACATAACATATTTGTATTCCTTGACCTAAAAAACATAGGATTAGACACCGGAATTTACTTTCTGTGGGTTACATATCCCCAGATATAGGCATAAATAGGTTGTACGGCGGCCATCTTGAATTTATGCAAATTAGACATTGATCCACCACTCGAATTTTAGGGAACTTTTAATATGTTATTTTGATAGCTCTTCCGGGTCAAATGCAAGTGGAATCGTTTCTGTTGCAATTAGTTGTGGGTCATTTCATATTTTGACTGGACTATACATGTACCACCCCCTCCCCCCCCCCCCCCCCCCCCATTCATATCAAGTAAAGGCAACTGTAACAACAGATGTGATCACATAGATAGAAGCTGGCTTAAACATTTTCTTGTACGACATCTCTGTACAGATTACCTTCTCAAATGTTTTCATGAATTCCTTACGTTGTCACCTGAGCAAAACCTGACTGATATTGTGGTTGTTTAATTTGTATATCTTTCTGTGTAAAGCTTCTTTCTTCCCATCCATTTATTACATTATGACTACTTCATGTTTAATGATAGTTACGCTCTCCAAACCTGGTAATCATCTCTCATATTTAGATCCTGCAGCTCCACAAGTCTGCTTTGGTGTAGATTCCATCATACTTCTCTGGCTTTTTCTTTCTTTGTTGCCTTACATGTAGGATACTGACATATTACAAGTGTCTGATCAATATTGTCATGTCTTTGTGTTATTTTTTACTTCGTTTCATAATTGTATATTGATTACATCGCTACAAATGTTTCTCTTATTTTGAGAAATGTAAAAAGCAATAAATTGACATTGAAATTACGTTTGAATTCATTCATCGTGATGTTAGCTGTACGTGTTTCTGTTAACTGAAAGAAAGGAAAATATGTGCAGGTTAGGTCAGTGTTGTTCAGGAATAACATTGATTTTCCTTAATTTCATGCTTGCTTGTTTTATGGTGCAGATGACCGGATGTCTGGGATCAAAACACAAGATGGCAAAGCTCCAGCAAGGAGGGCACATTGCAGAAATTCTGTATGGAAAGGAAGACAATGCTATTGTGCCAGAAGAGAAATCAAGTTGGAAGGATCCAAGCCGTGATTTTGGGAGACAAGCAGATGAAGAGGAGAGGAAAAGAACTCAGGTTGAGAGCAAAGCAGTACTAATGCCACAGCGAATAAGTGATTCCAATTTCGTCAGAGCTAAATATTCAGAAAAGACAAATAGTTTGAATTCACATCGTGTAGATAGAGGAAAAAATGTAAATAGTAAAAGTATAGACATTAACAATTTAAAGACTTCCGATGGCAATAAACCAGGGCAGCTTGTTAACAGAAACTTTGGGAGTTCCAGTGCAATAAACAAACTGAGCGGTAAGATGTCAGTGAATGGCAAAGACAGGACAAGGAATGATGTGGGACTAAGAGAAGAGAAAAATTTCGGTGCACAGCAGCAGAAGCAGCAGCAGCAGGAGCAAGAGCAGCGCGGTGAAAGCCATGATGTGGGACTACAGGGGATAAGTGCCTTGGCTGATAGTTCCGCCGGGGTCCACCAGATGCAGAGAGGTGACCAGCAGAATGTGAACGGTTGGAACAAGGTCAATTTTGTGCAGCCAGAGGAGGCGAGAGGGGTTGCCTCTAGCAGGAGACTGGAATGGGAGAAGGCCAGGGAGGGGTACGAGAGCTCCAGGGGGGCGGGGCAGTCCATGATGAAGAGTCAGGTGGATATGGTGGCGGATCTGTGGCACAGAGAGACCGGTGGCTTGCCTGACATTGACAGGTAGGAAATGTAGTCGCTTCATGTGGCAATATTACGTGACCCTGCTTCACAAAACTACCAAAAAGCTGCCAGACATTGATGTTTATTGGAGTGCAGGTTTCTTTAAAAGAGCAGACTCTCTATAATTATGCTTTAAAATGATGCGTAACTCAATACAAATGGACTTTCCTAACCTGTCTATATAATGGAAAGAAAGTACACACTCTGGAAAAAGTGTTAATGAGAAAAGAGGCTTTGAAATTTAAGGTCTATTCAAGTACTTAAACTCACCAAGATGTGCTCTGTGCAATGAATGGGACCAAAAGACAGAGTGTAAGGCCGTTATAGCAAATGCAATGAAGAAATTATCAGACTAGGTTGACACATTTCACCTATTTTGAGACCTCATGTGAATCAGCACATGCAACTTTTTGTTGGTTTCGTGATGCATGGTCACATATATATTTCATGATTTGATGGAACAAAAGCTTGCTTGACAGATTTCAAACTGAAATAGAATCCCAGTGCAGCTAATTTACCTGACATATTTTTTTTTATTGACCTGTGCTCCATTGAATTAAAAAAACCCAACAAGAACAACAACAAATGAAAGAGTAATTTTTCACCATAGCAACTACTGCACAGACTGGCATTCTGCTAATGGAGGTTACTGTTAGTATGATTTGCTAATTTTAGATTTAATCTCCCAGTGAGTCTCATTTGAAATGGGGGGAGAGTAGCCTAGATGGCTTAATTGGTAGCTAGCATTGTGGCTTAAAACTGCCACACCCTTGGGTAGCTGGTAGAAAGCTGATGGCATGTTACATGTGATTGTATTTTAGCAGCATGTGTACTAGTCAGTGGTAATCTGACTAAATTGTCATTGGTGTTATTATACTCTTATTATAACATTTATTGCATCAAAAATTGCACGGCGAGGGGCATTATCTTTTCAAGTCCTGGGTAAATTTGCTGCAGAAAATCTAAATTAATTTTTGCAGCTCTGAATTTCATTGCCTTTTCTATGTTGGTGAAAGAATTAACACACATGCAGCTGCTTATCAAATTCATTGAAACTGCACGAAATTAAGAAATTTACAGGAAATAGCTAAGGTGATTGAAAAATATTATATGTGTTGCCAAATTCAGAGTCAGTTATGAGTTCAGCAATTGACCCGTTGAGGACTAGTCCCGAGTATGATCAGGGAAGTTGTCTATGGGAATTCCCAGTTAGAGCAAACTCAGCCTGTCCTCAATGGGTGAAGAGACCCATTAGGGACCCATAACAGACCCCTCTGAAATTTCCTCAATCAAAATAAACAATCGTACATGAAGAACAATGACATACAATTCTAGAATTAAAGTTTTTTTTGTACTTTACTTTTTTAAACAGCAATATATAGTGACAATTTTATATGAATAAAAGTACAGCATAAAACCACAGAAATGTTTCTACTGGAGCTTGGATGGGTTCCAAGTGGGTGCTTTAATTCTACCTCTACAACTGTAACAGAAATTATATGCATCCTCGTCTTGGAGCGATGTGTTTAGCCAGGAAAATTGACTTGATGCTTTGCTCTTTGTTTAATGGCAGCTGTTTGTGAGTTCAACCTTGAGGATGGACTGATTTTGCTATATCGTGCATTTCCCGTAGACACCTACCCGACTTTTCTTGGGACTCATCTTCAGCGTGTTAAATGTGATTTGTGAAACTCTCATGGTGAGTTTAGTCTCTGTCTACTGTTTGTACGTTGTGTCAGCAGGAACTCAGACAGACCTGGAAAGCACTGGGACCGGGAAGAGGAGGAGCCCTCCCAGCATCCCCAGTCTGCCAAATTGGTTGCCGTGGGCAACCTCCTCCGGCCCAGAGATGAGGACAACCCGGCGATGATGGACGAGGCAGGGCGAGGAGGATACGCACCCGGAGATCAAACGAGGAGGGATGACGTTGGGGAGAAACCTGGCGGAGGAAGCAACATCGGCGGAGATGGGAAACTCCCAGATTCGGGCAAGCGGGTGTACAGGAAGCAAAGAAGGAAACAGTTTAGGAAAGCAGGCAACGGTGAGGGTAACGAACTCGATCAGGGGAGGGTCCTGCCCGACAGAGTGCCCCTTACACCGGCAGGCAGTGTGACAAAGGCGGGGCACGGAGCGGAACGAGAGCTGGGATCAAACAAGCAACAGAAGACAGGTCACTGGCAGGTTAGCTGAATTGTATCTTTCTCTCTCTCTCTTTGATATCACATCTGCTCGGATGTTTTTCAACTAAAAGTTCTTTTTTTTATTTATCACTTATATGTTGTTTTGTGATTTTGTCTAAAGTACTTGATTTCATTGATAAATCAAGAAGCCGTGAACCATTGTTGATGTAACCTTGGGCATTGTTAAGATATTGCAACAAGATACACTGATGATATTGCAAGATACATGTAGATGCAATAAGATTTCAGGGCAAATGTGAGCATTTGATTGAAAATTCTCAATCTTTGTGCAAAAAAAAATGAAGATATTGAAATATTCTTTGCTGTAAGAGGCAATATAAGTTTTAATCAAACAGAGTGTAAGGAATGATGAATATCAAAGAAGATTTTGCCAATGTGTAGTATACAAGGGGTGATAGATTATAGGGTTCAGAAATTTTAATGTGTGTTTATTTCTATAACTCTGATGGGCAAGGAGAATTCAGCCTAGTATGATGCTATTACTTACTGTTCATCAGACATGATTTTGAGGATGACAAATGAATGTGTGGTAGAAGGTTTCCCTACTTCGAATTATGGAGTATTGTGATGTAATTGTCAGTATCTTTGCTGAGTTGGGAAAAGAAGAATCATACTCATTTTCATTTCCTAAAGTTTGATGGTAACAGTTGGCTCTCCGTTTCTTGCTGTACAAAGATCAAGTTTTTACTAATTAGGAATCTTTAAGTCATCCCAAATATGAAATGATGTTATTGCTGTTGTTGTTGTTGACAGAGGCAGCTTCTTCAGTACTATGGCGACGTACGTGATGAGGGAGTGGGAGGAGGGATGGATGCAAATGCCGGTCTCCCGGATGAGCAGGAGCTACTCCGGAGGAGGAGAGAGATGATCAACGAGGCCGTCCAGTTGGAAGCCGAGTCCAGACGAATCGTGGACTGGCAGCAGTTGGACACCAGCAAGTTCGATGTGGTTGATGGAGAGGAGGAGTTGATGGAGGAAGAGCAGGAGGAGGAGGTGGAGGAAGGAGGAGATGTGTACGGTTACGAGGATGATGTCGGTCTCCGTGATGATGGCATGGAAGTGATGAACATGGATAATGATTACCATGGCAACAGCAATGATGTCAAGAGGACGGACAGCTACCGAGGCGACACAGAAGCAGAGCCAGACTTTGAGAGAAGGGAAGGGAGGGGGGAGTGGGGGGAGGAGCCTGGTAATGATGGAAGATTCGGTGGAGAAGTCCCCGGGAGACAGGAGGAGAGGTGGAGGAACGTTGAGAGGGTGAGCGAGGTGATGATGGAAGAGCCAGAGGAGGAGGATGAAGAGGAGGAGATTGGCAGGATGATGAAGATGATGCTGAAGGAGAAGGAGACGGAAGGAGAGGAGATCTTTGATGACATCTGGCGGCAGCTGGAAGGAAGTTTGCGCTCGGAAGGAGGCTCTGTCTTCAGTCTCATGTCATATGGTAGGCAAATTGATTGACTCTTATCATGAAATAATCTGTGAGAAAATATGCAAGTAACAGGGCCGGCAGAACATTTTCAAAGGTGGTGGGGGGGGGGGGGGCGGGCCAACTCCCAGTTCCACCAGCCATGAGTAAGGTAGCTGACAAATCAGCTGCAACAACAAGACCGTTAATGGGAGAGGTTGCACGACTAGACAAGTGTGTGTAATCATGTGTATCATGGTTCATGTTAAAGGAAGGGATGGTATAGTTTGGGTTGAGATGGGGAATTCAGATTTTAACTTTTTGTGAGATAATTAGAATTATTAACGTACATGCCTTCTTAACCATTTCTGTGCTAATGAGTGACATGTGCACAAATTTCACACATAACCCGTAGACAAGTGATTAATGTGGCAATTAGAAGGTTAAAGGGATAGTATATTATTGGTGGAGATGAGGATTGGGCTTTTGACTTTTTGCGACATTAAAAAAAAACCAATAATGAAATAATACAGAGCATGCCCTTCTAAGAGGAATTCACAGTTTATGAGATGAAAATTGGTTCTGGAATGGCTGAGACATCCAAAAACAAAGTAAAACAAAGTGCTCCTAGTAAAAAAGTGGGTCCCACCTTTTATTAGGATATTGCTCTGTTTTGGATTTCTGGGCCATTTCAAAACCATTTTTCATCAAATAAACATTGAATCCCTTTTTTTTTAAATACATGATGTTTCATATTTCATAAGTAGTTTCTCATTATCTCATCAAAAAATGTTAGAAACCTGAAGATGCACGTTGGTCTTGACCAAAACTATATGATCCCTTTAAGCAAGAAATTGTACAGGTTTATGGTTCGTTACTCACCAAGCTGCTTTAAACCTTGTTTGATCCTGTTGACAGGTGGTAAGGACCAGAGCTTGCTGAGTGCCAAGGTTTCTCGAACCTTCCCCAACGCCAGCATTCTCACCATCATCCCTCCATCAGCGGTCGGCGTGGCAACCAGTCACAGGTAGGTGCCAAAGCAGAACTTCTCATGTATCGGTGACCTTAAGTAGGCACATGTCCAGAGATGCCAAGTTATATTTATAAATTATATTGTTTCTTTATGAAATACAAGAAAGTAAATTTTTTGAATGAAGGGATTTTTTTTTTTTTTTTTGGGGGGGGTCTGAATCTGATTCACCATGCAAGGCACCTATGGATCCTACGTGCAATTTATACTGTTTTTCATTGTTTACTTTTTACTTTGAATCAGTATAGTCTATGATCTGCAGAAGTTTGCAACTCTGCAATTAGAAATCTTTTTGAAGTGCATTGACCTAGATTTCAACCAAAGGAGCATATTATTGCAGTGACTGTGCATACAGACATCACCCACATACATATTGTTGTCTTTTCTTAGTGGTATTTTGTGAATATTGTTCATTTTTTCTTGTGTCTCATCATTTTGTTTATCAAAAAAATACAAAACTGTAGGCGCTAATAGTATTGCAACTGCAACTTAGTGACAGTGTTGATGGAGGAGTATAAAGATTCAGAATTTTTTGCATAAATGTGTTTGGAACCAACATTTTCAAGTTCCAATTTTACAGCCCTGCATATACATGCTGCATGTTACACCTTTTCCCCAATGAAATGCACTGGTTTTCTATAACCAAACGCTGGATCTGTCTTTGATTTAGTGTGAAAAGACTTGTGCATCTTGTAGTTCTGATATAATACCATCCACTCTGTAGTCTCAATCCACTTCCATCTTTATTCCTTCACACACCATATCAACTAAGAAGTTGTGATAACGTCAAATAATGATGCCATACTCTGTAAATAAGAAATGACAAAAAAATCTTCCCATAGTTGTGAGAGAAAATTAGTCATGCATGAAATATACATGTATGTACAGTAGGTGGTAGTTTACAAATACCGTCGAGTGGTAATTTGTCTCGCAGAAAGCTCCGGGAAACGTTGCAGCTGACTAACAACATCCTGGTGCAGACTTCTCTGACGGACAAAGTCGTTCGCAGCCTCTACCAACAGATGGAGTACTTTCGCTTTCAGGTTGGTCTAGTGTTAGCAATATTGTCTAGATCGCTCAGATCTTGCTGCTGTTCGGGTGTATTGTACAATATTGTATTGTACAATTGTTTGTTGTAGTGAGTGATCATTTAAAATAATTGTGACAGAGTTTATGACAGCTGTGCCGTAGTGTGCTGTCTTATAAGTGTGTGCATATCTCGTGGGTTGCCTTAGCCAGTCATGACATCATCCACTGTTTATATCTGTACATTTTACATTTTTTATGCCTCCGCCACGAAGTGGTGCCGGAGGCATTATGTTTTCGGGTTGTCCGTCCGTCCGTCCGTCCGTCCGTCCTTCCGTCCGTCCGTCCGTCCGTCCGTCCTTCCGTCCGTCCGTCCGTCCGTCCGTCCTTCCGTCTGTCCGTCCGTCCTTCCGTCCGTCCGTAATGAATTTTGTGGACAGGGTAACTATCAAAACCTTTTGAGGTATCGTAATGAAACTTGGCATGTATGTGTATTAGGGGGTGAAGTTGTGCCTATCAACTTTTGGGTGCACATGCTCAAGGTCAAAGGTCAAAAGATCAAGGTCAAATACATAAAATTTCACTATTGCCACCATATCTATGCAATGCCTGAAGATATTTTCTTGAAACTTAGTGTATACATGTATTACCCAATTAATATTCTCTGGTGAAAGTTTGGGTCATGAGGTCAAAGGTCAAAGGTCAAAAGGTCAAGTAAAAATATTAAAACTTCACCTTTTTTCTCTGTACCTTGGAAATCGTTCAAGGTATCTTCGTGGAACATAGTATATACATGTACTGACTGGCAGTGATTATCTAGAAAATTTAGGGTTCATGGGGTCAAAGGTCAGGGGTCAAAGATCAAGGGAAACACTTCAAAAGTTTACTATTTCCGTCATGTTTATGCGATGCTGGCAGGATTATTATTTTTTTTACACTTGGTGTATGCATGCATAACCTAATAGAGATTCTTTGGAAAGTTTTTTTTTTCTTTCGTTTTTGCCTCAAAGGTCTAAATGTCAAAGATCAAGTGAAAGTGCTGAACTAAGCTTTTCCTCCATATCTCGGAAGTGGCTCAAGTTATCTTGAAACGTACTACATATTTATGCATGTTCTGCCTGACAGTGATTATTTTATGAATTTTAGGGTCAAAGGCCAGATGAAAATGGTAACAATTTACTATTCAATACAGAAATTGCACTTTTTCCCTGTACCTTGAAAATAAATCAATGCATAAACATATGAATGGGTCAAAGTCAAGTTAAAGTCCTTTAACTCCCAAATACATGCTCTCCTATTCATCCAATTAAACCTAGGTCAAGGAAGGTGAACATTTAACACATTTGTGACAAACTTGTCATTTTAATATTTTGCCACTTTTGTGAAAATGTAATCACACATTGTCCACATGTACTATCTGGACCTATTAGGAGAATCATGCATTATGGCGGAGGCATACCAGTCGCCATAGCGACATTTCTAGTTTGTTATCCTACATTGAAAATATGACATTTTGCCTTGTTCTGTCTGTTCAAAGAGTAAATTTTTGCTTGAGATCAATAGATCAGATCAAAAATGCCCTATTTGAGTAGCAAATGTTGAATTAGGAGAAGGGTTACCCACACTTTATGAACTTTGTACTCAAATACTGTAGTTGCTAATAATTTTGCAAGGGTTTAATTTTGCAGATTTTGTAAGTAGAAAAAAAAAATGTTTTTAATTGAGCAACTCACCAAAATATTGCCCTCTAGTTGTGTGAATACTAAACAGGAATCTTGGACCAGTTAAAAGTTAGTCTGATAAGATTGGATAAAAATAAGGGAGCTATGAAATTTTGAAATTTCCCTTATTTTCACCAAACACATCTCGAGCAGTCAGTATGAATATACAATAAGTCATTGATGATTTTTACTCCCTCGGAATTTGCCATCAAGGTTATACACAAAATCATGACATATTCAGTTTATATCTGACAGATCATTATTTTTAATGTATTCAGCCAGGAATACTGTAAAACAAGGAATTTACGCGTGCACTTTAATTTCGCGAATTTCGCGAGCGCCAAGATTCGCGAAATTAAAATGCACGCGAAAGTCCTTGTTTACACTATATGCATTGAACGCCAGTGGCACTTCGCGAAAATTTCATGCCACGAAAAAGGCTGTCGGTTCCAATTCGCAAAAAATTCATGCTGCGAATATATCATGTTTTACAGTAGCATTATGCCTCACACTTTTGTAGCAGAAAATGTGGAGGGAGGAGGAGGAAGAGGAGGAGAAGGAGAAGAAGCCCTCTACTGGGTCCTCGACAGTTAAAACAGTTTTCTGTGGAGGTCATGTGTCTGTGATATGTGTTTGATAATTACCAGGGTCGTAACACTGCATGCATGCTTGGATTGATACATGTACTTTCTCATTTATTCCTTAGAAAACACATAGCAATATCTTTATAGAAGCTTTGCCAAGAAGAGTTCAGGATATTACACTCTTGTGTATCAGCAGCAGTCATATTGCCCATTTTTACCAAATGGAATTTTGTTTGTGAAAAAATTCTTCATTTTGATGTACATTGTATGTTTTTTGCATTCTTAATGATTATCATAGGAGCAAATAAGGCATTACTTGTATGTGCTGTTATCAATTATTTCATCTGAGTGAAGCCGTCTTAACCCATTGAAAACTACTCCCGAATATACTCAGGCAGATGTCTATCGGAATTGCATGTTATTACAAAATCGGCTCGTGTGCAAGGGGTTAACGCCATGGAGAAACTTATCGTTATTTCTTCAGGTTCTTGGGTTAGCTACTTTTCGGAAGCTGAACACCTACGGCAGTGCCTTCCCAGCATTCCTTGGGCAGCTCCTTGCCCTCTCCCAGACGACGTTCATCGAGGTGCCTCACCCAGCCAGCCTCCTGGCTGCTAGCATCCTACTCAAGGAGGGTCAATCCAATGGGAACCCAGAGTTTGTACACAAGGTATTGCTCTTGACACTGCTACTGTTACTACTTCAGCTATTACTGCTCCTATCACTATCGTACTACCACTTCTACCAATACAGTAGACTGCCGTTTACACGAAATCCTCAGGATCGGCAGTTTTCTGTCATTATATTGAAGTCTTGTTATTTAAACCGAACAAACAAACAGTAAAAACCGTAGAGAGGATGATTTGTAGCCTGAATTTTGATTTTGTTTTTATCAAAATTTTGTTATAACAGCATTTAATTGTTATAATGGGAGTGCACTGTATTGCTGTTGCTGCAGCTGCTGTTGCTACTACATATACTTCTACTATTTCTACTGCTACTACACTACTACTTCATACTACTACTACTACTACTACTACTACTACTACTACTACTACTACTACTACTACTACTACTACTACTACAACTCCTACTACTACTACTACTACTACTACTACTACTACTACTACTACTACTACTACTACTACTACTACTACAACTCCTACTACTACTACTACTACTACTACTACTACTACTACTACTACTTCTTCTGCTGCCTTTTGTTCTTCTCTTTCCTTTTCTGTCTCGCCTTCTTTGTTTCTTTATACTTAAACTTCTTCTTTACTTACTTCTACATTTACCTCTATCTTCATGTTCCTCTTGTTTCTCTACTCTTTCTTTTTAAACACCAGCTTGTTCTTCTTTTGTGCTTCTACTTTCATTTCCGTCTGTGTTGTGCAGAGGTCATTTGAAGCTGATGTGTTTCTTCATCTTTTCTTCCTTTAATTCCCATTCTTTGTTTTCCTCTTCTTCTCTTCTTCTATTTGTGACGGCATGGCGCAAAACGGAAACCCACAAAAAGTCACAGATTAGGATTCTCTGTAATAGACCAAAATAGTAATTTGGGTTGACCCACTCAAATTCTTAAAGTTCACCTCTGGAAGAGAAATCTCTTCTCTAAACACTGTCAAAATTTGATGGCTCGAAACAAAACCAAACTTGAGATATTAGCAGTTTTTCTGGACCACATTTTGTTAGACAGGTGCTGTGTTCACTGTGGTTTTCATTGATACTTCTACACAGCACACCAATCCTCCTTTCTCCCTTTTCTATAAAGCTGCACCTCCTGACTCTCTCTTATTTCAATCACTTTTGGAATGGGTTGAGATGGTCCAATATCATCAAGTTATATTTCATTTAAAAGCTTCAAGCTTACTCTTTTAAACTATATCGTAGAAAAGTGAAGGTTCATTTTGGCTTATGTTTTTGTGGGTTATTGAGCCAGGCACATTTCTGTTTCTTTTGTCTTATGCAGAAGCCATTATTGTAAGCGAGTACAGTGTATATTCCCTCTTCTTTTCTTCTTCTTTTCTTATGTTTCCTCTTTTTTTTCTTTTTCACCGCTTCTTCTTTTCTCCTGCAATTTCTTCTTTATTTTGTCTTGTATGCAGAGGCCATAATTACAAGGCAGTGAGCTTCTTCTTTTGTTTTTCATTTGTGTTATGTTTCCCTGCTAAAAGGTTCATGTAAGGAAAAAAAAAAAGATAAGGAGGATCTGAGCATGGAACATGAAAGCTAATATAAAAGATAAGAAGGGGTCTGGTTGCCTTTTAGTGTTGGTATCAAACAACATTATCTGAAGCCAAACAAATCTAGGGCATTATCGCCATGATATGACTCCTGACAGACGCCCACACACCCTCACCCCAGCTGTTGCAGCAGTCACTTTGTCCTTGTTCAGTCAAATGTATACATGTATGTGTACACAATGAGTTAGCATACAAACCAAACATATGTTTTTCTCCCATCATTCAGGTACTCTTTTCTTCGTCTTTTTTTTTAAAGAGTGAGCCATGTCATGATGGTACCGAATCAACTTCACTAAAAATCATTCTGAGATGAATAAAAATGATGAATAATGAATAAACAGATTCAGATTCTGAGAGCGAATAAACTGTAATTGTTGTTCAAATTGTATGCCCTTTGTTATTTCATATATTAGTTTCTGTTTGTCTCACAAAAAGTTAAAACCTGAATCCCATCTCAACCAGAACTATACCATCCCTTTTAAACTCCTTACTGATAACTGACAAAAAAAGCTTTGAAAATTATCTCATGTTCCAGCAAATAGATACATATAATAGATAGATATTTAGATAGATAGATAGACAGATGGATAGATATTTAGATAGATAGATAGACAGATGGATAGATATAGGCCTAGGTTGATATGTTGTAGATAGATAAAATGGTCATTATTGAAAATACATGCATTGAATCCAAAGGTTGAATTGTACATGAGTCATATAGGTCATCACATAACAGAGAAACAATATATAAATAATATGATTGCACCTAATGAATGAAAAGATTTCGATATGTAAAAGATCATTCATGAAACTGTTAATAATAAGTGTGATATTACTAATGAGTGAATGTTAGTGAAAATGCTTGTATTGCATGATAGAGCAAATATTACAGGTATTAGTAAGCCTACAAGTAAGTAATTCTTGTATCAAGCTACAGTAATTGTTTATAATCCAACCATCGATTTTATCTCCTCATGTCATAGATTAGCAAATAGTTGTCTCAAACATAACTCAATGTGTTTGAGTGTCTGCTGCCCTGGTGAATTCTTGTAAAATGAAACATACTTCTAATTTTTTTTTCATCTTTATTTACTTTCACTGCTGCTGCTGTTCATCAGGGATTTTTGAGCAGTGCCTTAGAGCAGGCGGGCGTCCTGGACTATGAGATCAGGGTGCTCAGTGGAAACTACCTCGCAAATCATGCCAAGCTGGTCAGGATAGATATCAAGGCATTTTCCAGACAGGTTGGTATCCTCTGGCAGACAGACTTCCAGTGATATTGGTGTTTTTCACCATGATCTGTAAGGTTGTCTTGTCTATTTGTTTAGTGAAAGAAAATACATGTGTGCTGGAAGCATAATATGTGACCTTGCACCACAAAACCAACAAAAAGTCACCAGACATGGATTTTTAGTTAAGGCCAGGTTCTGAAAGAGAAGACACTAAGCAACTCAATTCAAATGGACTCCCCTAACCTATCTAAATACTGGAAAGAAAGCACACACTCTGAAAAAGTATGTACTGAGAAAAGAGGCTCTGAAGTACAGGGTATATTCAAGCGCTTAATCTTTAACCAAGGCACGCTAGCTGTGAGATAAATGGAACAAAACACAGGATGTCAACCACCAGAGCAACAACAGTGAAGGGATTATCAGATTAAGCTGAAATTAAGCATGTTCTATCAACACATTCTGTCCATGATTAATGCCAACTTACAAAGCAGTAGCCTTATCTTTGCAAAAGTTATTAGACTTGAAAGTGAACAGTGTACAAAGGATTTCAAGAAATGAAAAGGGGCCTCTAATACATACCTGATCATTCTATACTCTCCCCAAGTAAGGGTTGTAGAAAAAATGCTGAAAACCCACTTTCCCATTCGTGTTATGATCCTAAAATACAGAATAATGTAGAAGAAAGATAGCTCTTTCAGAAAATATGACAAACTCAAGATTGACATAGTAGACCCATTTCACCTGTTTTGAGTCCCCGAGTGAAATCGAGGGGTGCGACTTTTTGTTTGTTTTGTGGTGCACGGTCACGTATAGAGAAATGCTGAGGTGAGAGTTAGTTTGCCACAGAAGTATGAGCTGTGTTCACATTACAATTTTTTTTTTTCATTAAAACACCGCTTTGGCGCTGGTTGTGGCTGAGTGTGACATAATTTTGTAATGGAATGGAAATGCGAAGAACATAGATACAATCTGCTGTGGTAATGTATCGTTTATTTGTGCAAGTCCGTACTGTTTATATAGCAATGTAAAAGTACCAGGGTGGTATAGTCTCTTTTAACCGTTGAAGACGAGTCCCAAGAATACTCGGGAAGGTGCTATGGGAAATATGTTTTATAGCAAAATCAGTCCTTCCTCAACGGGTTTAAAGGGATTGTATAGTTTTGGTTGAGACCTAATTTCAAGTTTCTAACATTTTTTGGTGAGATAATGAGAAACCTCTTATGAAATATGAAAGATCAGAGCATGTAATTCCATGAGGAATTCAACGTTTATTTGATTGGTTGTGAAATGGCTGAGATATCTAAAACAGAGTGATTCTAATAAAGTGTAGAACCCACCTTTTATTATGATCGCTTTGTTTTACTTTGTTTTTGGATGTTTCAGTCATTCCAGATCCGATTTTTATCAAATAAACTTTGAATTCCTCTTAAAATGGTATGCTCTGTAGTATTTCATAAGTGTTTTCCTGGTATCTCTCAAAACATTAAAAGCCCAATTCTCATCTCCACCAATACTGTGCCATCCCTTTAAGGAATGTGTATGAAAATCATTCATAAGACACATTTCATTTAGAAGTTACTTCAGTTGTGACGATGGTTGATTTGCAAGGTGTCTTGCCAGCTTTATAAACATTACTGTCTTGTCGTTGAATGCAAGCATGAAGGATGTTTTGTTCCTTGACCCATTATCCCCCCTTCTTCCCCCTCCATCACTTTAATCTCCACCCCTTACTCTTCACTCCTCCTCCCTCCTCCCCCTTTCCTCACCCTTGCCTCCCCCTCCCCCTCTCTCCCCACAGGTCTCTATGGACTGCAGTGGTAGCCAGGCGTGGTTCAAGCAGGATGCCTCCAAGCCCGTCAGCCTCGCCCCCCTTCGATCAGCTGCTGCGGGGGATTTCCCCCTGCAGAAAGTGGGTGTGGCAGTCAGACTACAGTCCCTCCTCACTCTTGGTCTGCGACCAATTGAGAGGTAGGCAGTGTTACTGTGGTTACAGTCACATACTGTCTCAGTAATATTTGTCCTGAATACTTGTTTCAATTGAAGGTTGCATTATACTCTATTGTTACTAGTACTTTCTAAATGCTTCCATACACTGGCACCTTTATGCATTGTTAAGCAAAAAGTTGCAAACAGTGCTATTTCATGAAAAACAAGCCAACATAAAGACACCTGTATTCAATACCTCGGTATACATTTATCTTTTTCAAGCACAGAAGAAAGTATTAAAACTTCAACTAGGAAAAGAGCGGAAACATGCTTGTTTTGCAGTGGAGTAATGACATAAAGAATTGATTGAAGTAATGAGAGATTAAAATGTGAAAAATATGAAGGGATCTCAAGAAATACAGGGGTTATAACCGTTATTGCAACTAATTGATAATCAAAAACTATAGAATAGATAATAAAGACGAATAAAGATCTGATGATAATAAATTGATAAAAGCAACTTGAGACAAGAATCGTTAGATTTGAATAAAGCACACTTGTACAGCATGTCATTCCGTAGATTCCCTGAATTCCTCTTGTTAATTAAAAATGTTCTCCACCTGCCTCCTCTCCTTCGGTTGCTAGGAAACTCCTCTTTAGAGACTACCTGAAGCTTCCCATCCACGACAACATGTGTCCCATGTCCATTCTCTGGGAGGTCGGTAGGCTCGTGTACAGCCCCATTATGGAGGATTCTGAGGAGACTGCCGAACTGCACACACCGTGCGCTGATGACAGCCGGGCGCTGTTTCACACAGTGATGGAACAGCTGGACAGGAGACCGTTTTCATTCCTGGAGTATGGCTCTGCTCAGGGTTAGTGTAGATGAATTTTTAGATGTGGGGTAGAAGACCTGTGGATCATGGTAAATAAGTTTACCTTTTCTTGCCCCTAGCAGCCTTGTTTTCTATGTCACTATCTAGGTCTGATTTTATGCCTCCGCCACGAAGTGTCGCCGGAGGCATTATGTTTTCGGGTTGTCCGTCCGTCCATCCGTCCTTCCGTCCGTAATCAATTTTGTGGACAGCGTATCTAAAAAACTTATAGAGGTATGCTAATGAAACTTGGCATGTATATGTATGAGTGGGCGAAGTTGTGCCTATCAACTTTCAACAAGTTTGAGGTCAAAGGTCATAAGGTCAAGGTCAAAGGCTCAAAATTGTACTATTTCCCCTATATCTATGCAATGCCTGGAGGTATTTTCGGGAAACTTGGTGTATACATGAACTACCAAATAAGGATTCCCCAGAGAGAGCTTTGGGTCATGAGATCAAAGGTCAAGGGTCAAAGGTCAAGTGAAAATGTTAAAATTTTACTTTTTTCTCCATATCTCACAAATATTTCAAGGTATCTTCATGGAACTTAGTATATATGCATGTACTGACTGGCAGTGATCATGTAGGGAAGTTAGGGATCATGGGTCAAAGGTCATGGGGTCAAAGGTCAAGATCAATTCATCAAAATGTCATTATTTCTCATTTATCCATGCAATGCCTGCAGGATTTTTTTCTTGAAACTTAGTGTATGCATGTATTATCCAACACAGATTCTTGTGGACGTTTCTTGCCAAAAGGTCAAAGGTCAAGTTAAAGTGCTAAACTTCATTTCTTCTTTTAACTTATAAAAGGGTCAAAAGTTGGGTACAAATCCTCAAATCCCGAAATACCTGCACTCTTAGACAGTATAGCCATTCATCCAAATAAACGTAGTTCAAGGAAAGTGAACACTCAATGCAGGAATGTGACAAACCTGTCATTTTAATATTTTGCCAGTTACGTGAAACTGTCATCACACATTGTCAAGACATTGTGCTATAGACCTATTTGGAGAACCTTGCATTATGGCGGAGGCATACCAGTCGCCATAGCGACATTTGTAGTTCCATTTGTGCTTTGTCTCTGTATCATAATTTATCTTATCTTTGTTATGCTGAATCAAGTTTGTTTCATGTTTGTTTATGTACACATGTCTGAAATACCAAATAGATAATGATACTAATAAGTTACTTTCTATCTTGAATGTGAACAGAAACCAGTAGTGAAATAAAAATGATTTAATAATGCATTCACACTTTTGACAAATGGCAATTTTCGTGACACACAGAAATCATCATATGCAATTTTAGCATTTCAGCACAAAAACAAAGAAGAAATTAATCAGATGTCTCTGAGTCCACCTGGAAAATGGTAAGTCTCTGAAGAAATTCAACTTGTTTGATTTTCTCGCAACTCGCTGGAGGCCAGGCTAGTCTCCAGGAGACGTCATGGGAGACATCGACATCTCCATGACTAGCAAGACTGAGTTACCGCCAGGAAAAATAACGGAAAGATGTTAATTCCGCCAATGCCAATGGGTCATCAGCAGCACACCAGGAATTACCAGTGTTTTGGCCATTTAAGTACTGGACACCTCCCCCTGGCTGGCCGATGCTGCATTGGGATTCCCTAGACTGCACCCCCATGGCATCTCAAAAACACTTGGCATCAATAGCCTCTCTTCATTTCAGATTACCAATCTCTCTAACCCCCCCCCCATTCCCACCACGCCCCCCCCCCCCAAGCCCAGTAATCTCCAAACCAATGATATACCTACTTTTAATAAGTATTGCCATTTTCCCCTTTGTGTTGTCTTTCTAGATGGGTTGATGATCTCCCTAGCGGCGAAGCATCCTAACAGCACCTTTGTTGGTGTAACCGGGTCAGAGAGAGAAGTGGAGAGGCAGCACAAAGTCCTGGCCGAGAAGGGCATCAATAACACCATCATCGCCAGCATCCCGGCTGATCTGGCCTTCGCGCGGAACCTTGCTTCCAGTCCAGACTTTCTTCGCTACCAGTACATGGGTATGTGATGGTCACTTGTGTGCTGTACGCAAATACAGAGCTGACAGCTTGTATATATTTTCATAATGATGTTATGAATTGAACAAATATATACTGTTTATATTTTTTTCTTCAGCAATGATATCATGAATTGAAGAAACACATGACATTGTGTATGCTGTATATGTTTTTCTTCAGTGAATATTAGAAGATACTTTTTTTTTCTTCAAATGAAAGGTATGTGTATTGAAGTGAAATTGAATTTATCCTGCTATCATAGTTAATGCAGTTTTCCAATTGTTTACTCAAATAGGATTATTCCCTAATTTTTTGATCGTGCATCAGAATGTTGATGTTTTTGTTTTTGATGTACTAAGGTTGGCAGCCCACCATAGATTGATTTCCCCCAGTTATATGTCCTGTTAGTGGGCCGAATGCATAAAACAAGCAATTGCTTCAAGCAAAAGCACAAGCTCGTCTAGTAAAAGGTGTAGCTCAAGCAATTGCTTAAATACATATGCATAATCTTTTGCTTGTGCACATACCTTTTGCTTGCATTCAGCAAGCAATTGCTTTACAAAATAGGGTTTGAACAATAGCGTCACGCCTGTGCGAACACAAGAACAAAGGCGAGTGTGGCAGCATGCATTTGAAAGGGCATGTGTGTGCGGAAACATTTCCTGACATAGCAGAAGAGCTATGAAATGACACTCATAAATGCACACACAGACGCACACACACACAACTATACACACACTCGTATTACTGGCTGATTCCCACCACTGCTTACAATAGCCCGCATCTGCCAAATCGCATGTGGAGAGACGTCTCCTTGCTCTCCACGGAAGTGAGACATCCTACCTGTTTTTCATCAAATTTTGCGTGCTAACCACTGGACATTCCCGTTGTTGAAATGAAAAATTTCTTACTCTACTTAAGAGTAATTTCTTGTAGATTTATACCACTCCTTCACAATTGTTGTCTTTCTTCCATGAATATGAAAATGATACTTAAAAGGGAACGTCCCAGATAAGCAAAAGCTCAGCTCATTTTACAGATGCCTTGTCTCTAAGCAATTGCTTGCGGACAGCAAGCAATTGCTTGTACTTGCTAGCAAGAGCTTCTGCTCGCAAGCAATTGCTTGTTTTTATGCATACGGATTCGAGTAAAAGGCTAGCACAAGCAATTGCTAGCGTTTATGCATCCGGCCCAGTGTCTTTGGTATGACATTAATTGAACATCTACAAGTAGGTCAGTGAAGTCTTCGAAGCCCCACAAACAATCAATAATGTCAGTAATATGTGGGATATATATAAAAAGAAAATGCTCTTAATTCCAGATGATGACACAAAGTATCATTATTTCAACACTATTTTCCATGGCTATTTTCCAAATCACCTTTAGATGAACAATGTCTTTTATAGTCTATGTTGGCATTGGTTGTTTAATATTTAGTTCATGAATTGTCAGTGTTGACCATATGAAATATATTTCTGCCCAGTGGAACAATTTGTCTTTTCATCATTCTCTTGTCTTTCATGTGCAGGCCTGGGTAATTTCTTGTCTTTCATCACGAGTAACAAAAGAGATATCATTCAGACAACTCTCGGCAATATCATCTCAACCGGAGTGACTACTTTCCTTCAACTTCCATCCTCACAGGTACAAATGTACATGTGCTCTTCCCACACCCTAGGTTTATAGTCAAATGTATATATCTAATACGTTACCAGATATGTGATTATCTGTCTTGGGCACCATTTTTGTTTTCACCGTGCCCTTATATTTCTATGTGCCTTTGATCAACACTAATTCTTAAAGAAGTGCTTAAAAAAAGAAGAAAATAAAAGGAATGCTTTCAGGGAAAGACATGTTTTGAAAGTGCAGCTGTTAAAAGAAACCTTTACTGACATTTTCTACTTGTCTGATAATTCTAATCTACATTTTTTGATGCCTTCAACTGGAAAGAGAGGATTCTAAAACCCAGGATAAGCCTGTAATGATTTTTTGAAAAAAATGAAAACGAGCAAGCCAAGGAACGATCCACACAATTTGGCATATGTCACAGGTGCCAAACTCCGACTTTAGCAAAACGAACTAGAAAGGTTCTACACATGTCAATTTACTGATGAAATCTCACACGAAGTACTTCAAAAACTGTTATTTAGTAAAATTGCAATATGGAGCTGAAATAAACATGTTAAACAATATTTATTAATTTTTAAAAGGAATCTCTTCAAAGCTTTTTATTTAGATCAAATTTGTGGGGAATATTCCAGATATGCAAAATGAAATTGGCATCATTGTCCGAACGTGCTGCCCATAGAAAACTGTGTGTAAGTAACGTTGCACTATTAAATGCCGCGCGATAATGGTTCGACATCACAGTTCAAACTATCTAACGAAGATGAGGACTGAGTGATTCTTGAAATCTAAATCCAAAAAATAGTCAACGGCAATCACGGTTTACGCCTGGTTAGAAGAAAACGGCACTCAGTACATGTAGACTCTAGACTAGAAGTAGGACTAGGACTAGTGAGCAGTCAAGGACCGAGAAGATTCTACTCGCCGCTTTGTCGACAGCTGTACGTGCACAGCGCTAATAATAGGCACAGCGTAAATGTTTAGTATGCAATACATACCCCTGCTGCCAGAACTTGAAGAAAGTCCAGACGAAAGTCCAGACTCCAAGGTCTAGCGTTGCCACTAGAGGCCCTTGTGCTGCAGGCCCTGTTGTTTCTGTGCTGAATTTTGCAGGTAAGGTATCTGCTTCATGGATTTTCAATGGTTTTGTGGTCGAGATAAATCTCATGGTGGTCGTATTAACACCAAGGACTAACTTAGATCTAGTTTTAGTAGGACCCATACCTCGGAAGAGTGGCCCGACCACGTAGATACAAACAGTGCCACCGCTTCGCGATCCAAGCGCTGGTGTAGGCATAGTGCTAGAGTACTTCCGTATCCATGTAGATATCTCAAAATTCACCCAACCAAATTGCACCAAAATCACAAGAAGTATTTTATGACTCATGTCCACTTGCTTACGCTAATTGGAACCAAATCGCAAGTTGAGAAGCGTAAGTGAAGTTGTCGACTTTCCTGTCGTCGCTAAAAACAATCTGCTCTGTACGACTAAACAAGAGTGATCGCGGCGTAGTAGCCCTACTTGCCTGCGCACGCACAGACTGAAGTTAGCCATCTAATATCATGAGACAAATCTTTCAAGTAATCGGGAGCAAAAAATCAATTTATAAATTATTTGAGCTAAGTTGAATGAAAAATGAAGTTTGTCAATCACACAAATCGTTAAAATCATGACATTTTTAAATTAAGTTCCCGCGTAAATTTCCCGTTCGCACAGCACTAGTCGGCTAACTTCAGTTCTAGATTGTGCATATCGCGTTTACCAAGATCCCTCGCGAAGAGTGAGTTTTTTTTTAGTGACAACTTGAAATTCGGCGTCAATATTGATACTTCTCGATTACCGATTTCGTTCAAATATAATACGGTATTTTGAAATATGCTTAGAAGTATATCCTCTAATTTTGGTGCGATTTGGTTCAGCGAAATTTGAGACAGCTGCATGGATAGGACAGTACACAAGTGCCGCCTGCTAGCTAAATTGGGCCTAAGCGTCGTCTGCTACTCGGCACGATTTAACGCACGTGTATGCGAGGGCTTGTAATCAGTGAAACATTTGGCACCTGTGACATCACGACATCCGGGCTCGTCAGCTCATTAGCATAATTCTCGCCACAAAATTTCCATTTTCAACATGAAATTCCGGACTAAATCGTTATGAAATTTTGATTCTGTTTGCACCGCTAGGTCTTTTAGAATTAAAAGAACAATATATAAAAAAATAAAAAACCGGTAATATGCCCTTTCAAGAATCAGTTCAATGGCTTGAGATGTATGAGATCAAAATTCTGATAATATCCGATTCTGCCCCACCCCCCCCCCCCCTGTCCGGTCCTCAAGGGGTAATAACAATACACAAGAAGCATCATGACGAGGTCTTCTCGCATTGCAGAATTATTGCGCGAAACGTTGATGGGGCGGATTCCGCCCCCGACCCTTTTAGGGTTAAACAGATGATAACCTTTGCTGTTGGGAATGATACAGAGAATATTCTTACTTCGGGTTTTGAAATGCACTTTGTGGATGTTAGAGTTCCATGTGACTTCTTCTCAAGACTCAAACCATATTTCCAGCCCTTCAGATAGATCATTCTGTTTGCTGAACCCTCCCCCCCTCCCCCCGGTGGTTACAACTAATGTAATGTGTGTCTTGCTCTCTCCTAGATGCTGTCCTTGGCAATCACAACATTCTATCCCGATGCTGTCCGAGGCAGGCTCACAGAAGGGAAGGTAGGGAGAAGGCTTTCGTCTTCACCATCACTCACATGCTACCAAAGTTTGTTTCCATGACAACAAGGCCAATTGACTCTTCTGCATGAAAAATTAAAAAACATTTACCCTTTCTTTTTTGTGCCCTGCCATCTAGCTTTAGCTTGCAAAGTTTTCTCCTCTTATTCATTTCCCCCTCTAAACATGACCTTACTTGAGGTATTGGTGAGACAGCCTACAGCTGTATGTAGGGATTATCAATACCCTAGTCCAATATGTAACGGCCATGGTGACACAATAGAGATTTAAAGGTAGAATCAGGTACCGGTATGTTCTATTTATTTTGTTGACATTTAGTTTTGAGACCTCTAGTCTGCTATTAAATTGATGAAAAAAAAAGCATTCACCAGCATAGTGAATAAAGCACAGTATAGGGGTTAAATCCAAAGTAGTACTGGGTGAATAGACACAGAATTCATGAGGCAAATCTCTCATTTGAAGAAGCTACACCCATGTAGACAATGCCAGCGTATATCTTGGCAATCAAGGACTTAAAAGCCAAAGATATAAAACACCTGTTTCTTGACCCTGGCCTAATCAAAGCATCAGTCACCGCCATAGGGGGGGACCCGCGAAAGGAGGAGATTGTTTTGGTTTTGGCATGGGCTATGTAGCTCCATGGTGCGTGTGTGTGTCGACAAACTTCTGCAATGCTCTCCTTCTTATTCCTGTATTTTCGTTATTTATGGGTCAAAATTTTTCGTTCGAAATTCAAAACGGTTGACTATAGAATTTCTCAATAGAATATAAAATCTAAAACTTTAGAAAGAATAGAGAAAATTGAGTGCACTTTGAATGGCCTGCCACAGGCAGATATCCTTATCATGTTCTTACGTAATATGACAGCTGTTGCAGTCATTAAACCCTGGCTTGGCCTCCAGGTTTGCCACGCCTGAGTAGAAAGTTATTTTGCAGTGGACAGTACATCTACTGCCACCTCTCAAACGAGGAATCATTAGGGGGGTATAGCACCCCATCAGCTTCGTTTGGCGATGGGGTCTCGCCTCAAACGGGGGTTTGACGGCATGTTGTTACTGTTTAAGCATGTTTGCAACAGAAATTGTGAATGTAAGGTGTGTAAGCTATGAAATTTAATCATGCCGGAGGACACTGCCCTTAAATGTCATACTTACTATCGTATAGATTGAGAGAATTTGAGATAATCCATAAATGCATAATGCATAATGTGAATAGGGTCAGCTGTTTTTGTTATGTTTACCTTGTGACTATCAACATTGTTTGACTACATTTCCAACTTGCACCTGTGATAAGTTGACCCTTTTCTGACTCTCTTTTATTCAGGATTTGTTCTTGGCTGACAAGCATCCTTTACCGCCCTTCAAAAATGCTGAGCTGAGACTCGTCAAAGAGGTGTGGTACATGTACAGTATGTCAAAAAAAAAAAGATACAATCAGATTTTTGCATTGATAACTTCAAATATGATTAAACTGTCTCAATGCTATTTCAGGGTCTAAAAATAAAACATCTTACTGTATGCAGAAAACCCCATTCAATTTGGTTAAGTGGTCACAGAGAAATGGGAATTGTTGTAAAGCACGTAGTGGGTCTGATTCTTCCAAGTTTTTATAGCACTTGGATGCTCTTGGAACTGCGTAATGTGTGAACACAATGGACAGAACTTGGTGGGAAGAGATTCCTGACATGCTTTACAAAGATCCTCATTTCTCTTTTGACTACTGAAGCAAGTCAGATGGGGTTTTGTGTAAGATGCGGGTAATTAGTTATACTTTCATACCCTGAAATTGTATTTGGATTGATTCACTACTTTTAAAGTTATAAATCATTGCAGAGGGACATACGGTATTTGACATAATTAGAAACATTTTTGCCTTTGAAAACTGAACAGAATGAATTTTTGAAAGCTAAAGCAAAAAGATAAATCAGTAGAACAACAATTTCAAAAATTAAAAAGAATTAGATAGCATCTGATATACAATGTAGCAAAAGCTTGGAAATAACGTACCTGTTAGTGGTTCTTGCATAACAGGAACATTCCTACATTTTAAAGACGAAAAAATGCTAGTTTTGATAGTATTTCTTCCCATATCTTTTTAACATCTGCAAATAGTGACTTTTTAAGTGAATTTGGTTAAATTTGTTTCTCTAAGTCGGGCTTTCAGGTTAGCAGATATGAAAAGATTGTATGATTATTAATGCAGTCATATGTATCATCTTTGTTTTTATAGTAAACTTGAACTGAAAGCCCCAAAACTGAATATTTGCTGATGATAATTCTTACTTAATTCAAAATGGTCTCTAAACATTTTTTATTTATTTAATTCATAGTCAAATATTATTGAGATAAGCAAAATGAACTAAGTAAGTAAGTGAGGGGACTGCACTACCCAAGTTCACTTTAAAGCAGCCCCTAAATTTTCATTTCCATCAAGTCCTTAATGAAACAAGATGTATTCCTACTGATAATGTGATACTATATATGTGACAAGAACATACCATCATTTTGATGTTTGTATTACCCATGTATATTGTTTGGAAATTGAAATAAAACATGAAGGAATGAATGAACAAACAAAGAATTCTCAGGAATAAATACTTTTAGTACAGAAAGGGCATTTATATTCTATTAATAATGTAACAGAAATATTTACCAAGCTCTTGTTTTTGTTTTTGTTTTTTGTTTTTTTGTCTCATTCTGCATGCACAGAACATCAAACTGACAGCAGGCCAGGTGAATGTGTCAGCAAGAGTAGTCCACCCCAAGGCCAATGCCGACGGGTCAAACTTTGGCTGGAGTCTAGTCAGGGTGGACGTCAGGCATCTTAACCTCATGGTGAGATGATTGATAGAAGTAGTCAAGATTGCGATTTATTTTTTTTTTAATAAACCATCAAATCCCAGGAAACCCACTTTGTTGAGTCTTACTGATATATGATTATGTTTTCAGGAATGGGATTTTTTTTTTCTTTACTCATTTCTCTGATATACTGTAGATCTTGATGTTGAATTTGCAGAATAGTACAGTGGTGAAATATATGGCACATACTGTATTAGTATATCTTTTTCCTGCTACGTAGTTTGTTCTGTAGACTGTTGCACATTCTGAGCAATGTTGCACTGAGCAATGTTGTGAGTAATCATACCGTCCCCTCTAGTGAGAGGTAAAACACTCTGTCCCTCTGATAGGCCATAAAATGGAGGTCTTGTGTGTGAGAGAGTCACAACTCATGCACGTAACAGATCCCACTTTATTTATTCATCACAAAGATCAGGGTGTTTATCCCTGTGAAGTGGTCCCACCTTATACATTCAACTGGACCCCATGGAAGACCAGCTATTGCAGCTGAATGTGGGCTATCCAGCCATCTTCTCAGATGGAATTGAAACAAACAAAAACTTTCACATTGTTCCCAGAGATTTTCATGACCTCCTGTCCATGTATAGTATGTTGATGATAGGTGTGTTTAAAGGGATCATATAGTTTTGGTTGAGACATAATTTCAGGTTTCTAACATTTTTGGTGAGATAATGAGAAACCCCTTATGAAATATGAAAGAGCATGTAATTCTATGAGGAATTCAATGTTTATTTGATGAAAATTGGTTTTGAAATGGCTGAGATATCCAAAAAAAGAACGATACTATATCATATCAACTGTACTATATCATTAGTATCTCACAAAAAGTTAAAAGCCCAATTCTCAACTTCACCAATACTGTACCATCCCTTTAATCTACTACGTTGTAAATCCTTTGCTCTCCTCTTGTGATGTTCACAGGAGTACACATCATGGAATCACAGCAGTTAGCATTATTAAACTTGGATCTCTGTTTCCTTTTTATTAAGGTCGATCACCACTTCATGTACGTGTTGGACGGGCACTCTCGTAAGTACCAGCTCCACTGTCACTCCAACGCCACCGACTTCGAGGTTTTCCTCGTCAGAGCTAAAGATGGTTTCAAGATTCCATACGAAGAGGTCAAAGGTTAGTATGATAATGATAATGCTGAGAGTTTGGTCTGGTATGTTCCACTAGGTACTCAAATTCAGAATCTGTAATGTATTAAAAGCGTGGCACTTTAAGAGGGACCTGCCTATGCTATTACCATGGCATTGCCGGACACCCATTTATTACACACCTGAGTCAAGACGAACGTTTTGAACAAGATATCTTGTCTATTTATTAGTCTGCTGAATAGGATTAAAGGACAAGTTCACCTTCATAAACATAAGGATTGAGAGAATGCAACAATGTTAGTAGAACACATCAGTGAAAGTTTGAGGAATATTGGACAATCGATGCAAAAGTTATGAATTTTAAAAATTTTTGTGTTGGAACCGCTGGAATAGGAGACTACTACAGCTTGTGAGTCATATGCGTACAACAGTATAAAGAAAATATAAAGAAAATTCAACATATTTTCACTTTTTTCACATAATAAAAGAGCACTTGACTTGGCTCTTTCTAAAGGCAGGGGGAATGATATTACCCATAACATTTGTCGGTAACGAGTTGGGGGAATATGAACTTTTTTCATAAGATGAAATTTTGTGAAATTCTCTTAATATTTTCGTTATATAGTTGTACGCATGTGACATCTAAGTTATTCACACACTGCAGTAGTCTTCTCATCCAGCGGTTACTGCACAAAAACTTCAAAAATTAATAACAGAAAGGATTGTCCAATTTTCCTCAAACTTCCAATGATGTGTTCTACTAATATTGCTACATTCTCTCAATCCTTATGTTTATGAAGGTGAACTTGTCCTTTAAGGTAGATGCAACATTTTCCCGAAGTTCAGAGCCTCATTCACTATAAACATAGTACTGCATACAATGTATCTTCTGCTGTATGCACTATTTATGACACAAAACAAATATGACATTAAAATCACCTTGACTGTCAAACTTGAAACTAACGTCATACTTGTATCTATCTTAAATTTTACGAATCTTTGGGACATACAAGTGGCAGGGAGGGATGAAAACTGCTTGCAACTATAAGGACTGATACGTAGTAGTTACTCGTAGTCAATTGATACACAATTCTTCTAATTTTAATGGGAGAAAACTTTAGAAAAGGATATGGGTTTGTATGAAATATATCCCCTGGGGGAGAGATTTTTCATCTTTGGGGTAGGTACATTTCAACTTTTTACCTTTCTTCATCTTATGTAAGGATGAAAATGACACTATTGTGCAAGGACGTTATGCATTTTTGTAGGCAGGTGCCCATTCAAATTGCTTGTCCAAGAGTGAGTGTAAGTAAGGTTGCCCTGGGCTATTGACCAAGTGGGTAATATTTGCATCTCCCTGCGTGGAATGGTGAATGGTGTCCGAGCAGCCGTCTTCCATTAAGAGATTAAATTGATGCCATCCCTGACCCCACCCTTTCTCCCCCATCCCTCCAAGCATCTTACTCATAGCCATCCTGAGGATAGTTCTCCCCTGTTTGAGTATAAAAGCTTGAAAAAGAGTTGAATGGTGTTTGAGCAGCCATCCTCCAGTAGAGAGTAGATTGATGCGATCCCTGACCCCACCCTCTCTCTTTCCTCCATTCCTGCAGGCATCTCACTCATAGCACTCCTGAGGATGGGTCTCCTGCCAGCCATCAAGGAGGCCTTTTACTCCCAGTTCCTCCAACTTCCGCTCTATGGGGACATGGCACCCTGGAACATCGGTGAGTCTTTTTTTTTTTTTAAGGGGTTGGGGCAAAGTTAGAAACGGGCCCTCTCAGCGAAATATAGCAACACTTCAAATCACAATGCTTTCATTTTGTATTCACCTATACTAGCAACAAGAAAAATTATTATGTTGTAGAATGATGTATGCCACTTTTTAGCCGATGTAATGCACACTTGCCTCCATTATCAGCTGCATGGCAAGTACTGTGGATGCGATGGGTATCCCAGGTAGCTCGACCTGTGCAGGAGAGATCCTAGCAGTGATTGAAATTGTGCAACAAATGTCTCATATTTTCTGCAGTGAGCATTCTCATAATTGAGCATTCTCATTGCCAAATGTCAGAGTAAACTTTGCACATTCAGAATATCACTTCCGGTGCTGTCAATTACTGGTAGTAGGCCCTATTTTGTACAGTTTGCTGCATAACATTCTCCCAAATATCATGATTTTTTTTATTGTTGTGATTGTTTTGTTGTCTGAATGAAAGTTGATATTCAAAACATCGCCTCAACCTATGCTTGCTCAAAGCTGATTGTTTATGCACAGTATAGTTTTGCAAAATAAGATACTGTACCAATACAAGGGATTAGGGCTATACTGCTTCATCGGATACCGGTTAATTATGAAGCAATCTAGTTAATTTGGTATGGAATTAATGAACCCTTCTCATGAATACATTTAGGTACTTTTCCCGAGCCACTCTAGTTAATTGGGTAAAATCCACTCCCACTGAACATAGCAATTGAATAGAGGGTATGGTGCACTATAACCTAGCTGTTGAGGACATGCTGATTTTGCTACAACACGCATTGCTCAAAGACGCCTGCTTAGAGTTAGCCTTTGACAGATTAAGATTTCATGGTCAAATATCCACAGTGGTAGACAAAGAGTGTGACACTTGTACTGAATGATCACTCATGATTGAAGCGTTGTCTCTCGATGCAGTGTTCTCGGGAGGAAGTCTGGAGTACATAGACTACGACAGCAAGCAGCTGACCTTTGACAAAGTGGCACCTGCTGCATACCAGGTAATGTAGTAGAGAGAACGTTCTTCATACACACACACACACACACACACACACACACACACACACACACACACACACTCTATCAATACCTTGTACAGTATACATGTATGGTAATCCTTTATTCCATTTTTTTGCTCAGTGACAAAAATCATTTAGGCCTTATAATTACACATGTACGTATATGCCATATATTTAGCGAGTCTAATTTTTCATGGATTTTTTTCATGAATCAGCTCAGGACTTCCAGACAGTTTCGCAAGTGTTTATAATATACAAATTAATTGCAATTGTGGAGTGCAGTCCATGAACAGAGAAATATATGCAGAATGAGAGTTAACATTATTGCATGTTTTTAAATTCACGAATAGCACCCAAATTGTGGAATTTGCAAAAATTAAAAGCTAGGCGAAATATTGGGCATATACAGTATTCAAAAGGTAATGAATATGAAAAAGTTGTGGTAATGACAACAATCCTACTTCTTAATTTGCTATTAATTGCTACAAAAAGTTGTCATTTTAGCAGGAATTGTTATCAGAAGGTCTTTTATGAAATAAGACCAAGGATTCACAGCAGATGGCCAATATTGTTGTGACTTCAAATACATTTTTGAGAGGGCAACCACTGCTCATGGCAGTGTTTAAAGTGCACTGAATTGCATCTAGAGAGGAATTTTGATGAAGTCTTGGGATTCTTTGATTCAACATGACTGACATGTGTAATGCAGTTTTTAGATACGTCCTGATACCAAAGGAACAGAGATTACATTAATTCATGCAAGTGGTAAAAAAGTTATTTTATTTTATCCAGAAGTGATGTTATGAGAAGATTTTTGTCCTGTTTTTCAATTGTCAGATCATGGCAATGCTGATGAACTACAGGCGGACAGTGAATGACTTTGGGCACTGCCAGTTTGATGGAAGGTACAGTGTGATGATGATATATGACCCGCCACAAAAACTGGATCCGAAAGTCGCAGATGGCTGAGCCGAGAAAATCGAGTTTGAAGTCAGATCATCAAAATTGGTCAAAATCATCAAATTTCTGTTTTGGCATAGTTTTGTAGCATCATGTTTCATCTATCATCTTGTGAAATTTCAAAGCTAAATTATCAAAGAAAGGCAAGAAATTAGTATTTTTCTGGGCCATGATATTCCGACTTTCAGCAGAACAGAAACGTGTATGTCCAAAGATTGGAATTTAGCGCTGCAGATAGACTTCACCCATAGTAACGAGAGACTAATCATTGTTAGTGTGTGGCATCATGGTTACTAATTCGTCCATCTTTATAAACACTCTTGATTCACCCCCAAAAATATCTCCATACATGTATATGACAAAAGGGGTAGATGTTGGACATATCAAATGTTTTCAGTCAGCTAAGAATATCATGGGACATCGATCATTCGTATTAGCACCACGTTAACATTAGGATCTACACCATTCAAAGGAGAGAAGACATGTCTTTGTTCTGCTTTTGTGATTCCACTAACTGGCATTTGAGGTAGAAGGAATGTAAGTTGGTGATCTTGAAACTTCTCTCTCATTGCAGGAACCCTTACAACATCGAACTCATCTCCCACTGTGTCGGGAGTGACTTTAACGGTCCGTGCACTGACGAACGCTACCCGGTGGCGTGCGCTGACCGCACATGTCGGTCAACCTTCATCGACTGTCTCCGCGCCCTCGGTGACCTGGAGCAGAAACACAGCGGAGTCAAAGCAAGTGGTATGTATGCAGCTGCTCATCGACTCTGATGGATGTCTGGGAAAGTTGTCTTTTTTTCTCTCTCTCTCTTTCTATCACCTCTCATTTGGGTAGGGCAGCTTTATTTATTTCCAGCTGTCACTGAGTTTTCTTTAAATCTTTATGTGCCACGTTCGAATGCCTGACTCAGTTGACAGTGTGCCAAGTTCGCATATTCTATTAACGCACAAACCCGCCCAAACCAATCTATAAATTGCCAAATGCTACAGTAAAATGAAAGCATTTCTCACGATTCTGTTGCTGTCACATGTAGGTTGCATTCGATGTGGTGATTGACTATCAAGTGGTGTTCCCTACTGGATTTACAAGTAAATTCTAAGTTTCTGTCACTGTTTTGTGTGACAATTCATGTCTCTACAATTATGTAGCTTCTGGCCATCAAAAAGAAAACAGTCATAGATTTGTCATACAATTTCCATCAAAGCTAAGCTTGGCATTTTCTCTACAACTTTGCTCGATCTTTACATGCCCATCAGGGTTCAACTGTAACAGAAATCTATTAAAGTTACATAGATTTGTAAAACAGAATGTTTCCCCAAAGCATGACTATGTTGGTGTCTAAGAATAATGTGGCACACAGGGGTTAACACCATGACACATAAAGAGTTAAAGAAGCCTATTAATCCTTTAATACGGTGCTTTGTTCAGTGACTGGCACAGCACGTCTGGAATGCTTTCTTTGCTGGTTGGCACAGATGCCTGGAAATTAACTAACGATGAATATTGATTACCTCATTCCCTAATCCCTGTTGGGACACCATGGCCTTCTTGTTGGACTAAGAGGAAATTGCTATGCCTGAGTGGGCTTGATAACTTACAATAAAGGCCAAGTTTGGAGGATTAGCTGACTGTGAATGAAAGAGTGTAGCAAGCAAAAACCTTCATGCTTGGACACACAAAGAGTTTAAGTCTGTATGTGCTATGGTTCAAACCCCCGGCGTGCCACATTATTCTGAGACATCAGTGTAGTCATGCTATGGGAAACATTCTGTTTGTCAAATCTATGAAAGTTTTACAGATTCGTGTAATACCCTTTACTACATGTTATGAGTAACGTTGTAGAGAAAACGTCAAGCTTTGCTTTGATGTAAAATTGTATGACAAATCCATGATTATTTTTCTGTCAAATGACCAGGAGCCACACATTTTTGTAGAGACATGACTTTTCCACACAAAACACTGACAGAACTTAGAATTTACTTGCATATCCTGTCGGGAACAGAACTTGATATATATGCAGTCACCACATAGAATGCAAGTTACATGTGACAGCAATACAATTGTGAGAAACACCTTTATTGCACTGTGGCATTTGGCGATTTAATCAATTGGTTTGATCGGGTTTGTGCATTTGAGCAAAATTTATGAACTTGGCATGCTGCATGCGAGCGTGACACATAAAGAGAACGTGGCACATATAAAACACCAAGAGTACTGTTTGACAAAGGATGCAAGATTTGATGTGGCGTCTGTGAGAGAGTTGCATTGTTACAAAGTGTTAGATGATTAAAGTCTTCCTTGTCTGAATACTAGTGTGAGAAGTTTTCACTACATTCTCCTCATTCTCATTGTATCTCCCCCCTCCCTCTCCTCCTCTCTGCCGTTTTGAAGAAGATCCGACTGGTTTGGTGCAGGATGCCACCCGGGGGCAAGGGGAAGATGGCGCGCCGGTCAAGAAGGAGGAAGGGGAGCTGGAGGGGATGGACCTGTCCTTCCAGGGGGAAAGTCGGGGGGATAGGATGACCTTCCTATACCAGTGAGGAGGCCTAGGGATGGGCGTGGCAGAGTACAAAGTGAGTGAGATTATCAGCATGATGGGCACCACTCCTTCTGTGACGCCACAGTACTGCTTCCGGATGACAACTGCGAGTGGAAGAGTTCCACTCGCCCGATGAATAAGATCTGACGCAATTCATTCTCTGAAAAACACTCGAGATCGAAGATGTCGGATGCTATGTATTGCAAGGATTTTGCGAAAAGAAAGTGACCTTTTTATACCACAGCATGACCACTAGTGTTGAACACGTCATAAAATGACTTTATGATGGTCTCAGAGTGATATATTTCGTGTCAGGAGTGTCAAAATTTGTTGATAGGTTATACTCTTTGGAAGTATATTAGAGAGTTCTGCGGCTCGTATTTTACCTCTTCTTGAGGCTAATGCCTTTTAAAGATTTCTTCACACCAGTGACTGGTGCAATTGTTCTATTTCTCTTTCTTTGTGTCTACCCAGGTTGATTCTATGTGTGTGTCTCTTTACAAGTAGAAAATTCAGCTATCAGACATATGTGACCCTGCACCTCAAAACAAACAAAAAGTCGCCAGACATGAATTTTTAGTTAAGACCATATTCTGAAAGAGCAGACTTTAAGCTTTAAAATGATGTATAACTCAAGTCAAATGGACTCTCCTAACCTATCTAAATATTGGAAAGAAAGCACAAACTCAGGAAAAGTGTGTACTGACAAAAGAGGCTCTGAAGTACAGTGTCTCTTCAAGCGCTTAATCTTTATCAAACCTTGCTTGCTGTGCGATGAATGGAACAAAAAACAGGAAGTAAACCACCAGAGTGACAACAATGAAGGGATTATTGGATTAAATTCAAATTAAGCATGCCTCATTAACACATTCTGTCCATAATCAATGCCAACTTTCAAAGCAGTAGCTATATCCTTTCAAAAGTAATTAGAGTTGAAAGTGAAGAGTGTGTACAAGGTTTTTCAGAAATAAGAAAGGGACAATAAAAACACACCTAATCACACTATTCTACTAAAAAAACGTTCGACATAAACTGCTAAAAAAACACACTTTCCCGCCCGTTTTATGATACCAAATTTTAGCATAATGTTAAAGAAGACCTGCTCTTTCAGAAAATATGAAAAGGTCAATATCGGCTTGGTTGACCCATTTCACTTATTTTCAGTCCTCACGCAAGATCAGTGTGTGCGACTTTATGTTCGTTTTGAGGTGCACGGTCACATATACAAGTGACCTGGTGCTTTCTAGTTTGTGTGTAAGTTGGGTTTGTAAGCATAAAGAAAAACAGTTACACCATCTATATGTTTCTTACTTTCTGTGAACTTTAATAAAGGGTAGAAGACAATTTAAAGGACAAGTTCACCTTCATATTCATGTGGTTTGAGTGAAAACAACAATATTAGTAGAACACATCAGTGAAAGTTTGGTGAAAATCCGACAATCCGTTCAAAAGTTATGAACTTTTAAAGTATCTGTGCAATCACTGCTGGAGGAGAAGACTACTATAGTGTATGATGTCACATGCGTACAACAATGTAAGGAAAATAAAAAGAGAATTTCACAAAACTTAACTTTTTGAATAAAGTGCACATTTCTTCGACATATTACTGACTTATGTTAGGGGTAATATTATTTCCCCTGCTTTCTGAAAGAGAGAAGTCGAGTGTCCTTTTATTATGTGAGAAAAGTGAGAATATCTTGAATTTTCTTTATACTTTCTTTATATAGTTGTACTCATATGACATCACAAGCTATAGTAGTCTTCTCATCCAGCCGTGACTAAGCAGAAACTTCAAAAATTCATAACTTTTGAACGGATTGTCCGATTTTCCCCAAACTCTCATTGATGTGCTCTACTGATATTGCTGCATTCACTCAACCCACATGTCTATGAAGGTGAACTTGTCCTTTAAAAAAACAACAACAACATAGGACAAGAACATTGTAGTTTGTTTTTAATGCTGGTGCAGGAATGGTTCTTATGTGATGTCATGTGATATGAATAAGAACTGGATTCCAGTATCATTGATAATGATATCTGTTTTTCAACTGCTGTGTAATGTGAGAAGTGGTTTTGCTGACTCATTCTTTTGTACAACTTTAAGCCAAGTGATGGATATGTCTTTTCAACATACATTTAGAGCTGTGTTGGCACTCATTATCATTTTTTTCTTCTTTTTAGTAAAACTTTAAGGGTGAACATTCAAATGTTAGTCTCTGTGTACAGCCTTGTGCATGAAGATAATACAAAGGAGTCTTAGAGTCGGCAGAGTTTGTCAGAATGTAAGAAATACATTTACTCAGGGATCTTGTAGTTACCCCATCTTCGTGGTTTAGAGGGTGCTTCGTGTGATGTTTTCGGAATTTGACCAGCTATTGTCGCGGACCTTTTAAGGACAAAACCTGCGATTTCTTGCACATTGGCAGCAGATACCCTTTGATTTTTGTTTGTTTGTTTGTTTGTTAGTTTTTCTGCATATGGTACAGTGCACAATGCATGCAGCACTCAGACCAGTGATGTGGTACGTACTGTCAAGTTCTTGCGTAAACATGCCAGCAGATTTATTGTGTGTTTGGAAAAAGCGATTTTGATAATGCTGTTCCTTAGTTGCTATGAAGGGAACATAATGTGGAATACTTTGGGATATTTTTTTTTTGTTTTGTTTCTTTGTTCTTTTGTCTCTTTTCTAATGGATTTGGATGTATTTCAAACACTACCTCTCTTTTCGTACTGTTTGTGACGCAGGAAAATTCATCCACAGACTTTCAGCTGGTGGAGAGGGAGATACTTGATGCAATGTGCGATACTTTGACAGTGCCTGTAAGAAGCTGTAATTGTTTTATGTGTGTGGTCTTTGACTACCTCTGTGTTATTCATTGGTACCTAATGTATGGAGGGGGATGGGGTGGAAGGAGGTGGGGTGGGGGGGTGGGGGAAGAAAAGGGGGACCGATGCATTGCACTGCCCCCTGACTCAACCATGTACATGTTTGTGACAATTCTCTAGCAACATTGGTAGAGTTCTCTGGTCGTAGACATTTCTTTGACAAGTATGGCCACTTTGAGTTGACTGAGGGATGGCCATTCAAATGGTCTAAATAACTGTCTAACTTTTGCACAAATATCTTTGATAATGAACTTCCCCTTTTGGGTATAAATATTTGTGTGGGGTTTTTTTTTCCAGGAGAGAGAGAGTATGTGTGTGTTGGATTTGATTAAGATCTGTTACACGTTTTGTTCATGTTTTAGCTTTCAAGTCAGTGATATAAGTACTAGCTCTTGCATATGACTGATTCATCTTACTCCTTTATGTGCTGAACAATCATATGTAAGACAGAAAAATACTTTTATGTACATGTCATTAATTTGACCATAATGAAAGCTTTTGTATACATATATGTCATGTTGACATCTATATAATATACAATGTACCTTTGTTGTTGTTTTTGTTGTTTTTTGTAGCATGTGAATGGTGAATGATATATTGATTTGTATTCATGAATGTACAATGTGATTGTTTTCAGCACAACTTGTTAACCATTTTAGCCTGGAGCTGAAGCTAATCGAACTTTCATTGCTATACAATCATTCTAGGAGTGCAACCATGCATACTTTCTATCATTCAGTGTGTTTCTGTGTCTGAGTGAAAATCCAGTTCGGTGCTTTGCACAGAGTATGTGTCACATAATTTACATATATTAGTGTATATATGATTATATAATTATATGATGAAGGTGTCAACGGTTGTACACTTGTTTTATGACTGTCATATGATTAAATGCATACAGGAACTTTGTACTTGTAAATATCATGCAAATTGTTAGAAATTTCAACTACTCGCAAAGAATGTACTTGAAAGATAAAATATATTTTCATATTTGATGTTAAAGATCTTTTTTATATATATAAAATTGTTGGGCATCTTTAAATGATGGAGTGAAAAAAAAAATTCTTAAAGGAGTTTTCATGCATGTAATTCTGATTGTTCTAATGGTATTTCATGCTAAGGAAGAGAAAGGAGAAGAAAAGGAAGGAAAATAAATTGTTGTATGGCTTGGATTACATTTATCATGATGAAGCGAAGAGGAAGAATACTGTAGAATCAGAAATTTTCATTTGCATGATTTTTTTTTTTTGCAAATTTTGCGATGAGTCCAGATTCGTGAAAGTTAATTGCACGAAGATTCCTTCTACACAATGCATGGCATTGAACGCCAGTGGCAACTCCCAAAGGTTTCAAGCTGCGAAAAAAAAAGGTGTCAACTCCAAGTCACAAAAGCTTTATGCCACAAATGTTTGCGGTTTCACCGTATATCAAAACTAGACAATTATCTCGTATTGAATTGAATTGAACATATTTTCAATTATTTAGCTTCTTTCTTCAAGTATTTAGTTTATTTGCCACTGCAAGTTAATCACTTGTTATCACCACACATGCCAACAATCGAATTTAATTCAGAGCTTAAAATATAGAATACATTTAGAATAGCAGTTTTCTGATTAAATATGCTTTGAGAGAGAAAAAAAGAAGAAGAAATGATCCATACTGAATTTTCTGGGCAAATTATTCTGCCAAAGAATGCAGCCCAGTGGTCAAGAAAAATGCTGCCTGTAAAGTATCCCACCATATAAAGCCGACATAATATGTCATGGGAGGGACTAAATTGTAATGTTGCCGTTCTCAGCTTTACCTCCTTAATGGTGCCAGAAGCCATGTAGGCCCTAACATTGCCAATATTAATTTCTTCAGCTGCTTTGTTTCGTAGAAACCCATGCCACCAGATCCAGTCACCTGAACAAATTTCAAAAGAAAATTTTGAGATTGCAGTTGTACATGTTAAGTCCTTTGCTAGCAGTGCTACAAGTCCGGAAACGGGAAATATGAGCCGTGTCTGGTGACACGCACCACTCCCTTCTTCACCTTGACTCAGGAAAATGTATTTATTTCGTTTGTTGAATTGTATGTTGTATGTACTAAAATTGAACCAATATTCACATGTCACCATAGTACTATCTCAAGCAGCTTTCGTATCTGTATTATATTAGTAGCCTTTATATTCCTTGAAAAAGTGTGTGTTCATGTCGTACTAAAATGAATATGTCTTGAATAGTACAGAATAACATGTACATTGTGCATCACCTTTCGTGCTTATAGGGCATAAATGTATTAAAAGTATATCTTCAAAATAAATTGATTGCTTTTGAATTGCTTGAAAGGTTATCTGATGAATGCGCCAAGATATTAATAGTGAATTGCTTTTCATATAATGCTACAGTGTACATGTACATGTATGAGACCAATACTGTATACATGGTCCTAATTTTTGGCACCAAAATTGTACATTTCTGTTCGTTTGATGAGATGAAAGTGTGATATCATCAGTTTTTATGTATTATAAGGAGAATGATGTATACAGCTGGAAGTTTACACCAGAATCGTTTTAGTGCTGAACGAATGATTTTTACAGCAAGATATACCCATTGCTTTCAATCACAATCGTATATAGCATAAAGGGTAATGTGGTGCACAATACAAGTATTCATTGTTCATTATTGCGATGATTGTGAGAAATGATTTGATGAAACAGAAATGAGGACCATACTTTTGCAAATATTTGTCAAGTCAGACTTTTGAGAAATGTTTGAAGAAAAAAGAAAGAAAGAAAAAAAAAGACCCAAATCTGAAACCAGAGCATGAGCCATCATGACAGACAAACTAATGGTGAAGAGGATTATTTTCGCCTATTGCTGATCAGGTTCTGATGTGAGACATATGCAAGCTGTTGTATAATTCAAGATCTGGTAGACAACTTGTTCAATATCTTTACAGTCCTTTTCTGTCTTCATTCATGTGTAATGTAAGATTACAGCCCAATTACCGGTAGCTTTTCTATAACATTGTGATATTGATCGAAATCACATGATTGGCTGCGAGCTATCATGTGACCAGTCTTTGGTTCTGCCTGAAGGCATGTATTGACTTTCCAATGGGTGTTTAGCTGGTTATTGCAGCTGCATTTCCTCCAAATGCATTACAATTGTTTGTGTCTAAAGTTTTGATAGCTTGGAGCAGGTGCTAGCGTGGGAATGTTTGCAGTGTGTTACCGGTTGTGTCTGGAAATTGTATTCATGACTGGCAATGGTAAAAGGGGAAAAAGTATCTGAACATAAACAAATGAAGAGTTTGTTCGCAAAAACCGATACGTCCATTTTTGAAGATTTTTAAGTACTGTCTCTGTCATAGAGTACAAAATAATATCTTTTAAATGATATATTGGTCACTACATATGAAGGCACATTTTTGCAGTTATGGTCAAAAGAAGCAAACATTTTCTTATTATTCTTTTTATTTTTCTTGACCTTTAATGGCAAATATCTCCATTTGGCAAATATGGACTTATCGGTTTTTGCGAACAAGCTCTTCAAATAGAACCATTAAAACCCAGGATTCATAGGAGTTCTGCCTTTAATCCCACATTTACACATTTAACAAACACAAAAGGAAATTATTCTGTGGCCCTTACCATGAACCTGCTAGTACGGTGTCTGCCTGCATGTTCACTAGAGTGATGTATAGTATGTGTGTCATCCAAATCCAGTACATGCTACTTATAAATTTGTTTTGCACCTGTCCATATTACTTTGTTAGGAAGATTTCGAGTGAAGTCTGTCTAATTTCTTTGTTAGCAAATTCCACTACTACGTGGACATGACGTCATCAAATTTGTGTAACACGGTAGTCTGGCTAGCGTATGTTACCATGATCAATAGCACTGTCTCATAAAGCAACCTGCACTTGCAATTCAATGCTGTCTATACCATGAAGACCAGCATACGTGATAACATACACAGATCCATTCTGACCACCTATGCCCATCCTGCCCTAGTTTGGCAAGACAAAAGTTGCATTTTTGAAAAAAAAACAAACAACAAAACGACAACAACAACAACAAAATGCCAATGCAGCAGAAAATGCCCTTATAAGTAATATTTTTGAAAGAGGAATGCTATGCTATAGGGAATACAAAATTTACATGAATCATGTACATTATACTCGCCACATTGGGAGTGGATAATTTGGGGAACAGGACTATTAACGTATATTACGTGTACTCACTTGAATTTGTATTCACAGCAAAGATTTGTTATTGTAACATGTTATTTACACTCTTTCTGGAGTTTAAGTCCTATAGGGCCTACAGCAAACTTGTAAGGACCAGTGATTTTTTGTTTCCTTTGTTTTGCTAATGAATACCATGTGGATGAAATTTTTGTATAATTATGGTTTGAAAGACAAGAACAACACAAAGAACTCTTTACCTTTGGGCAATTAAAGCAAAATCATTGTTGGTTATAACAAATTTGTTGATCAGGATTCTTTATAATTACTAATACCAGTAAAGTTCACTGTACATGCATTAGAAGGTGATTGATATTCACTTGATGTCCTTGTTTTGTCAAAATTAAATCCCATCCTTACATTGGTTGTTTCAGTTACAAGACAGAGGAGAGAGAGAAAAAAAAAAGTTTTAGACATTAACCCATTCCGTATGTGAACCTGGTGGTCTGTGTATTAAGTCTATGAGGATTTCAGAATTCAGTATGGAACAGGTTAACAAAGATTAAGAGTAACAGATGTCATAATTAATGTAAACAATGAATTTTTGTGCTATATATTCAAAACCAGTACACGTACCATCGCCAATTCTAGCTCACTGTACTGAAAGTTGCTGTACTGTATATTGTATGCAGAAATTGATTTTTTGTTGTTGTTGTTATTTGTTGTGTTGTTGCAGAAAATACTGTACTTCTACACATCCTTGTACCAGGTTTTCAATCAGCAGTTTATGCTATTCAAGAATTTTAAAATGCTGTTAAAAGTGAGTTGTTCATGACAGTAAATGTCTTGGGGTTCCTCACTTCTCAACAATCCCACTTTCATGTATGAAATGAGCACTCAACGAACTGTATGAGGCACACTGCGTAATAAACCAAATTTTACAGAATAAAAGTCTCGCTGTTTCTTCATCGTGCTGAACTTTACTACTTTACTGGACCAGTGACAGAAAACAAAGATGTTACTGTCTTATGGTGTTATGTGTGTTGAAAGTACTTGTATGACTATACATTTTTGTACATGTAAATGTAATTACAGCTGTATATGACCACATTAAGTCAATTTTTCCAGTCCATATTTCTCATAGAATATTTGGCTAAATATTAACGTTTTACATGTGTATATACCATGTTACAGGTAATTTAATTGGCTATCAATCTGGTAGGTCAATAAAAATGGAATCTTTATGCATGAGTGAACACATTTGTTTTTGTTTTCTCATCCAAGACACAAATGTAAAAGTTGCAAAAATGTACAAGTTGTCATTCATGCATATGTGCTCTTCCATATGAATTTAACACCATAAGAAACACAAATTAAAGGACAAGTTCACCTTCATAAACATAAGGATTGAGAGAATGTAGCAATATTAGTAGAACGCATCATTGAAAGTTTGAGGAAAATCAGACAATCCGTTCAAAAGTTATGAATTTTTGAAGTTTTTGTACAGTACCCGCTGGATGAGAAGACTACTGCAGTGTATGCACAACTTAGATGTCACATGCGTACAACAATATAAGGAAAATATAAAGAGAATTTCACAAAATTCCATCTTTTGAAAAAAGTACACATTCCCTTGAATCGTTACCGACAAATGTTATGGGTAATAGTTATGGGTAATATTATTCCCCCTGCCTTTAGAAAGAGGCAAGTCAAGTGCTCTTTTATTATGCGAAAAAAGTGAAAATATGTTGAATTTTCTTTTACATTTTCTTTATACTGTTGTACGCATATGACTCACAAGCTGTAGTAGTCTCCTCATCCAGCGGTTCCAACACAAAAATTCAAAAAATTCATAACTTTTGCATCGATTGTCCAATTTTCCTCAAACTTTCACTGATGTGTTCTACTAATATTGTTGCATGTTCTCGATCCTTATGTTTATGAAGGTGAACTTGTCCTTTAATGTGTTTGAGGATATAGAGACACAAGGGAATTTTTTTTTTTTTCCTTTTTGCTATTCATTCATGTCTCTCATTGCATTGTTTTAAAGTGGTCTTTTGTTATCATTGCTATCTAGCAGGGCAATTGCAAATGGATGAAAACTGTTAATTTTTGCAATTTTTGCTTTTGTGCCTTGGAGGACAAAAACAAATGTTCACCCATTCAAACAAATTTTGCTTCCTATAAACCTACCAGGTTGATAACCAATTAAATAACCTCTAATTTGGTTTATGACAAGATTTTTTCAATATCTTCTTTTGAATTAAGTACAGTTGAACCTCTCGTATCTGGACAAGTCGGGACCGGGGCTCATCCAGATATGGGATTGGGCCGGATATGGGAGACTTGATGCTTTATACATGTACAAATATATACACATGTACTGATGTAGCCCATTGTAGTACCACATGTAGTAATGTGTATACTGCAACCTTTTCATTGTTACACTCGGTAACAGACCCCAAAATAGAGGTTCGTGTTTGCAAGAATGAAATCATTTTCTTTTACAAATTCTTGGGATGATTTACCAAAATAATTATTAAGAAATGTATCAAGTATATGTAATTCATGTGTGTTTGTGTAGGAGTTCTCAAGGAGTTGGGAATCCCCCTTTCCTCCCGTGATTATAAAAAAAAAAAAAAAAAAAAAAAAAAAAAAAAATCACGGCGAGATTGCGTCCGTATAATAGAGAGATCTGGATAAAGGGAGGCCGGATAAGAGAGGTTCAACTGTACTTGAGAAAGCGTTGACTTTCTTTTGTTTACATTTGTAAATACAACTCTACAAACTAGAATATGTGTTTTGTTTGGGGTTTTGCAAACTTGCCAGAGGCCTTCACTGATGGAGCAACACATACAATGTACATGAACTAAATGTATGTACAAGGATTGTTCATTGTACAATATGACACTTGTACAATGTACCATGTACTGTACTTCTGAAATGCTCTTTAGAAAGTATGAATGGTGTATTAAATGCGTTTGTGTGTTTATAGGAGGAAAAGACATTAACTTTCACACTGCATCCATACATGTAATGTTCGTTAACAACGTGCCCCCCCCCCCACCCCTCAGCAAAGCCTTGAACCACACTTTGCAAATCACCACCCACTCAATCCAAACACACATTTCTTGTAATAGCCAGTAAGGTAAGCTTTCCTTTGCAAATTACCACTCACTCGACCGAATCACAAATCTGTTTTCCTGGTTAGGCAAAGTTCTTTGCAAATCATCACCACTCACTCAATCATAAATCCGTTTTCCTAGTTAGGCAAGCTTCCCTTTGCAAATACAAATTGTAATCACCACTTACTCAGTCCAAACACACATACCTGTATTCCAAGTTTTCCAGTCTTCCTAGAAACATCAGACAATAAATCAAAATTTAACCTGTATAAAAGTGAACTTTAATATTTTTTTGTTGAAATGCCAGGGGTATGTCATAGCATTGGCCCAAAGAATTTGCACCAATTATCATTAGGAAGGCAGTTACCAATAATGGTGATGAGGCATTCTGTAATCAACTGTCAAATAAATAATACAGATGCAACACAATCGAGTAGCAGTGAAAAGGTGATCACAAAACTTGAGAGACAGGAATCATTCTATCTAGCACAGCAAAGGGGGCAAATTTCATTTTTATTAAAATGTTTCCAGAACACACACTCAAGAACCCCTGGCATTGGACCATTGAAGCAATCTACACAACAGCTATAAAGTGGGAGGAAATATGTTCGAGTGATGAACAACAGAGTCGGTGCACAGCAACATGCATTTGACTCTGCTAGCATTTCAGTAGGACCTTAAACAACACATCAAACCAATGTAGAAGGGCTTGGAATTATGCAAATCTAAGTGTAATGTATAAAAAATGACATCTATTATGTACAAACACAAACCGAATACAGCTACAATATAAGGATATACGCTTAGGTACAGTTTGTATTTACATGTGATGATCATGCATGTACAATGAAGAGATGTCATTGAAGATGGCATATATCTAGACTATTTCAAGTACAGGTATTTACAAATGTAGGAAAGTATCATGATACTCGTGTTAAAAGTGCACTATTACATAGAAAAAAATAAAACACATGTAAAATCTTCTCAAAATGTAAAAAAGAAAAAAAATTGTCTGCTTAGAGACCACAATGGTACCAAACATGTAGATGTAAAAGTATGCAAACAAGCACATTCAAGAACAGACTAACTGGCTCATCTCTGTACATCAATGACATTCAAATAACGCTTCTTACATTCTCTTTTGATGGAGGTATAAAAGTTCGGAAATTGCAACACACTTCTTGAAACAGTTATTTTATGCTCACAAAGTTAATACTTTGCAAAAGACAAAAGACATACTGCAAAAGACAATTAAAATCTCTTGTAAAGCAGTGTTACCAGTATTCTCTTTACTCATTTACACGTACATTTTTCTCTTTTTTTTAAAGGCTTCCCTCTTTTTGCACAACATTGGTCAGATTACAGATATACTTTGGATTTACACATAAAAATGGCTGCAAGACAAAAAATGGTAAAAATCATGGACTTTTGGGAGGGTCGGTCAGTGTTAAAGTAGACAGACCAGGGAGAAGACGGGAGAAGGGAAGAGGGAGTTGCGGATCCCTCACAGAAAACCCCGTCCCTTCCCTCAATTCAAGCTCTGCTCCCCTGGTACCCGCCCAGGTTAAGATATGCCTGTACAAAGAGCCGTTCGAAATCCATCCATCCAAGGAAAGAGTGACTGGCTGTTATTGGCAATGCAAATCGTAGGTCAGCAACGCTTGGAGGAACAGTTTGACAGAGTTCGGCCGCAAAGTCATTTCAAAAGTCATTTCATCCCCATGGATTGCGCCTGCACAAACCCAACATGGCCCGGATTACCTCTGCAGTTGCGGCGTGCCACAGAAGAAACTGTTGGAAGATCAGAGGGTGACGAGGCGATGCCCCCCTTTTTAGAAGTCCTCGTCCAAGCTGAACTTGTGCTGCTTCTTGGAGGCCGTTCCCGTGGAGCTCATGACCCCCATCTTCTGGTACTCGCCAACACGCTTCTCAAAGAAGTTGGTCTTGCCCTCGAGCGAGATGTTCTCCATGAAGTCAAACGGGTTTTCCACCAGCCAGATCTGAAAGAATGAAAAGCAGAATATAGATTTTGAATCTTCATGCCTATTTGACTGTGATTTTGCAGGGCTGCCAACACTCACACGTCAGTATCGGGGAGATTTCAAAGAGCAACCAGGTAGATAATTGTGTGTTTGCATACATCTCAACAGGCAAAATATTTCCCAAATCAGGAAGATGCACATTCTTCTTATGACCTGACAAGAACATAGAAGATTTCAAGAAGCCTCCTGCAGTATCAGAGGACTTGGCGGCTCTGATACTGTCCTGATGTATACAGTGGACTCCCATTATAACGAAGTCCTCGGGACCGGCAGTTTTCTTTCGTTATATCGCAATTTTGTTATAACCGAACAAATAAACAATAGAAATACATAGAGTGGATGACATTGCAGCCCAAATTTTTACTTTGTTATAACCTGAATTTCGTTGTACATCAAGGAGATACAGATAACTCCTGCTTTAAGTAAGTCCTCATGACTGGTACACCCTTAGTTTTCTTTTATCATAGTCAAAATTTTGTCACAGCCCTTTATAGGAATAGACAATTTTTCCACCTCCATTTTTACTTTGTTGAATCAACAATTTCATCTTGACTAGTTTGTTATGGCGGTAGTGCATTGTTATTGGATCCAGGGATGAATGGCAAGCTCACCTTACTACAGCCAAGCTCCACTAGCAGTCTGTCGGCCACAAACTCGATGTACTGCTTCATCAGGTCGGCGTTCATGCCGATGAGGGAGCAGGGCAAGGCGTCGGTCAGGAACTCCTGCTCGATGGCGACGGCTTCCCGGATGATTCCCTGGACGTGCGCCTCCGATGGTTTGTTGACCAGGTGCTTGAACATCAGACAGGCAAAGTCGCAGTGGAGACCCTGGGGTGGAACAAGTTTGAGAGAGAGAAAAATTAAACCCAAACATGTCAATAGTCAGCATCAGTACTGACAAAAGTAAGCATCTATGGTTTCGAGAAGTTGTGCTTTCAGCACAAACCTGACACTCACAATAAATCTCTGCAATTAAAACACATTTTTAAAAAAAAGATTTCTTGATTTCTTTGAACTTAAAACATGTGAGACATGATCAGACAGACTATAAAACAAAATAGCAAAATTCCATAAAGCTTTAGTTGGTCCAACATAAATACAAAAAGGAGATTAATTCATTGGGACTGGAGAAATGAGTTTGTCATACAGGTACAGTGCACTCATGTTAAAATTTCCAGTTACATTGGTGTAAAAATTCAAGCAACAACAGTATCTGTTTTCTTGTTATTGTTTATTTGTTCGGGTCTAATGAAATTTTGATATTTAACGAAAGAAAACTGCCCGTCCTGATGACCTTGTTATTACAGGAGTCCATTGTATTTTGTTATATTAGATCTCCTTATATCAAGTTTCCACTGTATTGTACTCCAACAAGTTGATGAACACCAGAATTGCCCCTTACCTCGTCTCTGCTGATGAGTTCGTTGGAGAAGGTCAGACCGGGCATCAGTCCCCTCTTCTTGAGCCAGAAAATTGCCGCAAAAGAGCCAGAAAAGAAGATGCCCTCCACAGCGGCAAATGCTACTATCCTCGTCCCGAAGTCGGCCTTTTCGTGGCCGATCCAGTCCAGGGCCCACTGGGCCTTCTTCGTGACGCACGGTAGGGTCTCGATGGCATTGAAGAGGAATTCCCTACAAAATTGACAAGAAAAAAGAAAAACAGAACGGTCATCAACACACTGAATGAAATTTGGGAGGTTGCATTTATAGCAGAGATGCCAACCTTGCACAGTGTAGGCGTGTTTTCAATAATACTGTAGTCAAGGTAGCGACAGAACAGTTCATGAGCTAATTAGGTACTAGCTTAGTGATACACGTACATGAAATTTTATCAAATCAAGGCAACAGCAACAGCTATTTAAAAGTAAACTTTGGGAATTAAATGGCATACTGTCAGTTCTGATTAGTTGGTGTGCTACACTTTTGCAAATAAGAAAAAGCAAGACTGCCTTCGCTATGAGTGAAGAGCGTTTGAGCAAGAGGTTGTTTAGATGGTTTTCAAGAACAAGTCATTTTTGTTACTGCTGCTATACCTCTGCGCTGCATCCTTGATGTAAGTGTCGATGAGGAGGGAGTACATTTCAGAGTGGATGTTTTCAATGGCGATCTGGAAACCGTAGAAGCATCGCGCCTCGGCAACCTGCACCTCTTGGCTGAATCTTTCCACCTGAGAAAACATTTAAAATTAAATCAGTAAACATCAATTATGAAAAAAAAAAATCATTTTCCATGTAAGCAGTGAAACAACAGCATTTGATGCATCTTGTACAATGTATATTTCAACAAAAGGAAAACAAAAACAAAAACACAGTGCAAACTAACTCCTTCAAGTTACAACATCATCTGAATAACAATAAATTAAGATATTGTTACAACCTTTTGATGATTGCACTGGTAAATTTCTTGATATCGCTTATGATATGTATCCTGGCTAATTTTGCCCTTTTTTTTCCCCTTTTCTTTTGTGAGAGTATTTTCACATGAAATATACAGTCTACAAACATTTCCACATCCAATCTAGAAAAATTACTTAGAGTGCAATCAGGAAGACTTTTGTATTTTCTTATCAAGATATGAGAAGGCATAGAGCCTCCCCATGGATTAGCGAGACACATCAGTTCTGGAATTAATTTTTTTCTCGTATTCTGAACACGACGATGTTACTCAAAAAAATAACTCTATTTGCGCACAATATGAATGAAATCTCAGGACTGCCACCCTACAATGTGTCTAGCAGGGGTGTAAGAGTAGAGAACCTACTTGCAAATAAACAAATAAATAAATAAATGAATAAAAATAAATACGTAAACACATAAATACATAAATGAATAACAAATACATACATAAATTATAAAGTAAATAAATAGGTTAAACTGGTAAAACCTAAAAATCTTTGAAAAAAGTTTGCAGTACAGTAATCCAGATACACCTCGATGCATTTGAACTGCAAAAATGTACTGCACAGTCAAGTTTTGTCATTTTTCATATGAGGTCAATTGTTAGGGAAGTACAGATGTTGGACATAGCAAAGCTCAAATGCTCACCAGATTTTCGTTGACGATGCCATCGCTGGCAGCGAAGAAGGCAAGAACGTGTGAGATGAAATGCCTCTCTTCATCCTTGAGGCTAGCCCAGTGTTCAAGGTCCTTGGACAGGTCCACCTCCTCCGCCGTCCAGAAGGAGGCCTCGGCCTTCTTGTAGAAGTGCCAGATGTCGTGATACTGGATGGGGAAGATGACGAAGCGGCGGGGGTTGTCTCGGAGAAGCGGCTCCTCTTTACGGTTCTGCAAGTTAACAAGAAAAAAATAATCACACAAATTGACAAAACGAACAGCACAGGCTGATGACAAAAGACATGACTGAAAATTATTCACTATAATACAACAGTTTTTATAAGTTGGGAGCTAGGATCAAATCTGCAAGGGTGGGGGGTCACTGGTTTGATGTTAAATTAAGAGTCACAACAAACTGGACTTGGTCAACTCTAATGCTATAAGGCAAATGCATTGGCACTTGAGAAAAGGACTACTGCAACATTTTATACATGCCTATAAACACTCCATCAAAATCTGGGAGATTACAGAAGGGCCATCGGGGAGATACCCATACTTAGTTACCCCCAATTAGTGCATTTGATTGGTAAACAAATGATTTTAAAAGTCCAATAGAGTTATCACCTCTTTGAGGTATGGACACAAAGGAAAATATTCAAGTTTCAGAAAGCCTTCCACAAAGTCAAAAGGGACATGGCAGCATTTTGCCTTGAAAAGATGTTACCATCCTTTTTATCTAAGAATTTGATAAACATTCAGCTGCAGGAATGAATAAGGCAATGGATATGTCCATGTATCAAACATCGATTTCCTATTGTGAACTCAGTACATCACTACATGATTGTCATACTCACCACAGACACAACTTTCTTGCCATTATTTTCATGCTTGATCAGCTTTGTCTGGAAAAAAAAAATGGCAATAAACACACCTGGTAAAATTACATGCAAAACAAAAAAAAAAAAAAAAAAAAAAACTGGGACTTTGCATTGCCATTGATGTAAGTTCAAAATGTACAATGAGAAACAGTCGAGAGAGAAAAAAACATAGTCTGGAATCTGGTGATTTTATTTCAAATATAGACCAATAGCTCAGTGAAATGAAAGTGCACCTTCAAAACTGGTGTAAACAGAGTGGCTACATCACAAATTATGTACCGTATATACTATGGTCTATACTACTGAGGTCAGACTGGCTAACAAGTCTCTCCAGTGCAAGACCCGTCCAGTGCACCATCATTGATGCAGTCGTTCAGTGGTGGATATAGTTGAAAAAGTTACATAATTGTGTTTCCTGTTTTGAGAAAAGATTCAACCTGTTTATTCTTCTCAAATAGACAACTTACTTTTGCGTGTTCCTTAAGTTGGTGTGAGAATGGTACTTCTTGAGGGAGGTTCTGTATATAAAAAACAGTGAAAAGAAACAAAATATACAATGTAGTTCATTGTAGATCATTTCTGCATAATGATTGATACCAGATCCTTTGTCCCTCAGACACAGAGACCAGTCTTATTCACAAAAATCTTAACAATTAAACTTTTAGTTTTAAGAGATTTCTAACCACTAACTGTAACGTTAGATCTACACCAGCTATTACATATTCTGAAGCCTGGCTAAGTGTTCATAACTCAGTTGGAAATTTGGGCAAAATTATTCTTCAAAAAGATCTAGATAAGGCCCACAGGAATTTAAAAAGAACATTGAACAAAAAAAAAAAAAGAAGATGGGGACAATGTTATTCAAAGTGAAGAAATGCCTTTAATTGTTATAGGGTCTGGATCTGTTTAAAAAAAAAAAAATAGAGACCTCTATCTTATTAAATTTCCATTGGAAAATTAGACAAGCTAACTATTGATGCACAAAACAACTTGCAAGTCATAATGTCTAAAAAGTTAAAACATCGTTGACGGTTTAGAAGTTCTTAAAAGTTGTTTAAAACTTGACTCCATCTTCTCTAACGTGAATGAAATCATTAAATCCAGACAGTCATCTCTATTATTTCTAATAGACCTACGTAGAAAATATAAGTAACATCGCGTAAGTTATAGAAACAATAACTCAACTGCGAGGATTTGGTAGTGGACGAAGTTTAATTAAACGGTTAAACTTAAAAATCATACTCATACTAAAGCATAGCTTTGCTTTGTGCCTTGTTGACCTTTCTCTTTCTTGATTCAGCATGATAAAGAAACCAAGCAAGTTTGCCCTCATTAGATAATGTAGTCTCGTGTATTTGCCAATCAATAAATGGGCAAAATAAACGTTGCTTCTTCTAAACAAGGAGTAAGTTAAAAAGACAAAGAGTTGAATAATGTCGTAAGAGCGCGGAAAGCCGTTGGGGCAGTTAGGTTGTGCAACGCCAACCCGTCAGGAAGTGCTTATGTAAGCTTGGGGTTCAGCGTTGTGTAAGCAGCGACCAACGCCCGTTGACTCCGAGAGCGCCACTCGACATAGACGAGAACAAAAGGAACCGCTGCTGCTGTGGCGGTCAGCTGACCACCGAATTTTAACTCTATTGTTCTGATGTCGCGCGATCTGTTGTGTTACTTACCGGGATTTGACTATCGCCAAGAATGGTCCTGGGCTTCAGGTGCCTTTTTGTTGAACCCTGGAAGACAAAGAGAGAGATGATGGATAGCGTAAATTGCGTTCAAGTTTAGGACCAAGACTCAAGACGAGTAATGCGACACTTCGTGAGGCAAAACGCGGGAAAAAAGAACGAACTCACCGCACTCGCACAAACACACAAATAGACCGAAGCTAGTTCGTGAACCGTTCAGCGCACCAAAACGAAACTGTTTTAGATGGCGGGTTAATGTGTAGCTCTAGTCTTGTTAGATAGAATATTACTGACCAGCACATTTGAGCAGTAGGGCCTAACACCGGCGTTACTGATGATATGGATGTATAAACTGTGTTAGGGTTTAATTCTCTCAGTTAGGTCTAACCTTTAGAATCTACATGAAGTGTCAGTGATGTGATAAAGGCCTAAACCAAACAATTAACGTTTACCAATGTACGAGGTTGAGGAAAAAACGAGTAGATTTACGTTGTTAATCTAAATTCTAACGTTACTCGTAATCGTATGGCCTTTTTGTATGGGAAAATAACACGGTGATGGTCGATGGTAGCATTCATTTATATTCTAATATTTAGATTGAAGTTGTTAAAATGCTGAAACGCTAATAAAAGAGAAGGTGTGAAATGTTTACGCATCACTCAAGGAAGAATAACGTGGGCATTCTAACAACTCTCAAGGCAATTTTCGACAGAGACAACTCACCTCGTTTTCTTTGTCATCAAGCGAAGAGTTCTGCAGTTTAGTCGTCAGATTCTTCATGTTGTTGGTGGTGTTTGGCGAATGTACGGAAAGCATCGTGATTAATATTATGGGACGGACAAACTATTGAAGTCAACAAAAATGAGTATTCAACTTCAAAACTTTTGTCTTTTGAATTAGCTTGAAAGTTTAAGAGGACAAAACTGACCAGGACGCGGGGAAGGGACGTCTTGCAGCCGTGAGTGGTTTGCGAGGGAATGCAAGGAAGAGCGCGAGATTTCGGCGATCAAATTTTAGCGCCCTACCAGAAAAATGAATATGTATAAGGACACTTCCCTCTGATTGGTCAACCTTCCAGAGTTTCCTGGGGCGGAGCTGTGCCGTGCGGTATCTTCTCTGTGATTGGGTGACTACAAAGCGTCCTTGCTGCTAGCTAGTCTGCTGTCCAAGTAAGATTTCAGCATGCGTTTTGGGATTTGTGTGTTTATTCTTGTCATTATGATTAATCTTTAATAAATTCTTTTGATAAAAATAATATTAAAAGAGAGAAGCTTTAATTGTTATATTTAAAACAACTTATTAGTTTTCTTTTTAAATCCGCATTAAATTGGCAAACCTAGTAAGAATTGCGGGTAAATTGAATTGAGTTTACTGCATGCATACAGGTGCATTGTGCTATACAAATTTAGATTACGTGCAGGGTGTAGCGTTGGGAGTGAGACTCACCGCCCGCCCTGTACGCTACAAGCAACACCTGCCATAGGTAACATACTGCTAGTGTACGCCCAGGCAGGAGGTGGCGATTCCTAATGTCCTTATTGCCAGTTGTCATGGTGCGGTGTCACGTACACGATAAAGTACGGTATGCCATTGAACTTCTAACATTGAATGTGTGTACACGTGTACTTTACATGAAGCACCTGCACGTGCACTCACACGGGCAGCAGTCTCAGGCAATTCCAGTAAAGCAATAATACGAGTTCCCACTGAATCTAGTACTTCGTATGTGCTGAAGTATATAATGCTTCTTCTTTTCCTTTTTTTTTTTTTTTTTTTTTTTTAGATTCACAGCAATATTGTTAGTTTGGGCTTTTAAAGACGTAATTAACCATTTGCAGATGAAACAAAATCCAGCATTAGTGCTTTAAGAAAGTTCTAAAATGTGAGTTAGGGGTAGAAACAAGCACTGTAAAAATATGAATCCGTATAGAACTAATCGATGTTAAGTACATGTATTGTTAAATACACAAAATGTGAAAAAAGTTATGATAAAAATGTTTCCAGACTAAACCGTCTACAGTTATGGTTTGAGAAGAATACTGATATCTTCTTATATTTTAGTTTTGTTTTTGGGGGTTTTTTTTTCCAAAAATGTTACATGGTAGCATGTTTTGTGATATACAACAGACCTACACATAGGATCTACATATGCATCAAAATAATGTGATATCTTGAACATTTTTTAAACCACTGCTCCCAAAGTTAAACAAGACCTTTAAGATAGACCTATCCTATACCATAATTATTTCTGAGGAAAGTGTCTTTCCCCGTCACATTTGCCACGCAGTGTGAAAGCGAGGCTTCATAAGCAATTGATAAGCGACGAATTCATCATTTGTATCTCTTCAATCCCCCCCCCCCCGACCCTTCACGGTTTTTTGTTTGGTTTTGGTCTCATCAGCGTTTACTTTACTTTGAAAGAATATGTGCGACAACATGATAAAAAAAATAATAATTCCATATTGATAAAGGATGCACGTTATTCATAAAATCTATGTGATAATAAGCTGCAGATTCTGAAAAATGCGAGGTAGGATAGCCTTTTTGACAAGGTATTTAATTGTGGTATGAAGGATGAGACTAATAACTGTATCCGCCAAATATTTCGCGAGGGTTATTTTTTTTTTATTTTGACAGTGGGTGCTATTCGAAAACTGACAACACGTGAACGTGCTTTTTGTTTTCATCAATGTACATCCCGCTCCCAAATTGCCGGGAAGTCCCAATTCGCGAAGATATGGGCTCGCTAAATAATATGACAATACTTTATGATGAATTATGGCGTACATATACCGAGCACAGCAAAAACAAGTGAACGCGAGACCGATCGAGCGCTTGATGCAATTTTATTTCACGGACTCTTATCTTAATTGAGGAACAATGCAAAGATTATTGTATTCAAATTCATGAAATTCTTCCGTCGAGGTGTTTTTATTACAACTGTTTGACAAATTTCCTTATATACATCGACATAAATAGGCACTGAATTGATTGGTGTTTTGATAGTAGCCACGACAAAATTCATGGGCGTATACGTACTCGAGCAAAATTCGAACCTACGACCTCCTGATCTCCCCGGACAGGCGTCATCGACCTTCCGCCCGAACCTATAATCGACGTAAATAAGCACTGAATTGATGAGTGTTTTAGAAGTAGTTGCAATAAAAAACACATCGACGGAAGAATTTCGTGAATTTGAAGAGCTAGATAAATAATTGAATACATTTGAATTCTGTACATGGGAAATTCCATGAAGTTGGGGCAGTGTCCATGTAGCATTGTGATATTTGAAAAATACATTTCAGCATAACTCAATATTAATGATGCTATACATTTATTGTTTGTAGGCTTTACATTTGCATTGAGGCCACACATTTTCCTGGAAATTTTGTGCCATTCAGACTCAATTTTGGTGAAGTTATTAAACAATATGTAACGGTGTCCTGTAGCATCGGGACGTGTCCATATAGCATCGTGATATCTTGAAATTTGGTCCTAAGAGACAAATTATGGCAATTAGCTTGACCAAAATTTGATGCAATATGCATATTTACTAGATTAGTCAGATAGCCAAATATCTCAAATTTCCTGTACACAATTTTAATTTTAAAAGAAAATTACAAAATGTATCACGATGCTACGCGGTGTCCTTTTTGTTACATTTGGTGGACACCGCGTAGCATAGGGACACAATGTGTAATTTTCTTGTAAAAGTAAAACTGTGGAAAGGAGAGTTAAGATATTTAGCTATCTGACTAATCTAGTAATTATGCATATTATATCAAATTTTGGTCAAGCTAATTGCATTAATTTGTCTTTTAGGACCAGATTTTAACTATCACGATGCTATACATGGACACGTCACGATGCTACAGGACACCGTTACATTTGGTTTTAAGATAACTTCATCAAGTCTGAATGGCACAAAATTTCCAGGAAAATGTATGGTCTCAATACAAATGTAAAGCCTATAAACAATATATGTATATAGCATAATAAGTATTGAGTTATGCTAAAAAATGTATACACTTTGTGCCCCAACTTCACGGAATTACCCAAATACATGATTGACTCCATAAAGTATCTCCTTTAGGAACCTATAATTTATAGTAACATATTCTAATCTATGACGTGAATCATTATTCCTTTTACATGCAAGACTGTTAGCGTCAGTTCATCTGTACTCAAGGTAATTTTAATGTTTATTCATATTAAAGTGAGAATGCTTTGCAATTTTTGCTATGTCAGGGGATCCACCAACAATTAAGCTTTCTTGCTTGTTTGTAAGATTTTTTTTCGTACAATGGTATAAGTTTACATCAAGACTAAATTGAAATATTATGACCTTTAACCTGGTTAAAATTTTATTTACTGCAATGAGTATTAATGAGTGTTGTGTCGTTGGTTGAGCCGTGTATAGGTTGAGCAATAGCTATCTATAGCTATTGAGGTGACATGGTCACGAGCAAAATGTAAACTGTTTACGATCTCTTTTCTATCAGCCATTTATTCCCATTTAAGGACACTACTAAAACAGTCATTAAAATGTTTGGAATGCTATTGCTGAAATGATTTTGATTGATACGATGGATAGATTTGAAGTGACGAAATAAAGAGAACGATTACGTTGTATACCGATGGAAGTATGCATAGGCTCTTGTATATAGCGTGTGAAGTCTGAGCAACTGCATGACAGGCTGACCCAGGAGATATAATAAGAGCATTGCCACTATCAGCATCCGGGGATTATGATGTAGCTTTTTCAAATGGCGTTGAGATATGCAGATGACCTATTGTCGTGGATCTGTTTTGGTTCATACAAAGAAGCTTGTCCTACAGTGGCGGTAAGATCCGTTTAAAAACAATCTTGCAAATGTTTGTATTATCCCGCTCGTTAATCTCCTTCCCTTTTCCTTCTTTTGTTTGCTTGTTTTTCGGTGTTTGGCTCGATTGGATCGTAAAACACAATTTAAGGACATTATTACTCTCCACAGACGCCAGACACAAACCATTTGGCAATGATTTTGAACGTGACAACGCTCTCCACTGCATACAATGTTGTTATTCACTTTATTGCAGACCGTCGACCCCTTTATGTGCTTGCCCCAATCTGTGCCATCTAAAAAAAAAACGCACCCCGGAAAACCTCTAGCGATGCACTGAATTCTCGATCTACCACAGCTATATCTACAGTGGTTTTCGTTTGATGCTATAGAATCTGCACGACTTGGTCAGATAATAATGGGTTATCGATTATAAAAGTTACGTCACGCCCATAGCCTGAACAAGGGATCAATGAAAGTGTTAATGGAGCCTTCCGCATGTTGTGTGTGTGTGTGTGTGTGTGTGTGTGTGTGTGTGTGTGTGTGTGTGTGTGTGTGTGTGTGTGAGTGTGCCAGTGTGTGTGTGTGTGTGTGTGTGTGTGTGCATGTGTGTGTGTGTGTGTGTGTGTGCGCGCGCGCGCGCGTGCGTATGTATAAATTGGTTACAATAGTTTATAATGGGCTATTCCAGCTATTTATGAGGAGAATAAGCCACATTTCAATCACCTGCCAATGCTGGAAATGTATACCTCAGAAAACTGAACATTCTGTGTCCATGAATTTGCATGGAGCTACCATTCATACAACATTAATTGCTCGTTTCGGTCTGTTTCGGTCAAAAGTGTCACAAAACATTTTATAAATGCTTTCTCGCTTTGCCCTCAATTATCGAAAAAAAAGTCAGCCTGTATGAAAACAACACTTCGCTTTAAAAAAAAAGAAGAAAAAAACCTACACGCGCAAGATTATTATTAAAAGTCTCTCTTAAATCAGGAAAATGCATTTATTTTATAGTTGAGGGGGCAATGATTTATTTGAAAATCATCGCTCAAACAATATCATTTACGAAATACATGCAAGTATACTCCAAAAGAAAAAGCAAAGATTTTGACAGGTTGATTGCGATTTGTAATATAATTTTTCCCATTTTCGCAAGTTGTTTCAAAATAAACATGGACAATAACCGTATAGACAACATGTATAATTTTAACCATTAAACAATGTTACATGCATACACAAGCAGTGTCCACTTATATTTACCAAGTTTGAGGCAGAAAATTTGTCAAATCTTCATGTTTGTTGCTACCCATCCTTGGTGCTTTTTCAAAGGTAGTTAATATTTGATTGAGTCTAAAAAGGCACCTCAGACAAATAAGGCAGAAATTAGGGAAACGGTTCTTTTGTCAGTGACAATGCACAATTACGCGGTCGTTTTCTCAGGATTATCCTACTCACAATCAGATGGCGACGGTGATGATGAGACACGGTCGAGTCGAAGATTCATTATCAGAGCGCAACCAGAACGTCTGCGAATGGTATAATTTTGTGTTCAAAAGTCTGTCTTTACATGTGGGTATGGCAAGGTCTGCCTAATCGGCAAACCGGAGAAAAATCGTTATAGACTCATCAATGTGTTCCTCTGCACGGAAATCTTTAGTAAAAGGCGAAAGATTTATGCGTATTGCAGAAAAACCAGAGTGACGGATTGTGGGGCTTACATAATATATATATAAACAGCAAAAAATATGAGGATGGTTATCAGTTATATACATTTGTGACACGTACGTCCATTTAAATTCTAAATTTTACAAGAAAAAAGATTTCGCATGGTTTACAAGGATATCATTATTATTATTTTTTCAAATAATTTGCTTTTACAAAGCCTCTTTATGATGTACGAAGGGTATAATTACACTGAATGGGAATGGTAACCACTTAGAGTTATTAGATTTTTATAATCGATCATGATTTCTTGCACACTGTACAGAGCGCCTAGGAACTGTCTAATTAACAATGGACAAAATAACTATCGATTGTATTCTGTCAGATACAGAATAAAGTGAAAACACATTCATAGGGACTAACTGCAAATATTATCAATCTATCAATCTACCCATATCAATTAGTTATGAGTTCCCGACGTTTTCCAAACAGATTTCAGTATTTTTTTTTTAAGATAAAAGAGAGCATATTGATCGATTCAATGTTCCAAAAATAGCGCCCTCTACGAATACCGTGTGTGACACAAGTGTAGGGCTCACACGGATAAATAATTCCCCATACAGAGACGTGTGTTAACATTCAAATTTCAAAAAATTCTGTAAAATAGCTGGGAGAAATGAGGTGTTTCAGCTTCACTAACCTTGATAAATGAGATATACCCTTTCATCCATCAAATTTTCAGGGTGGGTTCTTGTGCTCAAATTCTGTCCAAGGGTCCGCAAAGCCAGACTACGAGTTCTTGTCACTCAAAAAATCACCTATTTTCCGTACACGTACCCAATGAAATATAGTCCCCTCAAATTCCATCAGAAAAGCTGTCATCTTCCAACCAAAATGCAGTTTGCATAGAGGAATTCATACTCAATATCTACAGCAGCTATTCAGTTTTTTGCCAAACTGCATCAATAATTTTTAATCATTTTTTTTCTTCATTTATTTTGGTATCTTTGGTATGAATTTGTGAAGGGGTCTGGGACGCGCGTCTGGGACAGGCCATTTTATTTACAGGTGTGAGCCCTGTATAATATCCTTCCTAATCACTGATGCGAATGACATGCTTTTTGTATGCACCAAGACACCATGTACGAACTGGAAGGTTTTTACATGACCGTTCAACCCGACCTATATATATCCAACGAGACTTTTATTGCTTCCTCTTTGAAAATCATGTTTTGGAAAAAAAAATAATTGTGACTTTTCTGGGGCATGTCATGAAGACAGGCTGCAAAATCAATGCGCCTTCATTCTCTCTGCGCGGTGTGTGTCGTGTTTTTCTCCCTCTTTCTCTCTCTCTCTCTCTCTCTCTCTTTCTTTCTCTCTGCCTTTATCTTTATAGATGGATAGATAGTTCAGACAGAGAGCTATACAGACCAGGACACAGAGTCAAATTCGCTGATCAGCAAAAAAAAAAAAATAATAATAATAAATGAATAAATAAAGTGGAACCTAAACAGGATACAGTCAGTCATGTAGTGCTTTGAACCTTGTTAACAGATATTCATAGTTAGAATCCGATCGTCTCTTGAAGGATAATACTGGTACAAAATATCCGTCATGTATTATTTTCAGCATTGATTATCTTATCATTTTTCCTATAGGTTTGTCATAAAAAAGAATTATTCTTCACGAATGAGTTGCAAGGCCTCTACACTTTCAGTAACGTTGTGGTTTGGAAGGATAGAATAAAAAAACCCACAAAACTCATGAATAATGTCTTTAAAAAAAATAAACATTATAATAAACTTTAAAGTGTTAAACGATATTGTCATCTGTTGTTGGAGAACAAGTGTCAAAACCATGTCAGGAATGTTTGTATCACGTATCGGTCATAGTGTGTTGTTCCGATATGTACATAGTGTGCTTTCATCAAAATAATGACCGTTCAAAGGGTCGATGAGCGTTTCGGCTTGAACTTCGCCGCGTTAGCTATATACTGGTACTCAGTATTCTTCCAGTGGGGTTAAGGCCTATACTACACCATTGTAACTAACAGACTTTATATCAAACTGAGCAAAATGTATTGGCAAGTAAGAGAAGAGTCAGCCGCACAGGCATGAAAAATACACACACACACACACACACACACACACACACGCACACATATCACACACACACACACACATACTAACACACACACACACACACACACACACATACATACACACACACGAAAAAAATTTTAAAAATGGAATAGAAGATTTATTATTCCTTTGAGTGCATCGTTACACGCAAAGCGGAGCGCCATTATTCTCCTCTCACGCGAAACTTATCTTTACCCAGAACTTTGATCGAGCGCGGCTTCCGGTGTGACCGGACGTTTTCTGTTATCTTAATCATTATATTGTACTACTTGTAATGTCTTGTTCGCACAATTTTTTTTTGTTAGGACAACATTTTGTGTTTGTACACTCGTGTCTGCTTACTTTTTATGACATTGCATTAATTTGCACATTGCATTAATTTGCATCACGATAGCTGATTGGAGGGCTTACCTATTACACGCTATAGTGATAGCTGATTGGATATAGGCCCTACATTACACGCTAGCTAATGGGATGTACCAACACGTAAGCCGATTGGCGAACATTGATTTTGCTGACCTATGATATTCAGTGACGTAGACTGAAACGAGGGTAGTGCGTGCAAGAGTTCTACTTTCATAAACGACTACAAGCTTCCTCGACCGTTGTTCAAAGCGATTCCAGCTAACGAAGAAGGGTCGATTCGTTCTCAGAGGGTAAGTATAGCTTTTTGCTTACAACATCTCTTAAAAGACACAAGAATCTTGTTTGTCAAGTCGACAATCGATGCAAAAGTTATGATATTTTACAGTTTTGATGTTGGAACTGCTGGATGAAGAGACAATACTAGAGGGTAACGTGGACAACAATATAAAAACAAATATAAAGAAATTTCGCCCCACTTTTGCTTTTCTTTTTTAATGAAAGAGCCCTTGACTAACCTCTTTCAGAATGAAAGCAGGGAGAATGATATCACCCTTAACAGATTATGTCCGTATAAGTTGATGGAATGTGTCAGGGCCTGCGCAGTGTTTTCAAAAGTGTGGGGGCCCACTTCCGGGTTTCATGAGCTAACAAGCAAAAAAAAAAAAAAAAAAAAGGTCCTCAGCTCATCTCTCCCCGTCCACTTCCGGGTTTCTTCAGCTGACAAGCAAAAAAAAAAAAAAAAAAGTCTTCAGCTCATTCTCTCCCCTCCCATTTCCAGGTGTTATAAAAAAAAAAGGTCTTCAAAGAAAACACATAACCTCACCGCCGCCACATTTAGTGATGTGATGACACCTTATGTATATTCCTTTGTATTGTGCACAAAAAGTGTGGGGGCCCGATGGGCCCCCACGACCCCTACGGCTGCGCCGGCCCTGTGTGTAATTTTCAGGATTTTTTTTTTATTTTTTTTTTTTTTTGCATCGCTTGTCCGATTTTCCTCAAACTTTCCCTGATGTGTTCTACACAATTTTGCTGCTTTTCACTCAATCCATATTGGTCTTTGGGCTTTGGTTTCCTTTAACGATCCTTGGGAATTCAACAACGAACCCTTTTTCCCATTTTCAGATTGACAAACCCTCTAAATAGCGAACCTTATATTTCAATTTCGGATCAACAAACCTCCGGAATAACGAACATAATAATCACCTGTAACATGGTACAGAGTAGATCGTTATCTATGTTCGTCATGACCATTACACAGGGTGAATCTCGGGGCTGAATTCTCGCTACACCGCGCATATAACCATCGTCTTCATATTATCTTTCTTCTTCTTCTTTTGAGAAGCTTTCCTTTATTGATGTTTTGAATTCAATGTCCCGCTCGTTTCAACTCGTCTCAACTTTTTCAAAATAATGGTTTCTTGTTGTCTGCTTCCTTGGCTTTTAGTTTCTTGGAGTTAATATAGACGAAAATATATTATATCATGACAAAAACATATTGATTGTGTCTCTTCCTCATTGAAGGATACAATTGGAATTATATTTAGAATTAGACAAGTTGTGCCTAGACGAATCTTACCATTTTTCTTAATACTCTTATACTTTCGCATATATTGTGACTTAATGATCTAGAAGTTTTTGGGATGTGCACTGCATTCACATCTATACATTATTTGTTGCTACAAAAGAAATGAGTACGTGCAATCTGCTTCAGAGGACCTAGGAAACATATCCTGGCACTTTACTTCATAATTTTCAAGGGGTCATCCCACAAGACCGACACCCACAAGTCATACAGCCCAGGAGTTCGACATTGAAAAATGCCCATGAGTCATACAGCTCATGAGTCATACAGCCCATAATTTCGACACTACGCAAATAAAGCCCATGAGTTCGACACTAGGTAAAAGCAGCCCACGAGTTCGACAGATACTCTCGTGTGCCTTGTTATTAGTGTCGATCTCATGGGCTGTATGACTCGTGAGCTGTATAACTCATGGGCTGTATGACTCGTGAGCTCTATGACTCGTGGGTGTCAGTCTCGTGACTTGCACCCATTTTCAAACGGAAAAATGTTCATACAGCCTCCCAAATGATCTAAAGAATATAAAATCACGTAAAGCTTTTTTCAAGTCATTCGAATATGTATCTTTTAGCTGTAATGACGTTTTAATGTTCCCCATAAAAAGCTGTAAACATCTATAAAACATCACTTTTGTATGTATTGCAAACAAAATGTAACACAACTTGTATTATCAAAAAACTGGCAGCGACTAGTCCGCTTGCTATTGCAAGTTCTTTTTTTTTTTTACCAACTACATTTTTTTTTTGGGGGGGGGGAAAGTATTAGTGATAGATTATCAATAAATGCATTTAACTGCAGTATGTCTTTTAGTTTGTCAATAAGCTTCAGGTTTGAAGAATGATACGGAAAATTTCAAATATTTACATAATTATGACTGTCAAAGCTGTTTTGTTATGAGTAAATTCAAATCAGCCTAAATCACAGTTAATATACCAATGTGTCATAGACTGCGACTGCAACATACATACAACAAACAAAATGTTCCCAGAATACCTCTTACTTTCATGAACGTGTATTCTGGTATGAAAGCAGTAAAATATGAGTGAATCAATTTTTTTAAGTATATTAAATTTTGAAATGCCTTTTTAGAGCCCAGTGATAACAAACCCTAAACTTCCATGAAATAACGTTAGGGGGAGCTAACAGCTGGACTATGTCTACAACGAAGGTTGTGAAAGTTCGTTCAGCATCAGTGGATCAAACCTTTTCAACCCCTATACATTACAAACCTCCTATACTGTATTCTCATTCTACTTCATCCATCAATAGAATTCACATAGGATAAAGGGATCATACTTCTGGAGTGGAAACTGTAGAGTGACGACCATGCATGCAGCAGCTACCCTTACCCTAGTCCTTGCCGCACTCACGCAAGTGCAGTTGTCGACGCAGTTGTCCATGCGTTGCGAGAGTCTCTGGACGCAGTACGGGGACTACTGCTACCGAATGTTCGGTGCTGAGAAAACATGGACAGCTGCGAGGGACCACTGACTGAACCATGGGGGAAATCTGGCGTCAGTGCACAGCGAGGGAGAAAATGACTTCTTGTACGAGTTGTGGAGATCATCTGTTCCTACACCAGCATCGGTAAGTCCCAACCCATCCACCATCGTAAAAAAAGGGAATCTACAATAGGATTCAGTGATGGTCAGCTGAATTCTGTTTAGGATGATACGAGTAGGCCCTATTTTTAATGAGGCCTACTTTGGTCATTAATATGGTATCACTAGGAAATGTCTGTGTCCATGTCCGCCATCAAAGCGTGAATGATACAACGTCATCATGATTATCTCTCAAGAAATATAGAAAAAGAGTTTAAAAATTATTTTCATCTAAAAAAGAAAAAAAAAGACAGGCCTATACTCGTGTCCCTAACAAGACAATACGTAATAATGGGTAATGATAATAATGATCCTGTCTACCTATTTTCATACTCTAATTCAAGTTCTTTTTTCATTTAAAGGGTGCGTATACTTGCAGTTCTGGTTGAGGTGAGGATTTAGCTGTTAACGTTTTGCAAGATATGAAGAAACCACTCTATGAGATGAGATGTCAAAGACCATGCAGTTCTAAGGGGTTTCAAAAGTTTATTTTAGTCTAGTGGGATTTCTGAAAAAGGGCTCTCTAAAATGGTGTTAGAGGCATTTTTGAGTAAAAGTTGGGAACCGGTCTCTTTTACCTAATTTGAGTATGCTGAATCCGAAAAATCCGGTTCCCAAGCGAAATTCACCGATCTTGACCATCTAATTTGCATAAACAAAATGGCTGCCAAGCTACAGAAATTATCAGTTCCAGATACGCATTTTCTAGCAATTCTTTGCAAACAAGCTGGAAAAAGTGATTTGAAATGTTTGTACAGAGAATAGAATTACTAATTTATAAGGGATAAACGTTTCTCAGGTGGCAAAGAGTATATTTTATTCATAATTATGCAAATTAGGACTGAAATATGCAGATAAATATGTATATATATATATATATATATATATATATATACATATATACATTAACACTGGAAGAGTAATTTTGACATTTTTTATTTCTTGAGAGGCAAATTAAACACTAAATATGTAGACTTTAAGGTTTTGAGGGTCAGGAAAACTCCGGTTTCCAAGCGAAATTCACCGATCTTGACCATCTAATTTGCATAAACAAAATGGCTGCCCAGCCACTGAAATTGTCAGTTATTCAGTTTCGGACACGGATTTTCTAGAAATTCTTTGCAAACGAGCTGGAAAAAAGTGATTTTATATGTTGTACATATAATAGAAGTAGCAATTTGAGGGATAAAACGTTTCTCAGATGGTAAATAGTATATTCTATTCATAAATTATGCAAATTAGTACTGACATATGCAGATAAATGTATATTAAACACTGAAATATCATGCAAAAATACTTTTATTACATCGATAATCGCAAAACGAGTTGATGAAAACTCTCTCTACACGGATCATGACTCAACTTTTTATGGGGGGGGGGGGGAAATGTCATCGAACAATGCCATTTTATTCATATGCAACATCCATTATTGTATTGTTCCAATATGCAAATCTATAGCATTGGCAAGGAAATTCTATTTCCCAGTTAACCAGAGCATGGTAATCATATATATATATATGATAATAAAGAATTACATATGATTATATAGCAAACATTCGTCTATAGGTTGAAATGGATAGGTGGTTTTATTCTATTTTGTCTTATGAAGTGTTTTTTTTTTTGGGGGGGGGGTTCAAGTCGACGAAAAATACCTTTAATGTACACAACAAACATTACTGATGTCCAATGAATAAACAAAATTATGTTGCAAGTCCGTTAGATATATAAGATTGGAGAAGGATCCATTGGAAAGTTAAGTTTGTAGAATAGCCGCGATCACACACTGGCAAAAGATCAAGAAGTTTAAGATCGCGATCTCCAAGATCTCAAAGGCGCGGCCAAATTGGCAAAATATCGAAAAGTTTCAGATCGCAGTCTTTAAGATCTTGAAGTTTTCGATCTTTTACCACTCTGACCGCGCCTTATCATGATAAACTTAAATAAGGATGTTAGAATAGCAGTGAGGGAGAAGAAATGGAAAAAAGATATGTGGCACACATCCACCTATATTATATCCTTCTACATCTGTTATAAGAATGTAACTTAGTCAACTTCCAAGACAGTTCGAACTCTGAAATTGCATCGGCCAGTGCAATCTGCGAAATAAGGGGTTTACACCTTCCCGTTCCTTTTTGTTTTTGTTTTCAGTATACTTGGATAACATGCCGCCAGTGATAACCACCAAGTTAGTATGATGCATTTCAATTTATTCTTAACTGGACGACGCCACGCTCCCTTGTCAGTCTGACTTCTGATATCAGATCATAGAAATGACATTCTTAGCAAACAGGCCTCTATAGCTTTAAGGGCCAGTAGATTGTAAGAAATAAGGAATAATGAATACTCATTGGAAACCATGTTACATACAGATGATTCCACTTCATATCAGACGTAAATGGACGCCATTTTGCCTCTCATTATGGTTTATCAAGTACAGTTTTTGAATATCCACAAAGTCACTTGAATTTCTGCCCAAGAATTAGGATATGGACCTTTTCATGGAGGACCTGGGTTTTCCATTACCTTGCGAACATGAAGTTACTTTTGTTCCCTTGAGAGATAACATCTATCCGATATAGCTACCTTAAAGAGGCCTTCTTCCGTATAGATACTGGAGTTGTGCTTTTTCTGCCAGACTGATACTGACAGTAGCACTCACAATGACTCACAATCATCAAGGATGCTGCTTGTACGAGAAAAAAACTAAAGGGTTCCAAGAACATGGTTGTTATCAGTCGTCTTTATAAGAATAAACTTATATTCGATTCAAAAGATGATTCACACAAGCTCGTTTGGCACAAAATATGTTTCGCCATTTTACCGACAAAAGTATACTGGACGCTCGAAAAGCAGTCCAACGACAATACTCCAGTATCTTAAAAAAAAAATAAAAAAAGAAGAAAATCCTAGTCACTGTGCCAGACCTGATCTTTCTTCACCAGTAGACATTGGATGGGAACGTTTTGATCTGATCTACAGGCTGTACAACTGATATATCTAGCTCCAATCCTGCAAATTTGCCTTGAGGTGATTTCATGTGCATGCGAAAGCATTGCAGAACATTTCGATGCAAATGTCACAAATTAGGCCTACGATGTACAGCAGTGTGTGCATGTTAGCAACAATGTGATGATGCAAACCTTGCATGAATGCAGATCAATTTAGCTCGATTGAGAAATAGACTTTTTGACTCAGATTATGTTTCTTTTCAGCCAAAATATAAAGGTGTTGATGACTAGAATTACAAAGTTCATCCTACGTTTCTGTTTCCGACACTGTCCGAGATACCAGGATTTTTCTTACAATTTTTTTTTTTTGCTTGAGCCTGCAGAGTGGGTGAAGAGATAGTTTTTTTTAATCTATCTCTGGGAAACCCATAAATTATGACGAGATTTATGAAAGTTGCCACTTGATTTTAAATTCAACAGATCGAAAATAATTATAAACCAATCTATCCAATGAAAACGACAAAGTACAGGGTGGAAAAAGCGACCTTGCACTAATCCATAGAGTAGTGATGTGATTGTTCGATAGCTTTGATGGCAAGACCTTGTTTTAGTGGTGAATATGCATATAGAAAATGGGTGAATATTTGCATAATCTATTATGCAAATGAGATAATAGATGTGTGTTGTTTACTAGTTGCAGTTAATTTTTGCATCTCTTAATCACACCAGGAATCATTAACAGGTCTTGATATTGTTATAACTGTTATGAAACATATTCATATATTGCGGCAGTGCGTTGTAGAATCTCGAAACCTGCCTGGTCTACGGCCTCTTGAATATCAATTTGCAAACATATTTCATTTTAGTATCATTCAGTTCTCCTTTATTGATTGATTCCAGTACTTGATTTACTTCGGACGACATCATTATGTGCAACGTGTTTGCCCGATATCTTAGCTGTATTTTAGTACGCCAAGGTACATTTTGATAGCAAGACTTTGTTTTAGGGAATATATCCATAGAAAATTTGTATAATCTATATGCAAATTAGATTATTGGGGTATTTCTAATAACTGTGTTTTTTTTTCTTGTATCTCCTTTAACACAAAAGAATCATCAACTTACGTCTTGATATTATAACTATAATGATTCAGATTCATATATCGCGGCAATGTGTTGTAGAATCTCGAAGCCTGTCGTAGTAAAGCCTCTTGCGTACCAATTTGCATACGTTATTACAAATTGTTATTCATTTTTTTATTCTGAATTGGTCGATTCCAACACTCGATTTTCCTCGGACTCAGATGACACCATGAACACTTTGTTTGACCGATAGCATATCTATATATTTTTCACTACGCCAAGGTACATTTTAATAGCAAAACTTTGTTTATGGGGAAAATATGTTGAGAAAATGGAAAAATATTTGCATAATTTATTATGTAAATGAGATGTATGTTTTGTTTTAATACATAAGGTTGGTTCTTGTATCTCTTTAGCGCACTAGGAATCGTGAACTGGTCTTGATACAATGACAACTATCTTCAGAATTATGAATCAGATCCATATATTGCAGCAATGCGTTGTAGAATCTAGAATCCTGCCAGTTATGTATCCTCTTGTGTACCAATTTGAATAGATATTTGCATAAGTGTAATTCAATTCTTGAATTGATTGAATTCTTTTGAATTGATTTATTTTGATTCGACTCCGGCGACACAAAGTACTTTTTAAAAAATGATTAAAAGCAGAAGTGAACACGTAGGTACTATACATGTGCATATAATATGCGGTAATGCATTACTGTATCAGCGGCAACGCCTAATTTGCATATTTCACTTCTTAATTTGCATATATAAGTGAAAGTTATGAACCAATGATGACCTAGATATTGTCTTTGCACCTTAACTTCTGAAATTACTACTATTTCTGCATGTCTAGGGAGACGTTATGAAAATTAGATCATCGAGACACCTTAAAAAGCAATGAATTGGCGGCCATTTTGTTTATGCAAATTAGATGCTCTTAGACTCAAAATTCCGCTTGGGAACCGGAATTTTTGGATTCAGCGTACTTGAATTATACAAAATAGACCGGTTCCCAACTTTTACTAACAAATGCCTCTGACAGTCATATTTTCCCAAAATCCCACTAGACTATTTGATGAAAATCGGTTTTGAAATGGCTGAGATATCCAAAAACAAGGTGAAACAAAGAGATCCTAATAAAAGGCGTGGCCTGTCACCTTTTATTATTATCATCACTATTTTGGATATCTCGGCCATTTGAAAACCAATTTTCATCAAATAAACGCCAAATCCTTCTCAAATTACATGCTCTTTCATATTTCATAAGAGGTTTCTCGTTATCTCACTTAGGAATGTTCAAAACATGAATCCCCACCACAACCATGTACTGTACAGTCCCTTTAAGTTTGAGAATAGATATCATAGATACCATACATGTTGGAGGAGCGCTAATTGCTGTGGATGATCCAACACCAAGGTTCTGTATATATATATATAATATGTATATAATATAAATCAATGTCAGGAACTTCTATAAAACTCACGTCTGTGAAACTCAGATATCTTTTGGTTAGAAAGCATCATGATCATAGGTTAACCCTATAAAGCCCAAGCTATTTTGACCCCTTCCAGGCCCAAGGGGGGGGGGGGCACATTGTGCCCCCCTTATAGGGACGCAGTCCTCACGAAATTAAAATATATATATATATGTTGTTGTTGGTACCTCCAATGAACTACTTTCATCAAAAACAAACTTTCAAATCACCAAATAAGCTCGTACATTTCGGTTAAAAAAGTGTGACTCTACAAATGAGCAAGTCTTGGCGGAGAGTCATACGTCATCGATGCACAACTCTTTCCAGCGGTGTTCTGCTCGTCATCCCTAGTTATTTATAAATACATGTTTACTATTCATTTTTATATTAATTGTATATATAAATAAGCTTGAAATATTTTGTTTGAAATAATAAAACCACATATTGTCACATTTTATGAAAAAATCAGATATGATCATTTTGAACACTTAAATTGGTTTTCTGAGGCACGGCTGTCAACCTGAGAGTAGGGCATCAATGACGTTGCACCTTTTGGCAGGCTCTTACACGATCGCTTGCAGGAATTATTTTTTTTTAAATCGTGTACGGAGACAATTTTTGATGTCCACGCGTATAAATTGGTGAAAGGTTATATTTTTTACTCTTCTTAATTATCAGTACAGTGAAAATCTCAGGACTGCTTCCCTTTAACTTCTTTATTTATATTATGATGTATGACCGTCATATTTGGCACATGGGTAGAGCAACTCATGCTCTACATGACCCGACATTTGAAATTTCTCAAGGTCATCCACTGGGGGCGCTATTTACCAAAATATAAAGAAATACATAGGAAATATGCTAAAATCATGTTTTTTCTTTTTATTTCTTTATCCCCATATATATGTTTCTATTTTAGATCAATCATTTTCATATTTACCATAAAGGAAAAGCAAGTCAACCTTCACTATTTTGTAATGGTTGAAATTTCTCAAGGTCAACGTGTGGGGGCGCCATTCATTACAATATAAAGAAATATAGGAAACCTATGATGTATTGCTTGGAATGGGTATATATATTGGTATCACATTTCATATTTCAAAAATATTAACATTTTGAGTTTGCATATTGATAATAGATGATAAACAAAAGATATTACAGGCAACGCTTGTGTGAAAATAACCCAAAATAAAAGGGTAGTCTTTGAAAAATGCTGTATTTTCGATTATTTCTATTATATCTATTGTTTGATGCCTATGTCGAATAAAAATGAAGGAAATAATAAGAAGAGCATTTCAGGGTAATTCACAACCATTATTACTTCACATTTTGGTCCTTCAGCAAATTACGGCCAAGAAAACCCCCATTTCATCCATTATCATACTGTTAACTGAAATTGGAACAGAAAATCATGCAAAATCTGACGAACATGCATTGTTGTCAGTTTATGGTTGCCGTGGCAACCAGTAAAAGCGTACATAGCTAAATTATATATCAAAATGTTTGCAATAAGATTCTAGGTAAAGTCACCAAATTTGGTTGAAATCGAGTAAAGGGTGTGGGAGTGGCAAACGAAAATATGGTAGGGGGCACAATGTGCTCCCCCCCCCCCCCCTGGGCTTTATTATAGGGTTAAGGAAGTTTCGACGAAAACAAAATAACGATTATGGTTCAACCATTTATAATTCATTATGTAGTATATTCAGTATCAGTTCATTTAGTACGGGTAACATTTTTTTTTTTTACGATTTGGCTCGAGTCCTTTCAGTAGAGGAACCCAAAACCAATAAAGAGCCATCATGTGGATTGAGGGAAAGTAATAATGGTAATTCATTATTAGTAGAACACATCAGTGAAAGTTTGAGGAAAATCAGACAATCGATGCAAAAAATATGAATTTGTAAAGTTTTGATGCTGTAATGACTGGATAAGGAGACCACAGGTACTATATTTTATGACTTCATGTGTGGTCAACAATATAAAGAAAATAGAAGAATTCCACAAAAATTCATTTATCATGAAAATTAAGCATTCCTCAAACTTGTTTCCGATATAAATCATATTAAGGGTAATATCGTTCCCCTGCTTCCTGAAAGAGTATAGTCGTGCTCTTTCATTAAGCGAGAAAAGTGAAAATGATGATGTTCAATTTTCTTTATATTTCTGATAGTGGATTTGTAAATAAAGACGCAATCATCAGTCAGCAAATCCAGTTCCTCGTTTCTTTTCTTTTTTAATTGTAATTACCTATCAAAGGGGTTCTGGTTCGGCCTGAATGACATAGACAGCGAAGGAACCTTCGTCTGGTCCGATGGATCTCCGGTGGACTACACCAAGTGGATCCCAGGCCAGCCCACCAACTACGGAGGGAACGAAGACTGTGGTCATATGTGGTACCGTGACGCACAAACCGACACAACACGTGACTGGAACGATGCACCTTGCTCGTCCGAAGTATCTTTTATCTGTCAGAAAACCATCTGCGCCTCCTACGCTTCTATAGAACGTTAAGAACAAGGAAAGAAGGCAATCACTGCAAGAAACTATAATGTTGACATTATTTTGATGGTTGACATTATCATTAAGTGCATGCCGACACCGAAACGGTTTTGAATTGTATTAACAATTGATTTATATTAGTGTAAACTGTTTGTTATCATCGTAGGTCATCGATCATACACTTAAAAGGGGATGGCTAGTAACTGATCAATGGGAATCAGTGGGAATGCTGGGGGATGATTGTTCCAATCCTTGTGGGATTCATTTAAGAGTACATTATATATCTATATTGTTGTGTGAAAATTATTTGCTTCAGAATGGTCAGTATATACTAATAAAGAAATTTTGTTTTACTTTATTCGGTACTGTTTATAAAACAGATACGAACAGCTTATACTCAGGACCTCAACCCCATGAAAATACCCTCGAACATGTTGTGACCCTCTATATTGGCTATAATATCAGCAATGCCCCCCAAAGCAGCCCATAGCAATTTAATACGTCCGGTACAATACAAGTGGAAAAAAATAGCAATTAATGCACACTCGCACTCTGAAACTCCAGTGAAGAACACGATCCCAATTGGAAAACGTTGGCATATGTCATTATTTAACTTTACCCTCGATACACCGGGTAGTTTGAATAGTTTCTGTTGTTCATTATTTTCTTTTTCGGGTCCACCCGCGATGTTGATTTCTCTATATCAAAGTAAAGGATCTATTATAAACAAGACCCCCTGCAAAAAGGATATTGAAACTAATATACGTCTCCTTTCATGCCTTTCGTCTCATAGTATACCTTGACACGCCTGCAAATGATGTATGCGTGTATATGTGTGTAGTGTGTGTGTGTGTGTGTGTGTGTGTGTGTGTGTGTCATGACGCAGCCGAAAACCACTCGATTGTCAAATACATAATAAGTAATTACTTTAAAAAAAAAAACCACATAAGATGTAATTTCCAATCGTTCTAACTTGGCCCAAGAGTGCTTCTTGATAACAGCAAGACTATTGGTGTATATCTTAGAGATAAAGTCATACAAGGGAATATGATTAAGCATTGGAAAAGTCCACTTTGTGCATCGTAAAAAAACCCAAACAAACAAACAAACTTAAAACATGTATCATAATCAATCATAATCCAACAACACAGGCCGGGGCAACTGGGGGGGGGGGGGGGGTGGGCAGGCTCCTTTTCATAATAAAAGCAAACAAACAAAGCTTTAGTGCTTCAAAATAGTTCTAAAATGTGAGTTAGAGATACAAACAAACAACCAGTCGTCACTATACAAAGTGTGAACGTCTCGAAAATATACCGTATGCAGTTATGGTTTGTTGAGAAATATCTCCTTTTACGTGTGGCTTTATTGCCAACTTTTTAAATACGTAGTAGGATGTTTTGTGATACAACATGCAACAAACTGAAAAATAGGCCCTATTTATCAAGAATTAATGTGAAAATTCGAACATTTTTAATCACTGCTTCCAATGGTAAACAGTAGCTTTAAAAGATACACACGAACAAAATGTAAAGTGTTTATGATCTCTTTTCTATCAGCCATGTTGACTCTCATTTTAAAGGGACAATACTAACACAGTCATTGATATAAAATATTTGGAATGTTATTGCTGAAACGATTTTGATTGATACGATGGATAGATTTGAATGACTGAAATAAAGAGAACGATCACGTTGTATTCTGATGGAAGTATATAGGCTCTTGTATAGCGTGTGAAGGCTGAGCAACTGCATGACAGGCTGACCCAGGAGATCTTTATATAGCACTGCCACTATTCCAGCATCCGGAGATTATGATGAATAGCTTTTTTAAAATGGCGTTGAGATATCAGATGACCTTCTATATTGTCCATGGATCTGTACTGCTTCATACAAAGAAGCTTGTCTTGCAATGGCGGTAAGATCCGTTTAAAAACAATCTTGCAAATATATTATTATTATCCGTCTCGTTAATCTCCTTCCCTTTTCCTTCTTTGTTTGCTTGTTTTTCGTCGTTTGGCTCGATTTGATCATAAAACACAAGGACATTATTGCTTTCCGCAGCCGCCAGATTTACAAACCATTTTGCAATGATTTTGAACGTGACAACGCTCTCACTGATAATGTTGTTATTCACTTTATTGCATTCAGACCGTCGTCCCCGGAAAACCTAAAGCGATGCACTGAATTCGCGATCCACCACAGCTTTCATTATCCTCTTTGTTGCAGTGCATCGTTTGATGCTAGAATCTGCAAGGTATACTTGGTTACAATAATTGGTTATCGATCATGAAAGTTACGTCACGCACATTACTAAGGGATCAAAGAAAGTGTTAATGGAGCCTTCCGCATGTTGCGGATGTGTGTGTGTGTGTTTATGTTTGTGTGTGTGTTTGTGTGTGTGCGGGTGTATGTTTGTGTGTGTGTGTGTGTGTGCGTGTGTGTGTGTGTGTTCTTTTTGTGAGCAATCGGTAGAAACATATAAACATTTATTTTGGGATTGTGTGTATGTTAAGAATTTGTGGCAGGAAGTGATAGATAGGTTTGAGATGGCAGATTTTCGAAATATAGAGTGGAGAGATGTTCATTTTGGTGTTACGGGAAGGGATCCAAAAGTAAAATTTTATAATACAATAATTTTCATTTTGAAATATATCATTTTTAGATCTAGGTCGGAGGGAAAAATTCCTACTTTGGAGGAAATTTGTAAAAGAATAATAAGTTTTCGGGATGAAGAAAAAGAAATTGCTATAAAAAGAAATAAGTTGGGATTACATTTGCTGAAATGGGAAAATGTTTCTGAAACGAGAGCTTAAGTATTGTTTTGTTTTCTTTTTCTTTTTATTGTAGCAGTGTAGTTATCAGTGGTGAAGGCAATATAATGTGTCATTGGCCGCGCGCGGGGAGGGATAAGTTTTTGGTGATGTAAAAGTTATAGGATTTTGTCCGCAGCTAGGAGTTTGATGAGTTTTGTTTGGTGAATTTGAATGGGTATTTGGAGCGGTATTTGGGTGCGGGCGGACGATGCTTTTCTGCGTACGGCCATTACACGCTTGTATATATGTTGTATGTATCAATCAACATTTGGAAGTCGTTTTCATTAGGAAGGAAGGTGGTATCGCTTCGGGTGTGTTTTGTGTGTGGGGTGTATGTGTGTATGTGCGTTTTTGGTGTTGGTGTGTATGTGTGTTGGTGTTTGGGGTGTATGTGTGTGGTGGTTGTGTATGTATATTTTTGGGGTTGTGGTGGGGGTGTGGGATAGGTTTGAGTGCATCGGGGTTGGTGGGGATGGGGATTTGATTTTCAATGAAATGATTTCATTCTAGTTTTGTATAACGTATTTTTGTTGCTTTTTTATGTATATATATACCCTTACATACTCGATTTATAATCGAGTTGTTATGTTGAAGAGAGATGATTGGCAGTATAAGTATACCATAGTCAAAGATACATATATATATATATATATATATATATATATATACATTTTTTTTTGTACATGTCAATACTTTCTCGTGAAGAAATGGTCAGTAGGATTGATTTATAATCGAGTTGTTATGTTTGAAGGGAGATGATGGGCAGTATAAGTTGGTAATGGATTTGTCTTTTGAATGGCATTTGTACCGTTTTTATGTTCATGTTACACCCAGAATGGGTTGATTTATGATTGATTTGAATGAAATCAATAAAATATCATTGAAAAAAGTGTATTTGTTACAATAGTTTATAATGGGCTATTCCAGCTATTTATGAGGAGAATAAGCCATATTTCAATCACCTGCCAATGCTATAGAATGTATACCCCAGAAAATTGAACATTGCTATACTGTGACCATGCATTTGCATGGATCTACCATTCATCAACATTAATTGCTTGTTAATTCAACATGCATCTTTTTCGGTCAACAGTGTCACAAAATAATTTATACATGCTTTCTCGCTTTGAACTCATCATTATCACCAAAAGTCAGCCTGTATGAAACAACAATTCGCTTTAAAAAAAAAAGAAAAGAAAACCTACACGCGCAAACAAAAAGTCTCTCTTAAATCAGGAAAATGCATTTGTAGTTGAGGGGGCATTCAACTTGAAAATCATTGCTCAAACAATTTCATTTACGAAATACATGCAAGTATACTCCACAAGAAAAAGCAAAGATTTTGACAGGTTGCTTGCGATTTGTGATATAATTTTTCCCTTTTTCGCAAGTTGTTTCAGAATAAACATGGACAATAACTGTATAGACAATATGTATAATTTAATGTTACATGCATATCCACAAGCAGTGTCCACTTATATTTACCAAGTTTGAGACAGAAAATTTGTCAAATCTTCATGTTTGCTGCTACCCATCACTGGTGATTTTTACCTCAGCCAAATAAGACACTAAGAATTTAGGGAAACGGTTCTTTTGTCAGTGACAATGCACGATTACGCAGTCGTTTTCTCAGGATATCCTACTTACGTGATCAGATGGCGACGGTGATGATGAGACACGTTCGAAGATCCATTATTAGAGGACAGGCGGAACGTCTACGAGGTAGTATATTTTTGTGTTCAATTATCTGTCTTTACATGTGGGTATGCAAGGTCTGCCAAATAGGCAGACCGGAGAAAAATCGTTATAGACTCATCAATGTGTTCCTCTGCACGGAAATCTTTAGTAAAAGGCGAAAGATTTATGCGTATTGCAGAGAAACCAGAGTAATGAAATGTTGAAGTTACATAATATAAATATAAACAACAAAAAATATGAGGATAGTTATCACTTATTTACATTTGTGACACGTACATCCATTCAGGTTTAATTTCAAACTTTTCAAAAGATAGATTTCGCACAGTTTTACAAAAATATATTATTATTATTTTTTTGATAATAATTTGCTTTCATAAAGGCTCTCCATGATGTACGAAGGGTATAATTACATTGAATGGGAATGGTAACCACTTAGAATTATTAGATTTTTTTATAATCGATCATGATTTCTTGCACACTAGCTGTACAGAGCGCCTAGGAACTGTCTTATTAACAATGGACAAAATAACTATCGATTGTATTATGTCAGATAGAGAAAAAAAGCGAAAACACATTCATAGGGACTAACTGCAAATATCATCAATCTATCAATCTACCCATATCAATTAATTATGAGTTCCCGACGTTTTCCAAACAGGTTTCAGTATTTTTTTTAAAGATAATAGAGAGCATATTGATCGATTCAATGTGCCAAAAATAGCGCCCTCTACGAATACCGTTTATAGTGTATAAATCTTCCTAATCACTGATGCGAATGACATGCTTTATGCATGCACCAAGACACTAGGTTATACGAACTGGAAGGTTTTTACATGACCGTTCAACCCGACCTATATGAGACATTATTGTTTCCTCTTTGAAAATCATGTTTTGGAAAAAAAAACAACAACACATTTTTAAACTTTTCTAGGGCATGTCATAAAGACAGGCTGCACAATCAATGCGCCTTCATTTTCTCTGCGGGGTGTGTGTCGTGTTTTTCTCCCTCTTTCTCTCCCTCTCTCTCCCACTCTCCCTTCGATCTCTCCCTCTCTCTCTCTCTCTCTCTCTCTCTCTCTCTCTCTCTCTCTCTCTCTCTCTCTCTTTCTCTCTGTCTTTATCTTTATAGATGGATAGATAGTTCAGACAGAGAGCTATACAGACCAGGACAAGGGGTCAAATTCGCTGATCAACAAAAAAAATCAAGTGGAACCTAAACAGGATACAGACAGTCATGTAGTGCTTTTAACCTTGTTAACAGATATTCATAGTTAGAATCCGATCGTCTCTTGAAGGATAATACTGGTACAAAAATATCCGTCATGTATTATTTTCAGCATTGATTATCTTATCATTTTACCTATAGGTTTATCATAAAAAAAGAATTATTCTTCAAGAATAAGTTGCAAGACCCGCTCTACACTTTCAGTAACGTTGTGGTTTGGAAGTAGAAGAGAGGGGCCCACATACTACAAGCTCTGCCTTTTTTAGTGGGTCCCTCCATTTTTCGCACTTTGAGCAACGGTAATGTCATGTACTTCACTTTGATCACTTCTGTTTCTTTTTTACTATACAATGTATGATTACTATATATAATAGGTCCTCAATTGTTGTACAGTCTTTTCATTCTACTATGTTCTATTTACCTTATTCTCTGTTATCAAAAGAAGTGAAACATATGTTTTGTCGAAAAATGAAATGAACTTTGAATTGAAAAAAACCCACAAAACTCAGGAATAATGTCTTCAAAGAAAAAAGAAACATATTGTAAAGTGTTAAACGAATTGTCTTCTGTTGATGTATAACAAATGTCCAAATCATTTCAGGAATGTTTGTACCACGTATCGGTTATAGTGTGTTGTTCCAATATTTACAATGTGTGCTTTCATCAAAATAATGACCATTCAAAGGGTCGATGAGCGTTTTGACTTGAACTTCGCCGCGTTAGCTATTATACTAGTACTCAGTATTCTTCCAGTGGGGTTATGGCCTATGCTACACCATGTAACTAATATTCTTTATCAAAATGAGTAAAATTTATTGGTAAGTAAGAGAAGAGTCAGCGACACAGGCATGAAAAATACACACACACACACACACACACACACATACATACATACATACATACAAATACATACATACACACACGAAAAACAAATTAAAAAATGGAATAGATTTATTATTCCTTTGAACGCATCGTTACACGCAGAGCGGAGCGCCATAATTATTCTCCTCTCCCGCGAAACTTATCTTTCTTGTAATGTCTTTTTCGCACACTTTTGTTGTTAGGGCAACATTTTGTGTTTGTACACTCGTGTCCGCTTACTTTTTATGACATTGCATTATTTACATAATATACCGTTTATCAAAGTGGAATACGAAAAATGAATATATAAAACAAACATATGTTGAGATTCCCAAATGTTTGCTCAGAGCAATAGACTCATCCTACATGGTTGAATTTGGAGTGTTGAGCCACAAAACTGTTGTTTTTTCTTAACGCTGTTGGTGTTTTAAATTTGACCTTTTGCAAACTCGTTTGAGTGCGTCTGAACTTGAGTTATACGTCTTTCTTTCTTTTTTTCCAAGCACTGCCAAGAGCAAGGGAAGTACAATATCACTTAACACTTTGATATCTGTCTTCCAATGATTGCCGTGAAGCATTGTTTAATAAGGCGATGAGACACGAACACCCATTCAAGCTATAGCTGACCGGATGTGTAGCCTATATAGATACCATCAACGCAAACTGATTGGGTATATGCCATCACGATGATAGCTCATTGGAGGGCTTTGATACACGTTAGTGATAACTGCTAGCTGATGGGATGTACCAACACGTAAGCCGATTGGCGAACATTGATTTTGCTGACCTTGATATTCAGTGACGTAGAATGAACCCAGGGTAGTACGTGCACGTGTTCCACTTTCATAAAAGACTACAAGCTTCCACGACCGTTGCTCATTAAGCGATTCCAGCTAACGAAGAAGGGTCGATTCGTTCTCAGAGGGTCGTAAGTATAGCTTTTTGCTTACAACATCTCTTAAAATACACAAGAATCTTGTTTCTCAAGTCTAGAGTATAACATGGGGTTACATGCAGTTCGTTATTCAGATGCTCGTTGTTCCAAAGGTTCGTTTGTCCAAAATTGAAATAAGCTTTAATTCGTTATTCGGAAGACTTGTCATTCCGAAATTTGAAAAAACACACAGAAGTTTAGTCATTTCGAAGGTTATTCTTTAATCCGATAACAATTTAAGGTTCTTAATTCCTATCGACAGTACGCGCCTTCTTCACGTGTACTTTTTTTTTTTAATTAACGGAACTTATTTCATTGTCGGACTAGATCGAGAAAACCAAAACTCAAAGAGCAATGTGAAATTAGTGAAAGTAGCGACATTATTAGAACACATCTGGGAAGGTTTGAGGGAAATCGGACAATCGATGCAAAAGTTATGATATTTTACAGTTTTAATGTTGGAACCGCTGGATGAAGAGACTACTAGAGGGTACGTGGACAACATTAAAAAAAATATAAAGAAATTTCGCCCCCCTTTTACTTTTCTTTTTTAATGAAAGAGCCCTTGACTAACCTCTTTCAGAATGAAAACAGGGAGAATGATATCACCCTTAACATATTATGTCCGTAACAAGTTGATGGAATGTGTAATTTTCATAAAAATGATTTTTTTTTTGAATTTTTCCTTTATTTTCTATTCTTGTTCACACATGGCGTCACAAACCCTGTTAATCTCCTTATCCAGTCATTACGCAACACCAGAACTTTAAAAATTCATAACTTTTGCATCGCTTGTCCGATTTTCCTCAAACTTTCACTGATGTGTTCTACAAAATTTTGCTGCTTTTCACTCAATCCATATTGGTCTTTGGGTTTTGGTTTCCTTTAACGATCCTTAATTGGGAATTCAACAACGAACCCTTTTCCCATTTTCAGATTGACAAACCCTCTAAATAACGAACCTTATATTTCAATTTCGGATCAACAAGCCTTCGGAATAACGAACATAACAATCACCTGCAACATAATGGTACAGAGTAGATCGTTATCCATGTTTGTCATGTATATAACACAGGGTGAATCTCGGGGCTGAATTCTGGCTACACCGCGCATATAATCATCGTCTGCATATCTTTCTTCTCCTTCTTCTTTTGAGAAGCTTTCCTTTATTGATGTTTTGAATTCAATGTCCCGCTCGTTTCAGCTCGTCTCAACTTTTTCAAAACAATGATTTCTTGTTGTCCGCTTCCTTGGCTTTTAGTTTCTATAGGAGTTAGACGAAAATTTATCATGACAAAACATATTGATTGTGTCTCTTCCTCAATGAGGGATACAATTGGAATTATATTTAGAATGAGACAAGTTGTGCCTAGACGAATCTTACAATTCTTTTTATATGATACTCTTATACTTTCGCGTATATTGTGACTTTATGATCTAGATAGTTCGACATTGAAAAATGCCCATGAGTCATACAGCTCATGAGTCATACAGCCCATAAGTTCGACACTATACCCGATACGCAAATAAAGCCCATGGGTTCGACACTAGGTAAAAACAGCCCACGAGTTCGACAGATACTCTCGTGTGCCTTATTATTAGTGTCGATCTCATGGGCTGTATGACTCGTGAGCTGTATAACTCATGGGCTGTATGACTCGTGAGCTCTATGACTCGTGGGTGTCAGTCTCGTGACTTGCACCCATTTTCAAACGGAAAAAATGTCCATACAGCCTCCCAAAATATAATGATCTAAAGAATATAAAATCACCTAAAACTGTTTGCAAGTCATTCGAATACACTGTATGTATCTTTTAGCTAATAACGTTTTAACGTTCCCCATAAAAAGCTGTAAACATCTATAAAACATCACTTTTGTATGTATTGCAAACAAAATGTAACACAACTTGTATTATCAAAAAACTGGCAGCGACTAGTCTGCTTGCTATTGCAAGTTCTTTTTTTAACCAACTACATTTTTTTTTTTTGGAAAGTATATAGTGATAGATTATCAATAAAATGCATTTAACTGCAGTATGTCTTTTAGTTTGTCAAAAAGCTTCAGGTTAGAAGAATGATATGGAAAATTTGAAATATTTACATATGACTGAAGCTGTTTTTCAATTGTTATGAAGTAAATTCAAATCAGCCCAAATCACAAAATATACCAATGTGTCATATACTGCTACTGCAACATACATACAACAAACAAAATGTTCCCAGAATATCTCTTAGTAGGCCTACGTGTATTCTGGTATGAAAACAGTAAAATATGGGTGAATCAATTTTTTATTAAGTATATACTAAATTTTGACATGCCTTTTTACAGCCCAGTGATAACAAACCCTAAACTTCCATGAAATGTACGTTACACTGTAAAAACATCGGTGTTAGATTTAACACCACGGGTGTTAAATTTTATACCGATCAAACTTCAATAGAGGACCACACCCGCAGGTGTTAAAAATGCACTGTGATGGTGTTGAAAAGTGTTCACCTGACACTTCGTGGTGTTAATTTGACACTGTACCTGGTGTTATTTTGACACTGTACTGGTGTTAATTCAAAAATGACACCACATGGTGTTGATTTGATATTTGTTGGTGTTAATATCAATGGTTTAACACCCGTCCAGCTTCAATAAGAGACCACACCAGCTGGTGTTACTTTGGTGTAAATTTATTTTCACATTTTTTCAAAAATCTAGTATTTTAATGTAAAATTCTTGATCGCCTTGTTTAAATTAAAAATCAACAAGAAGTGCAATAACTAAGAAACTCTTCAAAAAACAGTCTAAAATTTGGAAATGACACCCGGAGGTGTTAATTTAACACCATAAATGAGCCCCGAAAATTTAACACCAGCTCGGTGTTCACTATTTAACACCGGACTTTTTGCAGTGTAGGGGGAGCCAACAGTTGGACTACGTCTACAACGAAAATTGTGTTCGTTCAGCATCAGCCGATCAAACCTTTTCAACCCCTATATACATTACAAACCTCCTATATTCTCATTCTACTTCATCTATCAATAGAATTCACATATGATAAAGGGATCATACTTCTGGATTGGAAACTATATAGAGTGACGACCATGCATGCAGCAGCTACCCTTACCCTGGTATTTGCCGCACTCACGCAAGTGCAGTTGTCGACGCAGTTGTCCATGCGTTGCGAGAGTCTCTGGACGCAGTACGGGGACTATTGCTACCGAATGTTCGGTGCTGGGAAGACATGGACTGCTGCGAGAGACCACTGCCGGAACCATGGGGGGAACCTGGCGTCAGTGCACAGCGAGGGAGAGAATGACTTCTTGTACGAGTTGTGGCGATCAGCTGTTCCTACCCCCGCTTGGGTAAGTCCAAGTGCGTTATATACAGCAAAATAAGACGGGCAGAATAGTTGATGTCCTGGAGTTGAATGGCGACATCCCATTCCGATAATCTCATCAAATTTGTGGCTGCGGCTGCAACGAATTTGAACTGATACCATTAAGATCAGTATCGAAGATTTTTTAAATTCATTCTTTAAAAAATAAAAAAGGTCTATCAAATTTTATGGCCGATTTTTAGGAAGTTTGTAAAATATGATAGTCTGATATTACCCTGTTTGTCAACAAGTCAGAATAAACATGGTGTGGGACATGAGAGATGGAGTTAGGCATGCAATTAATTAATTTACAACATACCGACTTTTTGTTTGAGACGAGGTGAGAAACACTACTACCAGTGGTTGTGCAGCTTTATAATAACGGGTTCTTCGCCTTGTGTTGGTTAATGATATAAGTCCTAAACGATAAGGAGCTGTGTATGATCCCGGGATAAATATGATCTTAAATAATTATGCACAAATCGTTCGCATGCGGGCACTCGAGCTCCCGGTGATGAATTCCTCGCGGAGAGGTTTCGCGATGAAGAGCAAAAATTCCCTTATACGTTAAAGGAACTGTACAGTTCTGGTTAATGAGGTGAGGATTTAGCTTTTAACGTTTTGCGAGATATTCAGAAACAACTCTATGAGATGTCAAAGAGCATGCAATTCTAAGGGGAATCACAAGTTTACTTGATGAAAATTGGTTTTGAAATGGCTGAGATATCCAAAAACAAGGTGAAACAAAGAGATCCTAATAAAAGGCGTGGCCTGTCGCCTTTTTTTATAATCATTTTTTTTCTTTTTTTTTTTTGATATCTCAGCCAGAAATTCCACGGGAACACGCGAGTGACGCTGTAGCATAAAAGACATCGCGAGCAAACTCGGGTAAAATGCCGGGTAACTTATTATTATTATTATTATTATTATTAGTAGTAGTAGTAGTAGTAGGAGTAGTAGCCCTAGTAGTAGTAGTAGTAGTAGTAGTAGTAGTAGTAGTAGTAGTAGTAGTAGTAGGATAGTATATCATTAATCAAGTTACGGATCCAGGCGGGGCGCACCGGGCGCTCCGGCCCCTTATTCTTCTTAAAGAAAAGAATAACTAAAGAAAGAAAGGGGCTCTCCTGTACCCCTGGAATTCGTGGATCCGCCCCTGACAGTGCCTGAAATCTTACCTTCAAACCTTCTGAGGTGTCCCAGCAAATTCCCGGTTGACTGTTTGCGTGAAAATCGAAGGTCAGCTGAGCATACCATGGACGTACTACACATGAACATTCACCGCTCGTTAATTAATTCGTGCACCTATTTCTGTCAAAAGCGTCACAAACAATTCGAACATGCTTTCCTGCTTTGATCCAGTGTTGTCCACCGACAGCCAGCCTGGATAAAAACAAGAAGGCGATTTGAGAAATCTAAAAAACTCCGTGCGCAGAAGATAACTCTCTTAAATCAAGAAAAAATGCATGCGCATGTGTAATGTATATTGCGAAATCATCGCTAAAGCAATTTCATTTGCGAAATACAAGTACTTTACCAAGAAAAAAGGCAAATGATTTGGCAGGTTGACTGTGATTTGTTATCTATTTTCCCCATTTGTCGCACATTGTTTCAGAGTAGGCCTAAACAGACAGTACAGCAGACGAATCTAAACATGCTTCCCCTCTCCAATCAGGTTCAGGGACGTACATGTGTGGCCACAAGGAGTGTTTTAGTGTCCGCTTCAGTAATTACCCATTGTTAGACCCAAAATTTGTCCTTGTTTGATATTTGCTGCTCCCCGTCATTGGTGTTTATTGAAAGGCAGTTGAGTCTGAAAAGGCACCTCAGCCAAATAGGACCAATAGGGCCTATATGGAAACGGTTCTTTTGTCAGTGACGATGCACATAATCAGGTGACGATGGTGAACATTATGGATCAAAGAGAGACCTCCGTTCATAGTCCATATCGGATTATGTGTAGTAATAGGTCATGAGCATACCAACAACATCTTGCATCGTAGGATGTACTTGCACTGCAGAAGAGCGGGCGAGAGAAATTCAAGCGTAGCTCATTCGCCAGTACATTGAAGTATTAAAAAAAAAAAAAAAAAAAAAATTCTTGTGGGGGGAGGGGGGGGGGGGGGGGGAGGGGGCCCTATGCGTGTGTGTTTCCCCGTTGAATCTATCTCCAGGGTGATTACCCGAGTGACAAACGTCGAATAGAATAATAATGAAGCATGAAATGTGTACATATGATGCAAAACAAACAACAAACAAAGAAACTGAGAGGAAAAAATAGCATAATAAAACCATGGACTTCCAGAGCGCAACCCTTCTACCTCCCCCTCGTCCCCCCCCCCCCCCCTCCCCCAAGAAAATCTGAAGCCCCTGATTAGGGGCTGTCAGAGGGGAGAGATGTATCATGTGTGTGCATGTTAATTTGTGTGCGTGTGCTCATGAGTGTGTTGTGTGTGTGTGTGTGTGTGTGTGGTGTGTGTGTGTGTGTGTGTGTGTGTGGTGTGTGTGTGTTTCGTGTGGATGTAGCTAAGCTTGCTGTAACAGAACTTCAGCAATTCACTTCCTCTTTTCTTTTTTCTCTTTTTTTTTCACTCTTGTAATTATCTATCAAAGGGGTTCTGGTTCGGACTGAATGACCTAGACAGGGAAGGTTCTTTCGTCTGGTCCGATGGATCTCCGGTGGACTACACCAAGTGGATCCCAGGCCAGCCCACTAACGCTGGAGGGAACGAAGACTGTGGTCATGTGTGGTACCGCAACGCACAGAGTGATGCGACACGTGACTGGAACGATGCACCTTGCTCGTCCCAAGCATCCAGAAAACCATCTGCGCTTCTTACGCTGCTATAGAACGTAAGAAGAAAGAAAGAAGGCAATCAAGACAAGAAACTAATGTTGACATTATTTTGATGGTTTATATTATCATTAAGTGCATGTCGACACCGAAACGGTTTTGATTTGTATTAACAATTGACTTATATTATAGTGTAAACTGTTTGTTATCATCGTAGGTCATCGATCATCATCGGTACACTTAAAAGGGGATGGCTAGTAACTGATCAGTGGGAATCAGTGGGAATGCTGGGGAATGATTGTTCCAATCCTTGTGGGATTCATTTAAAGTACATTATAATATCTATTGTAGTGTGAAAATGATTTGCTTCAGAATGGTCAGTATATTATAATTCATAAAGAAATTTTGTTTTACTTTATTCGTACTGTATATAAAACAGATATGAACTGTTTATACTCAGGACCTCAACCCAATGAAAATATCCTCGAACATGTTGTGACCCTCTATAGGCTATAATATCAGCAATGCCCCCCAAAGCAGTCAATAACAATTTAATACGTCCGATACAATACAAGGAAAAAATAGCAATTAATGCACTTTCGCACTCAGAAACTCCAGTGAAGAACACGATCCAATTGGAAAACGTTGGCATATATCATTATCTAACTTACCTCGATACACCGGTAGTTCGAATAGTTTCTGTTGTTCATTATTTTCTTTTTCGGGTCCACCCGCGATGTTGATTTCTCTATATCAAAATAAAGGATCTATCATAAACAAGACCCCCTGCAAAAAGGATATTGAAACTTATACGTCTCCTTTCATGCCTTTCGTCTCATACCTTGACACGCCTGCAAAATGATGTATGCGTGTATATGTGTGCAGTGTGTGTGTGTGTGTGTGTGTGTGTGTGTGTGTGTGTGTGTGTCATGACGCAGCCGAAAACCACTTGATTGTCAATACATAATAAGTAATTACTTTAAAAAAAAACACATAAGATGTAATTTCCAATCGTTCTAACTTGGCCCAAGAGTGCTTCTTGATAACAGCAAGACTATTGGTGTATATCTTAGAGATAAAGTCATACAAGGGAATATGATTAAGCATTGGAAAAGTTCACTTTGTGCATCGTAAAAAAAAACCAACCAAACAAACAAACTTAAAACATGTATCATAATCAATCATAATCCAACAACACAGTCCGGGGCAATTTGGGGGGGGGAGGAGGGTGGCAGGCCCCTTTTCATAATAAAAGCAAACAAACAAAGCTTTAGTGCTTCAAATAGTTCTAAAATGTGAGTTAGAGATACAAACAAACAACCAGTCGTCACTATACAAAGTGTGAACGTCTCGAAAATATACCGTATGCAGTTATGGTTTATTGAGAAATATCTCCTTTTACGTTGGCTTTATTACCAACTTTTTAAATACGTAGTAGGATACAACATGCAACAAAACTTAAAAATAGGCCCTATTCATACAATCTGAAGCAGATGTAGTTCTATATTAATATGATATATCAAGCCAAGTTTTGGTGATTAAAACAAAAAGGAGGGAGCAAAATTATGAAGTACGAAAATATCTTATTTTTCTCTCATAACGTGGGGAAAAGAAACATGAAAAAAAAAACACACAAAACAAACCGAGGCCTTGAGACCAGCCGTGGATTCCCGCGGGTGCCCGCGTGGATGCAAGAGCAGGGGGTAATCAAAGTCATAGTGTTAATATCTTCCCGTTTCGACGGGAACAACCTGTGGGCAGAACTTTCGGGGAATCTCATTTGCGTTTTTGGTAATTTTTCCCTGAATGTTTTGTTTTTTGCCCTGCGGAGGTGGAAATGTGTGTGTGCGTGAGGGGGTGGGGGGGGGAGGGGGTGAGGGGCAACAAGACAACTGTTGGACTTCAACGGGTGCAAATTAACCCCTCGAAACTCAAGTTCTATAATAAAAGCAAGTAGTGGCGGGAATGATCCCTACCAATGGACCGGATCGCCTGGCATATACTACAAAAATGTATTATAAAATTTCTGGGAAGGGTGGTCATTTAGAAGACAGCACAATTAACGAAAGAATGAGAAGACTTTTCTTTTTATTTCTTCAATAAAAATGTGCAAAATCGTATTATGAGAAAAAAAAAAATAAAACCCCTCAGACCCGTGGATTTCCACGGGTGCTGCTAGTCCTATACTATAATACTCGAAGTTGTTGTTGTTGTCGCGGCCTTATGTATTTCCTGTTTTATTCCGGCGTTGCTGGATTGTCTATCTCCTCCCGAGCCGTCGGCTCCGGGCAGCTGCGACCGGTGCCGTCGGCCGCAGGAGAGTATCCTGCATCGAATGGCGCGGGTTTCGTCCCCTCTCCGCCTCCATGTCGACGTCGAGGACGAAAAAGAAAAATTAATTAGCAACATGCATAATGCATTTTTGTGCGTGACGAAAGAGCCAAGCGTTTTAATATTCACCAATCCTGCGCTGGACTCCTACTTTCTCGATAGTGCATCATTTATCTGGCAGAGACAGTGGGATACTAAAGATGATGGGTGCAGCGAAATCTTTGACATCTTCCGGCGGACACGCAGGCACGCACACAATGTACTCTCGGGTGGGCACGGTACGCCAGTGTGTGGCCTGCGCCTGTGTGTATGTATTGACGATGGTTACATGAAACACTATCTGCTTTCGCGTGATGGGACTCTCATATCGTATAATACACGGCGCGCGCGATCATACAAGGGCATTTACGTACAGTGACGTTCGCCATTGGCATTGGCGTGCCCTAATGAAAACAACGAATGCTGTTATTTTATTTTATTTTGCACAACTGCAGGATACTATACATATGCAGCTCAGGTACGTCATTTAGTTTACTCTCAAGTGGGTATCATTGTACTCAGACTGTTTAGGACGGCTAAATATCCACTTAAATTTTGTCCTTGCCGATCGTATCCTTCCATATCAGATTACACGCGCCGCTGTCCATTCATTTACTGTAGGGCTGCTGTAAACATGAATATTCATAAGATGAGCGGACGTAGAGGAAACCCTCGCTTTGCCGACCGCTTCTTTTTTTTTGAATTTCCAGGTGGAAATAAAATGGGTAATTCTATGGTCCATCACACCAAGTTTTGTTGATAAAAATAAAAAAGAGGGAGCAAATGAAGACAAAAATATTCTTCTTTCTCCCATAACGAGGGAAAAGAGTTAAAGAAAAAATACGAGGCCCTGAGATGCATGGATTCCAACAGGTGCCTACTTATTAAACCTAATGACTATAATATGATCTCCCCCTCCACAAATAATAGTGGAGATTATAGTGGTAATATAATAACGATAATGATAATAATAATAATAATAATAATAATGATAATAACAATAATGATAATAATGATGATAAAATGTACCTGTGTCTGAAGCAGATAAACGGGTGGTTCTATGATCTATCAAACCAAGGTTTGGTGATAAAAACTAAAAGAAGAGAGCAGTATAGTGAAGACGAAAATATTGTACAATGTATTTCTCTCAGCACAATAGCAACAAAAACACAACTGGGGTAGTCCTGCTCAGCACAAGATTGAGTATGTTAGTGCAGTGAAGCAGTTTTTGACAGTTTGCGCAGGACTGTCTTCAGAAAAGCTTTTTATCAAGAGCAGAAAAATGGGGGAAAGAGATTTTTACAATTCTTAACAAATTAACATTTCTGCCTCCCTATGTTGATCATCCCTATATTATGACTCTACTCTCTCCTCTCCCCTAATGGTGCCTCGCTCGGGTGACTACATTTGACTACATTTGTTTGACCAATATTGCAATTTTATGTAGCATTAAATCCTTGAGTTTTTACCTTGAAAATTATAAACTATTTTGTTCATTCCGTAGATTTTATTATAATCTCGACATACTGAATTTCGCATGTGTTTCGTAATCTTTCGTAATTAGCATGTTGCACTAAACGCTTACATTATTTCTTTGGAACCTACATCCTACAAGCATTGCTTTTTAGTAGGTTCCTCATATTTACACATCATTGTATTACATGTCCTTATACATTTGTGAAATTATGTCTAAAATTGACTGTTGTGTTAAACATATTTTACTTCAAAATCAAATGGAATATGTAACCTGAATATGAAATGTGAAATTTGGAACATGATTAAAAAAATAATAATAATTATACAAATGTTAGTAATAATAAAAATGATAATAACAATAACAATATTACACTGTAATAATGATAATAAGAGAATAGGCCAATACAAATTAATGGGGAGGGGTGCTATAATCCATAACTAAGAGTGGGCGGAAGAGACGCAAACAGGTACTGGATTGTTTTAATGTTTAAAAATAAATATCAATGATAACGAAGCTATTTGAAATAAGTAACCTTGAGAGTAACCTTGACATGACGGACAAAAAGATTCACTATCCTTGACCGATAAACTTTTTTTCTGAATTCCCTTGAGTCATCCCCATGTCAATGAATTATATAAAATAGCAATGAAACCGAATGACTATGATCTCCCCTCCCTGAAAATAATAATAATGGTAATAATCATAATCATAATCATAATCAATGATTACAATGATAGTAAAAACAATAAACAGTATCAATGAGATAAACAGGCGGTTCTAAATCCATCAACCCAAGTTTTGATTATGAAAACAGAAATGAGGGAGCAAATGAAGACAAAAATAATCTTTGTGTATTTTTTCTGTCATAACGTGGTTGAAGAAATATTAAAGAAAGAATACGAAGCCCTGAGACCCGTAGATTTCCACGGGTTTCTTATACTTATAAAGCCTAATGACTACATGATCACAATAATAATATAACAGTAGGAGCATAATAATGATAACAATATGATAATAATAGTGATGATGTTTAGTCTGAAGTATATAAACGGATGGTTCTCTGATACATCGAACCAAGTTTTGGAGATTAAAAACAAAAAGGAGGGAGCGATTGAAGACGAAAATATTATATTTTTTTCTCATAACGTGGGAAAAGAAATAGGAATGAAAAAAAAAATGCGATGCCTTGAGACCAGCCGCGGATTCGCTCGGGTGCCTGCATGGATGCAAGAACAGGGGGTATAATTAATATCAAAGTCATACAGTGTCAATAGCATCTCCCCGTTCAGACGGGAAGAATCTGTGGGCAGAACTTTCGGAGAATCTCATCAAGCGTTTTTTGGTGATTTTTCCCTGAATGTTTGTTTGTTTGTTTGTTCTGCGAGGGTGAAAATGTGTGTGAGGGCATGGTGGTCATGAGTAGAAGAGAGCACAAGTAACTGTTCTTTTTATTTCATCAATAAAAATGTGTAAAATCGTATATATGAGAGGGAAAAAAAGAGTAAAACCCCTCAGACCCGTGGATTTCCACGGGTGCTGCTAGTCCTATACTATAATACTCGAAGTTGTTGTTGTTGTCGCGGCCTTATGTATTTCCTGTTTTATTTCGGCGTTGCTGGTTTCTCTATCTCCTCCCGAGCCGTCGGCTCCGGGCAGTTGCGACCGGTGCCGTCGGCCGCAGGAGAGTATCCTACATCGAATGGCGCGGGTTTCGTCCCCTCTCCGTCTCCGTGTCGACGTCGAGGACGAAAAAGAAAATTTAATTAGCTACATGCATAATGCATTTTTGTGCGTGACGAAAGAGCCGAGCGTTTCAATATTCACGGAACCTGCGCTGGCCTCCTGCTTTCTCGATCTTCCATCTTTTAGCTTGCAGAGACACTGGGGGATACTAAAGATGATGGTGCAGCGAAATCTCTGACATCTTCCGGCGGACGCGCACGCACACACACAATGTACCTCGCAGAACTCTATACACACTCTACACTGTGTGTATATAGTTCTGTGATGTACCTTTGCCTCCGCCTGTTACGTGTACTGAATGTATTGACGATGGTTACACGAATCTGTGTGTGCGTGATATGGACTACAAGGGCATTTACGTACAGTTCGCCATTATTGGCGTCCCCAAATGAAAACAACGAACGTCAGGTACGTCATTTAGTTTGCTCGCCGTTTGCTCTCAAGTCCGGTGTCACTGTACGCAGACTGTTTAGGACGCGGCTAAATATATTTGCCGATCGTACCCTTACATACTAGTATCAGATTACACGCGCAGCTGTGTCCATTCGTTTACTGCAGAGCTGCTGTAATCATACATATTCATAAGATGAGCGGACGTAGAGGAAAACCTCGCTTTACCGACCGCCTATTTTTAAAATTGCAAGTGGAAATAGAATGTGTGGTTCTATGGTCTATCAAACCAAGTTTTGGTGACAAAAAAAGAGGGAGCAAATGAAGACGAATGCAGTGATGTATATATTCTTCTTTCTTCCATAACATGGGAAAAATATTAAAGAAAAAAAATACGAGGTCGTGAGAACCTACTCCCACGGGTGCCTTATTAAACCTGATGACTATTAAACCTGATGACTATGATCTCCCCCTCCCCAAATAATAACAATGATGATGATAATAATAATAAAAAAATAATAATGATAAGGATAATGATAATTATATAATAATAACAATAATAGGAGCAATAATTGTAGGCCTAATATTAACTATGATAATGTACAATCTGAAGCAGATGTAGTTCTATATTAATATGATATATCAAGCCAAGTTTGGGTGATTAAAGACAAAAAGGAGGGAGCAAAATTATGAAGACGAAAATATCTTATTTTTCTCTCATAACGTGGGGAAAAGAAACATGAAAAAAAAAACACAAAACAAACCGAGGCCTTGAGACCAGCCGTGGATTCCCGCGGGTGCCCGCGTGGATGCAAGAGCAGGGGGTAATCAAAGTCATAGTGTTAATATCTTCCCGTTTCGACGGGAACAACCTGTGGGGAGAACTTTCGGGGAATCTCATTTGCGTTTTTGGTAATTTTTCCCTGAATGTTTTTGTTTTTTGCCCTGCGGAGGTGGAAATGTGTGTGTGCGTGAGGGGGGGTAGGGGTGAGGGGCAACAAGACAACTGTTGGACTTCAACGGGTGCAAATAACCCCTCGAAACTCAAGTTCTATAATAAAAGCAAGTAGTGGCGGGAATGATCCCTACCAATGGACCGGATCGCCTGGCATATACTACAAAAATGTATTATAAAATTTCTGGGAAGGGTGGTCATTTAGAAGACAGCACAATTAACGAAAGAATGAGAAGACTTTTCTTTTTATTTCTTCAATAAAAATGTGCAAAATCGTATTATGAGAAAAAAAAATAAAACCCCTCAGACCCGTGGATTTCCACGGGTGCTGCTAGTCCTATACTATAATACTCGAAGTTGTTGTTGTTGTCGCGGCCTTATGTATTTCCTGTTTTATTTCGGCGTTGCTGGTTTCTCTATCTCCTCCCGAGCCGTCGGCTCCGGGCAGTTGCGACCGGTGCCGTCGGCCGCAGGAGAGTATCCTACATCGAATGGCGTGGGTTTCGTCCCCTCTCCGCCTCCGTGTCGACGTCGAGGACGAAAAAGAAAAATTAATTAGCTACATGCATAATGCATTTTTGTGCGTGACGAAAGAGCCGAGCGTTTCAATATTCACGGACCTGCGCTGGCCTCCTGCTTTCTCGATCTTCCATCTTTTAGCTTGCAGAGACACTGGGGGATACTAAAGATGATGGTGCAGCGAAATCTCTGACATCTTCCGGCGGACGCGCACGCACACACACAATGCGATACATCTCTATGACACAATGTACCTCGCAGAACTCTATACACACTCTACACTGTGTGTATATAGTTCTGTGATGTACCTTTGCCTCCGCCTGTTACGTGTACTGAATGTATTGACGATGGTTACACGAATCTGTGTGTGCGTGATATGGACTACAAGGGCATTTACGTACAGTTCGCCATTATTGGCGTCCCCAAATGAAAACAACGAACGTTGGTTATGTAATTGTATTTTGCACAACTGCAGAATACTATATGCAGCTCAGGTACGTCATTTAGTTTGCTCGCCGTTTGCTCTCAAGTCCGGTGTCATTGTACGCAGACTGTTTAGGACGCGGCTAAGTATTTGCCGATCGTACCCTTACATATCAGATTACACGCGCAGCTGTGTCCATTCGTTTACTGCAGAGCTGCTGTAATCATACATATTCATAAGATGAGCGGACGTAGAGGAAAACCTCGCTTTGCCGACCGCCTATTTTTAAAATTGCAAGTGGAAATAGAATGTGTGGTTCTATGGTCTATCAAACCAAGTTTTGGTGACAAAAAAAAAGAGGGAGCAAATGAAGACGAATGCAGTGATGTATATATTCTTCTTTCTTCCATAACATGGGAAAATATTAAAGAAAAAACATACGAGGTCGTGAGAACCTACTCCCACGGGTGCCTATTAAACCTGATGACTATGATCTCCCCCTCCCCAAATAATAACAATGATGATGATAATAATAATAATAATAATAATAATAATAAGGATAATGATAATAATGATATAATAATAACAATAATTGTAGGCCTAATATTAATTATGATAATGTACAATCTGAAGCAGATGTAGTTCTATATCAATATGATATATCAAGCCAAGTTTTGGTGATTAAAAACAACAAGGAGGGAGCAAAATTATGAAGACGAAAATATCTTATTTTTCTCTCATAACGTGGGGAAAAGAAACATGAAAAAAAAACACAAAACAAACCGAGGCCTTGAGACCAGCCGAAGATTCCCGCGGGTGCCCGCGTGGATGCAAGAGCAGGGGGTAATCAAAGTCATAGTGTTAATATCTTCCCGTTTCGACGGGAACAACCTGTGGGCAGAACTTTCGGGGAATCTCATTTTGCGTTTTTGGTAATTTTTCCCTGAATGTTTTTGTTTTTTACCCTGCGGAGGTGGAAATGTGTGTGTGCGTGAGGGGGGGGGGAGGGGTGAGGGGCAACAAGACAACTGTTGGACTTCAACGGGTGCAAATAACCCCTCAAAACTCAAGTTCTATAATAAAAGCAAGTAGTGGCGGGAATGATCCCTACCAATGGACCGGATCGCCTGGCATATACTACAAAAATGTATTATAAAATTTCTGGGAAGGGTGGTCATTTAGAAGACAGCACAATTAACGAAAGAATGAGAAGACTTTTCTTTTTATTTGTTCAATAAAAATGTGCAAAATCGTATTATGAGAAAAAAAAATAAAACCCCTCAGACCCGTGGATTTCCACGGGTGCTGCTACGCCAGTATATATTGTGTGTTATTTACACGCCCTCTAGAGGCGACTGTATTGTAACCATGTTTCAGCCTGGATCTCCAATAAAGTGGAGTGTTCTTTTCGCATCCTAAATCCGATGTGTTATGTTTGTCTGTTTTACGGTAATGGCGTGGTGGCAGCGCTCGGATCGTTTTCCACCCATCAACCAAGGCTTGCAGGCCACATATGGCCGACACATCAACAGTTAGATACAGTAGCTGTCGTGATTTTTGCGATTTGAACTGGCTGTTCATCACCTCCATCAGCGTTAGCGACACACAGGTAACGCTTTGATAGCCCCACGTATACATACGATACGATGGCGCGGTCAGCTGCGGATGCGCCCGCACAATGGCGCTTATGTCGGGACGAGACTCCCGAGTCCTTCCTAGCGTGGAAGAGTAGTCTCATGAGCACACTTCGTGCATACCCGGAATTCTCTCCATTCCTAGCGGAGGGGGTTTCTTGGAAAAGGAAGTCGAAGGCAAATCGTTTGCGCGGTTTCGTCGATGATTCCTCTGACTTGTCTGGCGGCAAGACAGCCGCGCAGAAAGTCCAATTGCTAGAATTGATGCTAGGTCAAATTTCAGCTTTCTGCCCAATCATTTCTCGAGGTTCGATTGTCAATAATTCAACTTCCCTGGCAGACATTTGGCACCTGGTTTGCATCCACTATGGGTTTGATAGACAGGTAGTTGATCATGACATACCGGTACGTAACTGTGATTTTGTTGATGGTGAATCTGTTGCCAGTGATGATGAACCAGTTAATGATGTTGGGCCATTAGAGGATTATAATGATAGTGAACTGAGAATCATTGATGAGTCTGAATATGAGATTGGGCCCAGAGCAAATAAAGAAAGCAATCATGATTGGTTGAATGTGAGAAGTGTAGATAATGGGATAAGTTATGCCAGATCTAGTCACAATTTGGATGAGTCACCAAGTGAACTGACTAGCAGTACCAGTTGGGATATGTCTGTTGGACGCGTTGTACGTGTAGCTCTACCCATTGGTTGCACAGGATCTAGATCTGTTGCAGACTGTGATCATGATCATACCGCTGTTCCCCCTTATGGTCTAGGCCAACATGGCACGTACACTGACAAGAGGTTGGTAGTAGATAAAGTCGAGCTCCCTGATGACATTCCCAATATTCCTGGTGATCATAAGCATGTGGAGAGTGTGTCAGTGTTAGATGAGGGTATTCTCGGATATTCTCATGGTCTTGAACTCGCTCTTGGATGCGACTGCCCTTGTCACATGTTGGCACATTTTGGTTTGTCAGAAATCAGTAATGTTGAGTTTACTGCCAATGTTGACAACTGTTTTTGTTGTGTTGGGCCAGTAGAGAAGGGTGAAACTGTCAAAGAAGCGGAGTTTTGTGGTAGCGTCCCTGTATTGCAGGCTCAGTTCTCTTCTTCTTGTGTCGATGAGTCCCAGTGTTCTGTAATGCTGCACTCTAGGCGTACACACGCTCAGCATTCACACTCACGCAACATGCACGCTGTATTTGGTAGCGAACATCACGATTTCGCCATCACGCAGAACACCGGTCCAGCCAATGCCTTGAGCACTCATCATCCGGATCTGTACGTGGACCAGCCATTTCCACGTCAGCCATCACCGCTCGATAGTCCACCCCCCACACTAGATCTGGGTGCTACTCACGAGCACGTTACGGCAGACGGCCAGCTCTATCCGTGTGTTGATGCTCCCCAGCCCCACACAGACCAGGTCCAGCTCATTGCAGTTCCTGATCATCCTTGTCTCTGGGATACACGTCCACAACATCTCTGGCGCAAAGCAGCGCAGTCGTTCCTTGATGACGCGCACATCTTCATGTACCAGCCAACCAGTCCCGTCCACCCCACCCCCATTATGGTCGATGTCGAGGGAACCCACCTTCGGCTCGATGTGAATCGGTCTCCTCTAGGCCGCCCTCCTGACACCCCCGCTGATGGGACCCACCTTCAGCTCGATGTGAATCGGGCTCCTACAAACCCTCCTCCTGATACCCCTGCTGATGGGACCCACCTTCAGCTTGATGTGAATCGGGCTCCTTCAGACCGCCCTCCTGATATTCCTGCTGATGGGACCCTCCGTCAGCTCGATGTGAATCGGGCTCCTACAAACCCTCCTCCTGATACCCCTGCTGATGGGACCCACCTTCAGCTCGATGTGAATCGGGCTCCTTCAGGCTGCCCTCCTGATACCCCTGCTGATGGGACCCACCTTCAGCTCGATGTGAATCGGGCTCCTACAGGCCGCCCTCCCGACACCCCCGGCTGCCAGCAGATAAGCGATGCTTACTCCACCCCTCCTGTTCCTGACACCATTGCGACCCTTTCTCCAGGCCGCCCCCCTGATGTCCTTGACTATCACCCTGCCTGTGGTGCTACCTTTGTTGCTGTCAAGGGTAGCTGTTGTGGAACCTACCTCCTGTGTGACACAATGTCATCTCCTCCAGGTCGTCCTCCGGACATTCTGCAAAATGACATCACCACCACTGCAGCACTAGGGTTGCTGTTACTGTATCTTTGCATACCAATGAAGATGCCTGAGATCATCTGCACTATCTTGCCACAATATCTCGTAAGTGTCTCGGTGCTAACTCAATCCATGTTTGCTGCCTTGCACTGATCATTGTACAGCATGTTTCTGGCACTGGACTGTTAAAACATGTTTTAGTTGCAGGCTTTGCCTTTTTGCCTTGAAATGTTAACGCATTTATCAGAAACGATGATGTATTTTTGGATATTTTTGATAGTAATGGTAGCCTGCCGGCTGTTTTGTATGTTGATTCATTTCTTCATACCACTTTTGACTGAGCAGATAGTTTTGTTCAAATCTTTCTTGCTTGTTTAATACACATGCATTTGGTGCTCGGATTTATATATTATGTGTATGTAGGTTCTACATATTTACCAATCATTTCCTGTTTGTACCGAGTGTTGGTAAAGTATGACTTCATCATTTGTGCAGGTTGTTGGGATTTTTGTGTGTACTTTGTTTTATTGTCTCTTACGCTCATACTTGTACACTTGAAAAGAACTTTCTGCGAATTTGTTGATGGTTTGTTTAGAATATTACAGCACTACTGTAATGTTGTTAATGGGATTTTTTTTTTCCATTGGGAGGTATTTTATTGATCACTGTATTTTTGAAGGCTTTAGTGATATAAGTATTTTGGTGTACTCTTATCGTTTATGTACATGTCGTATGCTGTGATGATACAGTTTTGATTAGTTTTATGTCTGTGGTTATTTTGTCCAATTCACAGTCCTGAATAGTTCAGGGGAAGGGATATGGAACGTGGTAAAAGAAGGGAAGAGCGTATAGCTAACAATGCAGTTATACAGTGTATTTGTTTTATGGGGGCAAATATGTATAGAAGTTCGGGTAGTGAAAGAACAGAGGAGGTAAGGGAAGTAGTGTGTGTGGATAGGACCAATGAAGATATGACAGAAGAATAAAGAGAAGTTATGATGTGTATACAGAAGCCACAGTGTTTTGATAGGACAGAAGATTATAGAGAAGTTATGTTGTATTGATAGGATAAAATGATATACTAAACTTAAGTTATATGTTATTAGAGGGAAAGAATGATGTCATGATTTATTGGATAGTATACAGTACAAATTGACTACTGTCATAGGACAAAAGAATGTCAGATGTGGTGAGGTACAATGCAATGACAGGACAGAGTAATGTACAGAAATTTTAGTGTAATGAAAGAAAATGCTGAAAGTTGTATGGATGAGAAGAAGGGAGATAATTTTATGAGTTATTCGTAGTTTTATGATGCATTTTGAATATGTTAAAGTGTAGTATACAGCACTTACAATACATAAGTGCATGTTGTATTATATTTTGGAGATATACAATGGTTCGGTGAATATAGGGTTTTTTATTTAGGGGTTCCAGTTTGGGCTTACTGGATTGATAAAAACAGTTCGCATACTATCCCCTCTCTTTTTATGGAATACGGTGTTAGATGTTGTGTGATGGTACATGTGTATTGTGATGTTAGCGCTACACTCGTACTACGGTCAATCCTTGTTTTTTCGGTTTGGTTGGCTAATAGTAGATACAGGGGAAACTCGGTATAACGAACACTGCTATAACGAGATATCGGTTATAACGAGGATATTTTCTCGGTCCCAAATTTCCTTCCACACAAATCAATGTAAAATGCTACTCTTATAGCGAGATCGGCTATAACGAAATAACTGCTATAACGAGATAAATTTTGTGACTTCCAAACAAAGAAAAACATAGTCAATCAAACCTGCTATAGCGAGGTAAAGCAAAATGCCTTCGGTAAAGCTTTACTTCGCCTGTGCTATCATCTTCCGAGATTGTAAAGCTTGATGCGCCCAAAACTGTCTTGTACACACATAATCATTTTCGTCAGTGCACTCCAGCTAGCACTGCATGTTGTACGTGTCTAGTGTGTGTGTGCGCGCACACTGATACATGCAGAAAATGTGGTGGGACGGCCATATGTATACATGACATCATCATGACGTTTAGCAGGTGTGAGGCAATCTGATGCTGTGATTGGCCTCCTACGTAGGGAATTCCCCATCTTCACACACACGCAGTCATAATGTACATACAGAATGTGTCACATACACACACAGCATTGTGCAGACCATATTCAAGCTTTCCACGCAACACACACTCATACGATAACCACATACCAATCCACAGACGATCTTGATACAATCGCAAGCTATATAAATTTACAAATTCAAACATCTACAATTAATAAGAAACACATTCTTGATATTGGATATTTTTGGCGAAAAACATCTTCTTACCCATAAAGGTGAGTTATTCCCTCACACACAATATCAAGTTATCAGTATTGATTGAAATATGATGGGTAGTCCCACATGTGCAAATTAATGTCTTTATGTTATGCCTTCTTTTATGCCTACTGATATAACGAGATATCGGCTATAACGAGGAAAATGACTCGGTCCCGACCATCTCGTTATATCGAGTTTCCACTGTAGTAGATATTGGATGCATACAAGTACTGCTTGAGTTATTTTTGAACGTATATGTATAGTATGTGTGGCAGTACACCTGTAGTTCAGAATATAGTACCTCACAAGTTTTTTAGTATTTTTATAGTTTATACAATAGGCCTGTATATACGTGAAAGGTAAAAGATGACATATTAAAGAAAGTTTGGTGAAGTAAAAGGCTGTTTTGATGCCAACATCATTCACGTGTGATTTTACACGTCTTGTGTGAGGTTGTGGAACACGTGACATATTTATTGTTAGTTATTTCTAATAGAAAGTTCTGTCTCAAAAGCAACACATGTTTGCACTACGTACAGTACATATTGCTTTTAGTTTGTTAGAGTACGGTACAAAGTGTTCCCATACTTGTGATACATTATTCTGCACTACGTACAGTACATATTGCTTTTAATTTGTTGGGGTACAAAGTGTTCCCATATGTATTCATTATTCATGGTATGCACATGTTTGCACCATTCCCAAGAGAGAAGGAGAAACAGAAAGAAAGAAAGTAGTCACGCCAGTATATATTGTGTGTTATTTACACGCCCTCTAGAGGCGACTGTATTGTAACCATGTTTCAGCCTGGATCTCCAATAAAGTGGAGTGTTCTTTTCGCATCCTAAATCCGATGTGTTATGTTTGTCTGTTTTACGGTAATGGCGCTAGTTACTCCTATAAAAATGTAGAAAATTTTTCAGTTTCTAGATAAATGGGTAAGAAAAACCAAGTCGAAAAGGTATCGAAAAGGTATAGAAATTTAGCCGTGCTTTATTTGTGAAGTCGCCGTGAATGTGGCAGTGATTTTTGCTCATGCTCAGCTGCGAGGTAGCCGCCAGGACCGCGCCTTGCGGCGCGGTCTCCGGGGCTAGTTACTAGTACGTACATGTAACTTACACATGTATGGCATGCAAGTAGTACGTACGTGGACCGGAGCTAGCGAGCGTTATACGCATGCATACGGTGCATTTTCATTTATTTTTATGAAAGTAATGGACTAATTGGAACGAAATTTTGCACAGGTGTTACTGCCATCATACCAAAACTCCATGCTAACTATGAGACCAACTTCTGCAGGTTTACAAATGTGGGCTAGTACCTTTAATAGGCCTATTGAGAATGAGGAGAAGGCCATGAAACAATGAGATAATGAGTGATTGTGGAATTGCTTAGAACTTATACCTTCCAATAATTGTCTTGTTCAGCAATGGCTGTATAATGACAGGTCTCTCAGGCTGTAGAACCAGTAGAAATGTTATGAAGAATTGGTGATCCCGCAAGCTTAATGACTTTGGATCCAATCTTCCATGCTGTATTTTTTTATTTTTTTTTGCAACGAGCTGAATGTCTGGCCTTTCTCACAATTATTCCAGATATTAACATATTTTAATTCTCTCAGATACAAATTCTTTAATAGTACGGAACATTAAAACTGCCCTTATCATCTCTGTCTATAGCATCTCCCTTGAATGTTTCTGATACCTGACTGCCAAACACCACATTCATCAGCTTCATGGCAGTGACAATTTCTTACATTACCCTCGTGTGATGGTCTTCTAAATTGTGGAGGAATTCTGACGCATGTAAAGTGGCACAGAACTGAGCTACTATCGCTCCTTTGTTGTTTTAGAATCATTGGCTGTACAACAGTAAGCATCTGGGAAGTCTTGATAACCTACTTATTCCTTCTTCATTTTGTGTTACTCCAGAAATATATCTAGCAAACCTTAAGTGTTTCAGTTTATGGCCAACAAACAAGATTGTGAATGGGATGCCGGGAAGGGTGACCATAGCATTTCTTGCCATTGCGAGACTTTTCCTTGTTTGTCTTCATTCTCTTGAGGCAGCATCAAGTTTTTGAAGATCACCTTCAATTGCATCAATGCTTGCTTTTATACAAATATTCATTGATTGGGATTAAATATAATCATTAACGAGGTTCCACAACGCAAAATAATGCGTTGCCTGAGAGACAAAAAGAACCGTTTTAGCGCGGAGTTTGTGTACCGCATATACCCGCCTGGCTATATGGGATGTAGCGCTTACACACTTGCCCACACTATCGGGCAGTGGTATGCCCCCTCCCCCCCCCCCTCCCCCTTACGCAGTTTTTGTCGTTCAGCATCTCTTGATGACGTTATTAGAACCTCATTTCTACATTTTGAATTAATGGCGGCCATTTTGAATTGAGAGATGGCTGTCATTCTGCGTGAACTGGAAATCAATTCAGTGTAACTAGGACAATTTTGGCACATTCATCTAAAAGGCGCTTACCACAGTATTATATGTTTTCTATGGCGGCCATCTTGAATTTCAACATGGTGGCCTATCTAATGATCCACAGTCAGTAAACAGCTGTACTCGACCGTTGGACACCACAAGCATGTTCATTCGTGAAAATGTGATGCTTCTACAATAATTGCAAACTGAGATATGGGTAAAAACGCTATGGTGGCCATTTTGAATTTCAAGATGGCGGCCTACAAACAGTACAAAGCAATCCACAATATCAGAAAACGATATATCAGAGTGTCTGACATTATAACGATGTATTTTGCACCAAATATGAGGTTTCTACAGTGCTCACTTTATGAGATATGGGTAAAAATACAGCTTGCTATGGCAGCCATTTTGAAATTCAAGATGGCAGCCTACAAATTGTATCAAAACAATCCACAATATCAGAAAAAGATTTATCAGAGTGTCTGACATCACACCCATGCATTTTGCACCAAATTTTAAGATTCTACAATGCTCACTTTATGAAATATGAGTCAAAATAAAGTCTACTAGGGCGGCCATTTTGAAATTCAAAATGGCGGCTGAAGACGTGGTCAGAAAAAATGGAACCAAAGTTTTTTTGGATTCAGCACCCCCAAATTGACAAAGTTAGCGAAAAAAAAAATCAATTTAGGCACGAAAATCTCACGGGATTACATAGTAGCCTCTACTACTACGGGGTGAGCGATAGACAAATACTGCCAAAGTAAAGGTTTCACAATAGTCATTGAATAGGCATACCGAACCATATAACATCCAAGGTAAGTTGATCACACTGGGACACTGTACCATTGTAAACTGGGGAGGGAAACAATGGACAGGGTTACCAGACTTGCATTAAACAGTTTTGGCGAGATATTTACTTAGAATAGTTTTGATTTTCGTCACGCATTCAAGAATGAAGGAAAATGCAATCGGTAAGGAGTTCCAAATTTCTGGATAATGTTTTTTTTTTAATTGGCTTTTTAGCTAAGATTATATCTTTTTTGTTCTTTCAAGTGACAGTGGCTTCCATACCGGGTCGAAAAGGATATTCATTTGAACCAAGGTTACATTGTTTACATAATATTAAAACACGGAAGCGTTAACGGTTATGGGTAAATCAGAGCCTGTTTGACTTGTACAGTATGTCCCCAAAAAATACAATCAAATTTTCGCATTGATAGCATCCAATATCATTAAACTGTCTAAATGCTACTTCAGGGACTTAAAACATAACATCTTAGCTCTGTTTTGCAGAAAACCCTTTTCAATTTGGTTAAGCGGTCACAGAGAAATGTGGAATATTGTGAAGCGTGTCATGAGTCTGATTCTTCTAAGTGTAGCACTTTGATGCTTTGTATGTGAATAAAATAATATAGAACTTGGAGGGAATAGATTCCTGACATCTTCTACAAAATTACTCATTTCTCTTTGACCACTGAAACAAATCGAATGAGGTTTTCTATAAGATGTGGGCAATGGGTTATAGTTTCATACCCTGGATTTGTATTTGGATTGGTTCACTATTTTTAAAGACATCATTGCGGAGAGTCCCGTTGTAATTTTTTGGGGACATGCGTTATCATCTTATAGGGTTTTTGGAATCTTAAGTAATTGGTCAGTATGGTGTAAATGTTAAACCGTAATTTCTCAAAGTGCTTAGGTTTTTTTTTCTTTTTGGTTATTTTTTTTTGACGGAGTACAAAAGTAGCTACTTCACCCCTAGCATGAAGTATAGGAACCTGTGACCTTAATAAGTGTCAGAGATATTTTCTGGCCTATACCTACCGCCAGAAAATTCACGTGTTAAAAAAAATAATGTCAATCATTTGTTGTTGTTTTCTTTCCTGGTTTTGTTTTGTGGCATAGCTTTTGACTTCTGTTAAAATACGTCAGCGGATACGCAAGACTTCACCATGACACCATGTAAGCCATTGAAACCTGGCAGTAGTGATCGCACTATTCACAGTGTAGTGCGCTTGACCTATTCCAAAGCATAACCAGCAGAAACAATTCATACCAGAATTAACTTGGCATTGACTAGGAAGAGACCTATTTTCTGGTATCCTCTGAAGGAAGCGCACTTCTAATCTATTTTACCAAAACATTGACTCTCCAAACCACTGATCCCAAAATGCAGAAACTTGTGATCCTGTGTTTGGTTCTCCTGGTCGTTGGGTCTCTGTTCGTTGAGGACACCGGTAAGTCATCTTGCCTTTCAAAACAAATTTGGTGCATGTTCGGCATCTCTCTTAAAAGGATATACTCACTGAATTTCCCGTGTTGTGCAATGCTGCCTCAATGAAAATCAAGTTGAGTGAATGCAGCAATTTCAAGTGGAAAACAGGACAATTAATTCAAAAGTTATGACTTTCTAAAGATTCTGCGGAATCACTGCTGGATGAGATAAGTACTACACTTTAAGATGTCGAATGAACGATGTAGGGAAAATATAAAGAGAATTAAAAAAAAAACCGTCATTATTGGGGGAAAAACACATATTCCCTCGACTTGTCACTGACGTATGTTAAGGTTATTAGTATTCTCCCTGCCTTCTGAAAGAGGCAAGTGAAGTGTTGTTTTATTATGCGAAAAAAGAAAAAAAAAACATGTTGCATTTTCTTTATATTTTTTTCATATCGTTCTACACATGTGACATCACAAGCTGTAATTAGTCTTCTCATCGAGTGCTGGTTGCATTAAAACTTCAAAAATTCAAAATTTTTGAACAGATTGTCTGATTTTCCTAACCTTTCACAGATGTGTTCTACAGATATTGCTGCATTCTTACAATTGGCATGTATAAGAAGGTTAACTTGTCCTTCAAGGATAGTCTATTGGAATAATAGAGAAGTGGGAACTTTACAAGATGTCTCATTATGGAATAAGGGGGAAGGCCTTGGAGTGGTTCAGGAGCTACCTGCAAAACCGCAAACAAGAAGTATCTCTGAACGAGAACGTTTCAAGTCTCGAATTCATTAAGTGTGGCGTCCCACAGGGTAGCTTGTTAGGACCTTTACTTTTTATCAATAATATTAATGATTTTTGCAGATCATCCGACGTGTTGTCATATATACTTTTTGCTGATGATTCAAATATTTTTTTTTCATATCAAAATCCAGATAAACTCGTGCACATTGTTAATTCCGAATTGAAAAAAGTGACCCAGTGAATAAGAGCTAATAAATTATCTCTTAATCTTTTGAAAACTAAATATATGTTATTTAGCAATTCTATAGAAGCCTTACGTAAAGAGATTATTTTTGATGAACCCAATTAGAACGCGTATCTCATATAAAATTCCTTGGGATTACAGCAGACGATAAATTATCATGGAGGCCACATATTATTAACATTAGTACGATAATTTCACGTAATATTGGTATCATTGATAGACTTAAGTTTCATGTTCCATTGTCTTCTTTGCTGACGTTGTATTTCTCTTTAATTTTACCTTATCTTAATTACGGTCTTTTAGCATGGGGTAGCGCTCATCAAACTTTATTAGATAGACTACTGTTATTACAAAAAAGGGCACTTCGTGTTATTTGTGGCGTCCCGCCACGTTCCCATACAGATCCATATTCACTAAATATAAGATTTTAGAAATTAAAGATTTATATTTTTTTCAACTTGGACAGTTTATGTTTAATTTCAACGCAAATGCACTTCAATGTATATTCAATTCAATGTTTACAAGGAATTAGTTTTTCCATAATTATCCCACCAGGCAATCTTCTGAGTTTCATTTACCCCTTCTGAGAACATTATTGGCTCAGAATACATTTATATACACAGGCCCTAGATTCTGGAATTCATTAAGTTGCGAAATAAAAAATTCCCCTTCTTTGTATTCTTTTAAGCGGAAGTTGATATCCTTTCTGTTAAACCCTCTCTGATTTTTAGTTTTTATTAACCAAGTCCCAACAACCACAGGGTTCATCATCAAACCATCAATCAATTAATCTCTGAATTTATTATAATGAAATAGCCATCATAATCTCTGCACGGCTGTATGCAGCCACCAGCTGTTTGAAGCACTCCTTTAATTTCCTCTTCAATTCCCTCTTCCGTTTCCCTCTTTCGTTTCCTTGATCAGCTTGTAGGCATTTTCTTTCTTCCTTCCTTCCTTCCATTTTTCCATCTATTTTGTCGAGTCGTGTCATGTTGCTGTGTGTCCCCTATTTTGTTCCGTCTAGTCTTGAATTATACTTGTGCTTAGTCCAGATACTGGACGATTTTAATCGTCCGCATTCCCCACACTGACACACGCATGTACACATGCATGCACCCACACAATGCGCCCAACCGCTGATTGCGACACTCCACCAATTGGTACTCCCGAATGTATTCAGGAGGGGTGATCTTGTGTAATACAGTGTACATACAGACACCATCAACGTACGTCCGTACGTACGCGGGTATACTGCATACGAATACAGTCCAGGAAGTGGACTAACTTGTGCTAAGCATATGCAAATAAGTATTTCATTAGATTTTTCTTGAGGGGTTCACAATCTACAAGCTTGCTTTTAGTGGACCTCTCAGTTCTTTTTTTTCCCAACTGAAGCATAACCTTGTATTTTTTTTTTTGCGTATACATGCATACATATTATGTAACTTTATTATTGTATCATTTGATATCATTTGCAAAATGTATGTAAACGATTGTGATATGATTCCTAATTTATACTGTGTTGTTCTGTTGGAAAGAGGAGAAAAATGAAATAAAATGAAATGAAAATGAACATGAAATGAAATGATCAGGCTAAATTTTAAACATCATACAGTATTTGCTATCGTCTCCTTTTTCGTAATCAATGCATGTGTCTTTTACCCTGATACATTTTGTTCCTTATTTGAAAGAATACAATCATTCAATGTATGTGTGATTTGAAAGTTTGCCATTCCCAATTGTTCCCTATATACCTTGTGTCAAACTTCCAAAAATGATTTAATTTCAAACTTGAAAGCTCATTAAAACGGAACTAATGTTCACATTGTTATGTGTAACTGACATTTTAGTTTTTATGCCATATTCGAAGTAGGGTTTGGCAACAATTTGATTTTGTTGGTGTTTTCTTATGATTAAGCACATCTCTTCAAATGAAAAAAAAAGACCAAAAAACTACTCCCCTCCCAACAGATGCAGTTCAAAGAAAAGCTCGCTTGAGACCCGGATTGCATGCTGACTCAAAAGGTATAAGGTCTACACCTTCATAACATTTTATCTCTCGAATCAATTTATTTGGTATTCTATATCACAATTAGGTAATTGTGACACGAGAATGATGAGGAGCAAAGCATCAAGAGTCAACTCAGTGATAGCATTTATTCCCCAGATAATGAAGGCGCAAATGTAGGCTTCTATAACATAGGCCTACATTGATAAACTAAATTAAATTATAGTATAATACAGGGCTTGACATTAGCGGTAGCCCGGTGGTCCGGAACCAGTACAAGGTAAAATCCACCGAAATATCCTAATGTAAAATGGTAGATTTTGTTGGACGGATTGGGATAGTTGAAATTCAAAATGAGTAATTATATATCGTTTTATTTCGGGGCAGAAAAATGTCAAATTCATGGATTTTATTGACCCTAAAACCTGAAGGAGAAGTTCGAGTATGAGCCTATACAGCCTCAACGATACCTAAAAGAAGAGGACCGAAAGTAATAGAATCGATGAAAAGCTGTTTATAAACTCCCAAAGTGCTTGTGGACTGACTATGCATAATGCTGATTTCCATTCAATTCAACTCAAATATGTACTTCATTTCCATGAATCAAAAAGGAAAAGCGCAAGGCAAAACTTGTATTCTTCTTTTTACGATTTCTACATCGTAGGAATTACTTTTGATAAAGAGGAATTACAAATTATATCATAAAATGTTCGAAATGAATGAAACACTTTGAACATTAGCAAACAACATACGAATTTAATGAAACGATTTGAACGAGAGTCTTACGTAGAATTTAAATGCTTGAGCTTTGCTCTCTTCTAGTTGATGTCGGCAGTGTGAATTGCGTAGAAATCTGTTTACCGGGAAATAACTTTAAAGGGAGAAAAACTTGGATTTTCACTTTGCATGTTTCATGCAATGATCGACGAAAAATGTGGCGTTTAACATCTTATTCGTCAGAGTATCGGTGCGAGATGACCCTCCAGCCATTACTGTAATTATACTATGTCTCTATAGTAACGATGGTTTTTGTTCCCCATATTTTACCATGCAGTTAGCATTGAAAAACGTGAGGCGAAAGTTGTAGATGCGGCGGAGATGCCCCATGGTGCAAATCTCAACGAGAAGGGGATCGATGACTGGTAGGACTGACGAAAACGTGGACGACTACAGAGTGGAGGAACGAATATCTTCGTGTCTGCAATCCGGACAAATGGAAGTTGAAGACTTACGCTGCGAGATAATCTTTAATCCATTTTCTTTTCTTTCTTAAGGTTTTTTTTTGTTTTTTGTTTGTTTGTTTGTTTGTTTGTTTTTTTGGGGGGAGAGTTATTGTGTACTAAACATTGTCCTGCAAATAAACATGTTACTACTTCAGAAACAAAGAAAGCTTTTGATGAAAGAAAGGGTCATCACAAAAGTGATTTTTATCTTTGACTTATGCTAATCATTTGTTAAACAAATAATCAAATTAAAAGATATAGCAATTAGCCAAAAAGAGAGATCAGGACACTAGGAAAGAGATCTATATGCGGCAGCCCTAAAAAGAAGAACACACTTAAATCGAATCATATCTGGCATCATGTGCTCTGCGTTTACGTAGCTTGTGCACCATAAAAAGTACCGTTTTCCTTGTCTGAAAAACTGAAAACCAAAACAGAACACTCTTCCATGTGAATGTTCACTAAACATGTTACTACCTCTGGACTTTTATGGTCATTACAACACATTTATCAAGAGAAGAAAATACTTCCACAAATCTAGACAAATAAAGAGAAAAATGAAAAAATACCATATTGAGAACAACTTTTACATCGGTCCCATAAAAAAAATTTGACAGATAAAAGGGTGTCGATAATGTTGTTGCGTCAAAATCTTATCTTTTACATTGATATTCAATCTGCAGTTCATAACGCAGATAATCTCTTGGCTTCTTATCTTGCTGTAGATCATTATTGGTCCTATAGTGAAATAAAAATATACTGGCATCAATCAGAGTTTCTTGCTTTACATTTTTCTTTTATAATTGCATTCGAAATGGCCTTGGAAATTACGTCACGGTAACTTCAATCTCACTAATATTCCTTCCAATTGCAATTGAATATTCAGGGAAGATCTTTTTTTCAGCCGTAGTTTATCTCTTTTGTAGATATTTATGGATGTTTAGTATGCAGTGAACTTATTCCACTGTGCATAGAAAGCATCATTACATGGTAAGCCACAGCGAAGCAGTGGTATCGGTTATTTCGGTCTCACTCTTACAATCTCATTCAATGAAGGCAGTGACTTTGGTCAATGATGATAGAGCAAACCAACATGTATGAATAAATAAATAGATAAATAAATGTATAATATATACATATATATTATTTGCAGGGATGTATGTGTATGTATGTGCGTGTGTGTGTGTGTGTGTGTTTGTGTGTGTGTGGGTGGGTGTGTAGAGAGAGAGAGAACAAAAAGAAAGAAAATACTTCCGATGTCATTCATTGAATATACTACACAGGGGTAAAACGAACCCTTACCTCGTCACATATCTGTTTTTAAAGGAAAAATGAAGGTTTTCCCCCCTTGAAATAGAGGATATAAAAGACATAACGAAAGTACATAAAATCCAGAGGCATTCTAGTCTTTCTTCGGAATCATTCAATCCTTCACTTTTCATGACACAGGAATTTGGTGAGCGATTGTCCTTTGGTAAAAAAAAATGATCTCTTATTACCCCCTAATATAATGAATATAGGTTGTGGATTGCCAGGTTTAACCAACTTAGTAATGCGATGAAATATAATGAATGACAAAAACAGTTTTTGTCCAAGAACCAATATAGTTTTGAACAATAAAGAGCACCTCCAAAGTCTCACGTCTACGGCATACAATATCAGTTCCCAGCGACCCTCTATTTTCAACGCCTTTCCAGGGTGAAAAAAGTAAAAAGCGCACGTAGATCAATAATAAACATAGGGTGGGAAACCTGCTTATGACGTACTGACGGTGATGACGGTAATACCGGTGATGTTTGTTACTTTGATGGTACGTTTATCCGAGAATGAAGTAAGATTTGCTATTCCGCAACACAAATATTTCGTATACCTAGATACTTGCTGATTAAAAAAAAAATGGTTCTTTAGTCCGGAAATTGGATTTATATCTAGGGTTTGTAAATTCTTAGAAAGGTTTGCTTTTCCAGCATGTCCAAAGTTCCGTTAATCTGACGATCCTTCGCAAATACGAACCTTATCTTCTTCTTTTTTTTTTGATCAACCAAACCTTCGAAAATTAACGAACCTTATTTCACTTTCGGAAACACGAACCTTCGGAGGATTGAATAGATTTTTATTTCCATATGAATAGACGATCGGAATAACGTACCTTATTTCATTTTCGGATCAACGAACCTTCGGAATAGCGGACCCTGGGAATAACAAATTTGTAATCACTGAACTGAGTAAGGCAAACTGTTCTTATTCTCTTTTTGTTAGAAAAAGGATAGGTGCATGGTAAAATCTTACAAATAACTGTTATTTACTATTGTAGACAAATAACTCAAAAAACCTACTCTCCAATAATTGTGTGTCATCTATAAAATTATGTTAGGCATACATTCCACACACAGAGAAATTACGGTTCTAATTTGCACCCTAGAGGGTGCATATCGTAACACCAGCGGCTCCATTTAGGGTTCTATTTTTGGGGGTGCTTATTTAGCACCCTATATTTAACACCATATATGGTGCATATTTGCACCCCTCCATTGGGTTCCCTTTCTGCACCCAATAGGGTTCATATCGTTGTAACACCAGCGGCTCCATTTAGGGTTCTATTTTTTGGGGTGCTTATTTAGCATCCTATATTTAACACCATATATGGTGCATATTTGCACCCCTCCATTGGGTTCCCTTTCTGCACCCCATAGGGTGAACAAAAATTCAGGTGCAAATTTGCACCCTTTCTGGTTCATATCGTTGTAACACCAGCAGCTCCATTTAGGGTTCTATTTTTGGGGGTTCTTATCTAGCACCCTATATTCAACACCCTATAAGGTGCAAATATGGACCTCTATACAGGGTTCCCCTTCTGCACCTCATACCTGCACCCATTATGGTTCATATTGTTATTGTTGTAATTTTGCACCCTATGGGGTGATAAAGTCACCGCAATATAGGATGCAATACAATTTGCACACGTCTCTATATAGGGTTACCTTTCTGCACCCCATATGGTGAAAATTATAACCTTTTTTTTTTTAACCAAAATAATTATATACTGGATGCCTTCACTGACTTCACAAACAATTACCTAAGGTAACACTCCAGACATGAAGCAAAATAGCATGCATAGATTTACACACAGTTTCTCAGTCAATTAAATCCACAATCTTTCGAAAACTGAAGTCAGAGACTTCAATTCAACAACAAATAGAACATAAACATGATGAATACAGTGCATACTTACATATAAATTATTAACATTTTAATATATGTCTCATGGAAGAGGGACAAGTCAACAGCGATTTTCTTTTTTATGGTTTACTTTAAAGTGAACATCAAATATACATTGTATTTCTACAAATTCTAATACGAGATGCATATTTTGTCATAAAAAGGGCAATGTAAATCAAAAATGTATGAAATTTGGTCAGTACATTGAATAAGAAAAAAAAATCATTCTTTCTATCAAATTATTACTTTTTCTTCTTTTAAAGTCTTTTAAAGGAAGTTACCACATTGACAGAAAGCACTAATTCTTTTTATTTAAAAAATCCCTGAAGCTTAATGCAGAGTAATAGTAAACTATGTGACAAATATCTTTCACATTGTCCTTCTACTTCTAGAATGGATCATAGATATGTACCTTGAATTTACCGGTACATCTTACGTTAATCAAAAGCACCTTTATGACGCTCTTAGACATTAACAGCGATATGTCAACTCTGATTTCTCGTACACAAGTTATTGCCAAAACAATGAAGGGTATGGCAAAGTTCTGTCATATACATAATATGTATAGTTGAAACTCACGACTTGTACTGACATATTCCATCCAATTCCAAGCTTGAGAGCTTGCGAATGTGCCCCATTATACAATTAGTATACTTCACATTTTGTTTTTCATATACGATTACACCAATGATAAGAAAGGTGAAAAAAAATTAAAAAATGAAGAATGCACATCTAAATTTGGTTACTTTTTTTATTCACACAGCTAAAGATATGTCCCAGTTATAAATCTCGGGCAGAATAGCACATCTGAAAACACTTTTCATTGCATCAAATTAACATTAACAATTCCACAGAAAATGTTACCTCAGAAAGGGGAAAATAAGGTTAACCAATCAGTGGTATGACAAACTGGACATAAAGAGGAAGGAATATGTCTTGTGAGACAAGTTTAAAAACAATTTTTTTTTGATACATTGTTGTTGTTTTTTCAAGCGATGGAAACAAGAAGCACATTGTACTCAGTAGACCATAAATATAATTACACAATGTATGCAGTTTATCCCCAACATTCAAAATATTGTAAAGAGCAGTCAATTTTTCACATTTATAAAGCAGGTATTGGTATTGGCACCATCACAAGCAAAATGATCAGGAGCAAAATATATCATTATTACTATTATTATCATTATTATTACTATTATTATTATTATTATCATCATCATTATCATTATTACTATTACCATCAATATTTTACAGAGATTTATGATCATGCCTGAGAAATACCTCAAATGTTGATGTTACGGTCTCACAACTCTTCCAATCATTTTAACACTTAATTTTCACCAAACCTTACACAAATATATCAGCACTTTATACAACCTACTTAAAGAAAGCTCAAAATTATAATCAGAGTTAGAGGGCAAGTCCACCTTCATATAGACCTACTGTACATGTGGATTGAGTGAATGCGCAGCAATAACCCAGTCCGGATATAGCTCATGTGCACATAGGTACAAAATATGTTAACAAACTTTTTTTTGTGTTAACATTGCCAAATACTAGTACCAGGCTTGCTGTCAAGTGGATGTACTGGCAGGCACCATTTATAAGGATTCCAGGAATAATCCTAGCATTACAGATGCTTATCTCAGTGAAATTAAAAAACCAACCTGTCTCTCGGTACAAATAACCTTTTTCTGCACATGCTCAAACTGGTACCCTGAACTGGCTTATACTATTAGAACACATCAGTAAAAAAATTGAAAAGCGGACATTCAGTTCAAAAGTTAATAATCTTTAAATTATTTGTGCAGTCGCAGCAGAGTGAGAAGAGTACTACAGTTTATGATGTCACATGTGTAGAACAATTCAAGGAAAACCTAAAGAGAATTTCACTTTTTTTTTCTTTTAGGAAAAACATGCACATTTCCTCGACAAGTCACTGGCGTATGTAAGGGCAATGATAATAGTTTCTGCCTTCTTAAAGAGTGAAGTCCAGTGTTCTTTTATATGCAAAAAAAAATAGATACGATATGTTGAGTTTTCTCAGGTTTTGGAACAAACTCTATTTTTCAATCCTTATATACATAAAGGGTTTGTGAGAAAAACCTGCTTTTGTCAAGTGTCACAAAGCTACTCCCCTTATGACATTGCATTGCCAGAGATTGCCCAAAATTGACATACATTGTGTTGCTGTCTACTACAAAAACCAGCAGGCGACTTTTTTTTTTTGTTCCCTACTTAAACAATCAATTCAAAGTGTGCATGTGTTGTTGAAGCACTGAGGCTATCGATGGTGAAGAAATATCTAAAATATGAACAGTACAAACTAACCCCATCTAGTATGAAATATAATGGAAAGCATACTTTGAGTATTTCATATCCATTAGCAGATTCATATTTTCATCCATAATCCACACTCCCCCCCCCCCCCCCCCCAAAAAAAAAAAGAAAAGATAAAAGTGAATAGAAGTCAAGTTCTCTTTAGGTTGTGTTTAAATTTGTAATTTGCAAGTTTGTTCTCTTGTATTTTTCTATTATATATTTCTTCAGAGTAGTCCTGTAAATATTTAAGGCCAGTGCATTCTAAGAAAGGGAATAACCTGACAACAGTTTAGAAGACAGAATAAATAGTTTGTTATCTATGAAATTAGACATTTTCACATATATTTTGCAAAAAAAAAAAATGCTAATCTTCATTTCATGGAGTGGCTTCATGCTCACCCTCGGCTAAAAACAGGGAGGTGATTACTTTCTGGATTAAAATGGAAAGATGTTTCCAGAGCCGTGGTGTTTAGCAATTCTAATGGGGGGGGGGGGGGGGGGATTCAATGTGACCCGTCTCAAATTTTATATGGTTTAAACATACATGACATATAGGAGTCTCATTATTATGCCTCCGCCCTGAATGGTGCCGGAGGCATATGTTTTCAAGTTGCCTGTCTGTCTCCAGGTCTGTACGGATGTATCTACGGACAAATTGATGGGCTTTCATCAAACCTGGTTCAGGGATACTACATGATGCTGATGATCTTATTGGCTTTTGGACTATATCTGCTAAAAGTCAAAGAAAATGTGAAAATAACTTTTTTGCTACTTCTCTAGTCAGGGAAATCGGTGTACTCGTGTGTACTGGTTGGTTGGCGCATTCAGTTGGGTACAGCAAGGTTTCATACTCTGCTTTCACAGGAAAGCCGCCTCCCAACTTCTTGTTCTCGTAGTCAAGGTATATCTGCTCCTCTGCTTCAGCAACCTGCAGCTTGGTCTTCATAGCTAATCTCATCTTACGCCGCATAAGTCGAAACTCCTCAAGCTCTAGTTTTTGATGCGTTTCTATAGCTGCCAAATAGTATGCCCTTCTGGCCATCACTCTCAGAAGAACTGGCATGGCTTCCACACTGACTCAACGAGGAACCAGGATTGACATCCTGAACATCTTCCATCTCCAGCTCTGGCATCCTATATGGCTCACCAGTCTCTCGAGGTTGACCTGCATCACTCATCCTGAAGACCATTATTGAACTTGATGCATAGTGAACTCGATGATAAATAATCAATCAAACACAGGTCCCTTTGGCCCAGTATGAGACCAAGCTAACACCATGCATCAGCATGGATCAGCACGGTTCAACCTGTAATTGAATAGAACAAAGTTCAACACACAATCAATATTGGAATATCTACCTGCTAAAGTATGGGATAAAGTAGTTGTACTTCTGAAGTGATTTACCGTTTACATACCTTGTTTGTGTGACTTATTTTATGTCATGTCTAGCACATGCAACTTCTCCAGTGGATATCATCTAAATTCACATATCGTGTATCATTGCTTATGCTCTGTGACTATGGCATTGCTAATTTATAACACACATTCTATTTTCATTGATAGACAACAAGGAGTCAAGGCCAACCTAAATTTTCTGACTTCAATCTTCATAATATATGTCTTAAATTCTCCTAAATGAACTAGGAACACTATTTTTTCTTCATTAGGCACATCATACATGCCTACATCGTTCTTTCCGTCAACTTCACAGAAACCAATATCCAAACTGAGCCTCAACTCGGCTCAAACGTAATAATTCCCATTAACGAAAATGATGCGACTATATCCGGTCACCTATTTACGTACGTACCTTGGTAACTGCGTCCAGCAGCCCCATAGACATACGCACAACGTAATTACGCTATGCGTATGGGGCTGCTGGTCGTAGTTAGTACCTTGGTAGAGGCTTTCCGTGTTACCGTGCACTTTCATTGACTTATTCGCTATGCTTTACACTACTGTATGTATGATCGCACTTCTGACATGTTAGTACACATGTACCTCGATACAACTCTTTCGCATCAGTTTTCACCACTCAGCATTCTATGAGCATAATTCACACATATCATAATCGATTACTGTGAAATATTTTCAACGGAATTACAGTACAACCCTAACGAAAAAGTCCTGTGGTACTCCCTGTGGTACTTGTCGGTACCACACAATGTACCACACACTTGTAATGTTACCACAGGAACTGTGTGGTACTGTACCACAGGCTTGTACGGTACTCCCTGTAGTACTTGTCAGTACCACACAATGTACCACATAAATAAATGTTACCACAGGAACTGTGTGGTACTGTTTTACAGGCTCATGTGGTACTCCCTGTGGTACTGGTTGGTACCACACAATGTACCACACAAATATATGTTAACACAGGAACTGTGTGGTACTGTGTCACAGGCTCGTGTGGTACTCTGGGATGTACCACAGGGCAGTACCACAGGACATTACCACAGGAAAGTACCACAGGACAGTACCACAAGACAGTATACACACAAATTGACCTGTGATATTTTGGGACGTATACCACACGACAGTACCACAGGACAGTACCACATGAATTGTCCTGTGGTATTTTGGGACGTACCACAGGAGAGTACAACAGGAAAGTACCACAGGATAGTACCACACGACTTGTTCTGTGGTATTTTGGACGTACCACAGGACAGTACCACAGGAAAGTACCACAGGATAGTACCACACGAGAGTACCACAGGAATTGTCCTGTGGTATTTTGGGACGTACCACAGGACAGTACCACAGGGTAGTACCACAGGACAGTACCACAGAGCAGTACCACAGGACAGTACCACAGGAAAGTACCACAGGATAGTACCACAGGACAGTACCACACGACTTGTCCTGCGGTATTTTGGGACGTACCACAGGACAGTACCACAGGGCAGTACCACAGGAAAGTACCACAGGACGGTACCACACGACTTGTCCTGTGGTATTTTGGGACATACCACAGGACAGTACCACAGGAATTGTCCTGTGGTATTTTGGGACGTACCACAGGACAGTACCACAGGACAGTACCACAGGACAATAACCACAGGGCAGTACCACAGGACAGTACCACAGGAAAGTACCACAGGATAGTACCACAGGACAGTACCACACGACTTGTCCTGTGGTATTTTGGGACGTACCACAGGACAGTACCACAGGGCAGTACCACAGGAAAGTACCGCAGGACAGTACCACACGACTTGTCCTGTGGTATTTTGGGACATACCACAGGGCAGTACCACAGGACAGTACCACACGACTTGTCCTGTGGTATTTTGGGACATACCACAGGGCAGTACCACAGGGCAGTACCACAGGACAATACCACAGGGCAGTACCACAGGGCAGTACCACAGGGCAGTACCACAGGATAGTACCACAGGACAGTACCACACGACTTGTCCTGTGGTATTTTGGGACATACCACAGGACAGTACCACAGGAATTGTCCTGTGGTATTTTGGGACGTACCACAGGACAGTACCACAGGATAGTACCACAGGACAGTACCACACGACTTGTCCTGTGGTATTTTGGGACGTACCACAGGACAGTACCACAGGGCAGTACCACAGGACAGTGCCACAGGAAAGTACCACAGGATAGTACCACAGGACAGTACCATATGACTTGTCCTGTGGTATTTTGGGACGTACCACAGGACAGTACCACACGAATTGTCCTGTGGAATTTTGGGACGTACCACAGGACAGTACGACAGGAATTCCTGTGGTAATTTTCGGTGTATACCACAGGAGAGTACCACAGGAACTGTCCAAAATCCCACAGGAAAATCATAATATGGTGCTATTCCACACAGAAGTACCACACAGCAAATTAAATTCGTAAGTACCACAGAAAAATGCTACAGGATATTCTTTTTTTTTCTTAACATTTTATACCAGAGGACTATCACATCAGGAGAATATCAAACAGCAGTACCACACAGGAGTACCACACAGGAAAATTGTAAGGCAGAATCAACTGAAATTTATAACAAAAATACAAACAAAAAAGCACATATTAATATTCATCAATTAATTGATAGATGAGTTATGCTGTGAATTATAACAATTGATTTGCCATTACTTATCCTGTCCTATACTCCTACAGTATTACCTATTTAGTGAAAGTGCTGATATAAAGCATGAGAAATTTCATAAGGACTTCTGTGGTACTCCTGTGGTACTCCTGTGGTACAAATCTTTACATAGCTCATGAATATTCATAAAAAAACACTCTAGATTTTAGAAAATACATATATGACTTAAAAAGTCAAAGTATTAATGATGGAACTTACTTTGAACTTTATGAAAGATTGTCTAATTATAAGTTATGTTATTCCCAATATCATAGATATTGTTATGAAAGTGTAATTTCATATCTTGATAATAAAGTATAATCGAGTTAGTAACCATGCCTGATGCCTTAATGCTTTACGGATAGACGGCCATATATATATGTACTGATACGGTGGATGGCTACCTAGGAATAGAATATGACTATATAGATCTATTATAGGACTAGATTGGCACTTGGCCATTAGACTCTCGTTTGAGGTTATATGTTAGGAGTAGGACAAGTTATTAAGTAGGGCCATGTAATTGTCCTGAAATCCATCACTCACCTATCAGGAATATTCCTTGATATGTGGCTAGAATTCTCCCAGATTTTTTTTTCGATCTATTCTGTGTGGTACTCTCCTGTGGTACCATGGAAACGCTGTGTGGTACTGCCCTGTGGTAATGCTGTGTGGTAATGATCGACCTGTGGTACTGTCCTGTGGTACTGTCCCAAAATACCATAGGACAGTTCCTGTGGTGCTGTTCTGTGGTACTAGTCCTGTGGTACTGCCCTGTGGTACGTCCCAAAATACCACAGGAATTCCTGTGGTACTGCCCTGTGGTACGTCCCAAAATACCACAGGAATTCCTGTGGTACTGTCCTGTGGTACTGTTCTGTGGTACCGGTCCTGTGGTACTTTCCTGTGGTACTGCCCTGTGGTACGTCCCAAAATACCACAGGAATTCCTGTGGTACTGTCCTGTGGTATGTCCCAAAATACCACAGGACAATTCCTGTGGTACTGTCCTGTGGTACTTTCCTGTGGTACTGTCCTGTGGTACTGTCCTGTGGTACCGTCCTGTGGTAATTACCACAGGAGTACCACAGGACTTTTTCGTAAGGGAATTATCTACTCACAACGTTTGGCTCATCAAAAAGATTAATTCATCATCCCAACCTCACGGTCGTCTGTCCATTCAAAAGGGGAACGTCAGTAGTATGCACGTACGTATACCGCGCGACCTACGGCGTGGCGTGTGCATGCGATTTTAGCTTTGCCATTGACCAAGTGCTCAACGGTCCACGCGTGCACGCATAATACGTGTACTTGTACTCGTTTGCTTTCTCTCTATGATAACGTCATTGAAATGATATTCTTGATCCCGGTGCGAGAAGAAAAAACAAATGTTTAATTCAAGTAGTAATTTTTGTAGTACAGTATTACTGATGACACTGTTACTCTTTAACAACGTGTAGTTATATTTTCAAATAAAAATATACGATAATATCCCAAAATAGTGTGGCATTTTAAGCAAACACCATTCAACAACCACATGTCAGCTTTCGGGAAAGACTATGGAATGGTTCCAAATTAGAACCCTTAAGACTTGGCTCCCTTTAGGGTTCGGATTTGCATCCCTACATCCATCCCGAACCCTATAAGGTGCCACTTAGTTAGATTTGCTCGTAGGGTGCAAATAAGAACCCTAATAGAACCCTAATTTCTCTGTGTGCATATTCTTCACCCATTACCAAAATTGGGCAAAAAAAGTACTCAAAATAATGCCTTCAAAGATCATCTTCCGGAATGAATAAACTAGAATTATTCACCTAAATATGCATTAAAATGTATGTATATAAACACTAAATTGCTCATTTTTTTATCCTAAAATGAAAAGAATTTGCCTATAAAAGTTCCATATTGTCGGAGCGTTACCCCAACTCTCTCACCCCCCCCCCCCATCACCTCTCACCAGAAGAAAATAAAAATCTAATTTCAATGCTAAGCCAGAACGCTTGCTTGAAATAATTTATGATTTTCTGATGATTTTCTCTTGATGTCACAATCATGGTAAAGTATTTTGTATATATAAGAATTGTTTCAGTGTATAAGGTGGTGCACGCTGGTGTATGACTATAGTTTCAGCGCATCATCTTCAAGAAGACCCCATAAGGTGTATACCACGTCACGAGTCTGATATATTGTGAAACATGCTATTTACTTGTTATGTATATGTGTTCATATATTTCTGTGTGTGTGTGTGTGTGTGTGTGTGTGAGCGACCCATCATTACAAAACTGAGATAGTTAAAACATCAAATAGTCCGGAACAAATGCTAACTAATGTGATGGAAGAAAATAATTGAACATTTATTTCACGTTATCGTATGGTTATGGAAACACAAACACACATATATAATACGAATATAATTGACTATATATGCGGCATATTCAGACTATACAATATTTTCTTTCTTTTCGTTTCATGAATATTTTACGCAAACGATCCACTGAAGCATGCAAAGATATAGAGCATATCGCTCTTTTCTGATTCGCCAGATAGGTGTCCATGAAAATTATAATTCAAAATAACATCATTGGACTCGTCTGACGCTGGATCGGCATAGCAGAATACCTTGATTCTTTCTCAAGAGGGTGTTTTAGTGACTGATCAAAAAAATGCAGAAACTTGCGATCCTGTGTCTGATTCTTCTGGTCGTTGGTTCTCTTTTCATTGAGAACACCGGTAAGACCTCTTGCTTTTTTAACCATACTCCTTTACATTGTTTACGATTATTTTGAAATTGTTCCTTCAATATTAGAAATACGAAATGTATTGTTTTCTTCCTGTTTCTCACGATTACACGCGCAATATTATTGTCCTCGAGTTTGTGCGTTTGTTCGTTTGTTTTCTCAATAGAAATGAAGACACCTGGATGATCAATATTCAGCTACTCCATTGCGTGTACTGTGTGCTCTTTAAAATGAATGTATAAAGAGAGATTATTTTCGGGCGTGGGTTGTGACTCTGTCACACATGGGACCTCTATTTTATCTCCTACCCAAGGGACAGAGTTTTTTTGCTTTCATATATAGTCGAGGGGATAACATGATAACACCCGATAATGACAGCAAGACTACCTGGGTTTCGAACCGTAAAAATTTGGTTGAAAGGCAGTAAAAGGGACTGTACAGTACTAATTGAAGTGGGGATTCATGTTTTTAACATTCCTAAGTGAGATAATGAGAAATCTCTTATGAAATGTGAAAGAGCATAATATAGTTTTAAGAAGGATTTAACGTTTATTTGATGAAAATTTGTTTTCAAATGGCTGAGATATCAAAAAAGTGATGATCATGGGCGACAGGTCACGCCTTGTTTTTGGATATCTCAGCCATTTCAAAACCAATTTTCATCAAATAAACTTTTGATATCGCTTAGAATTGCATGCTCTGAATATCTCGCAAAACGTTCAAAGCTAAATCCTCACCTCAACCAGAACTGTACACACCCTGCATGCTACCAACTGAGCAACCTCGATGCCCTGTTGCCGAAATTGATGTATTGATAGATTTCCTCTCATCGACGTATGTAAGAATAGGTGTTCAGTGTTTCAGTGGTAGCCATGACAAAAAGTGAATATGCTGTGTCCTGTGGGGCGGTTGTTCTCTAACTGTAACATATTCCTTCCAATGAACCAAAATGAAGATGAAAGCAAGTTTCTTTCCCAATAACATTGGGAAACCAAGCATTTGCCCGTGCAAATCCCAAACTGTGGAATGACCTACTATTACAAATCAGGAAATCCCAAACTGTAGCGGTCTTTAAATCACGACTCACGATACATCTTTTCATGTAACTGCCTATTATCATCAAATTTTGCTGCGCATAAGAATGTTGTTACATTGGTTTTTCGCTTTGTGAATTGATATATTATTATTGCTATTATTATTATTATTATTATTATTATTATTATTACCATTGTTATTATTATCATTATTATAATTTGTCTTCGCTTTGTAGGAATAACGTCCAAAGAAATCATTGTTTCTTTGTTTGTTTTGGGGTCTTTCATGATTCGCACAACTAAAAAAAAAAATCTTATCACATAGGTTTCTTCATTTCTTGGACTTTGTGTGTTTGTGATCTACTTTTTGGTGATGCGTTTGCCTTTGTAAATTGCCTCTCAGTTGGTGACTGTGCACGATACTGAAAAAAGGAAACGAGTGGGTAGAGTTGGTCATGGTGCTGCGAGCTTGTTTGACCGCCTAACTCAAATACAATGTTGAAAGGAAAATTGGAACGTGAATAAAATATAATAGATCAATCATCCAGCAAAGGCTTTTCTTCGTGAAATGACCTTGTAAAATAATCCTATGAAGCTACTGTCTTTTTCCTCCAGAACAACTTCATTGTTGATACTGATTTCTTTTTTTAAACACTATTTGGTCCGGAAAAAATGGAAAAAGTAAAAGGGATTCGGGACGTGATCAAAATGAATAGACCTATCACGCATTTTGAGCAAAGGTCTTTCGTCCTCCAATAACCTTATAAATTCAATACCTGGAAGATATTATCTTTAGTTGGCCAGGGCAGGCTTAAATATTGTGAACACTGTTTGTATTTTCTACCACCACGGAAATTGTCTCATTTGCATTTGAGAGCAGATCTCTAACGGAACCGGTTTGATAGACAAAAGCATTCAAATTCCCATTTGCATATTACTCATGCAAACAGGAACGAATATTGAGAACAACCTATCTATCAAGGTTTCACCGTGAGGATTTCATCAGGAAATATTTTGTTGTTTTCACATCATTTTAGCTTTACGGGTATGATGGAAATACGTGATGATGTATCAAATCATATATTTTTTTACTCTCATTCCTCATTTCGACTTACATTTATTTTCACTGTCGCTTTGGAATATCACACAAACGGAACGTTCTGAACTTTAAGACATAGAACTAGTAATTCATAATGGAAAATGGTATACAGAGGTGGAGGTTTTTTTGGGGGGGTAGAGGTGGGGTGGATGTGAGGAGGGGGCAAGGCTAGTGCTTTTGCAAATTACCCCATCCAAAGTATTTCCACATATCCAAGCGAATTGACACATAATTGTCTATGATTCTTTCGATTTCTTTTTTTTTATAGTTTCAGACAAAGGAATAACAACCCTTATTTCAAATTCGGCTTAATGAAAACTAACCTTATTTTACTTTAGGAATAAATAACCATCTCTCATTTTCGGATTAACAAACCGTCGGAATAGCGAGCCTTTGGAATAACGAAGTGCAACGCCAGAAAAAGACACCTTGATGGTGGGAGGCTTTTGTATGCCCCAAAAAGAAACAAACAGGTAGTGTAAAGTTACGAGATACTATTTGAATATTAATCTATTTCTTTTTTATAATTTCTTGGCAGATGCGGCAAACAGATATTTGCGTAGGCGTCGAAGATTCGCTGGTTCTCCAAGCATGGCAACTGGTGAGTATGCAATTTACCGAGTGAGCTCTGAATTCTCACTGTCAACTATACATAACTTTTAATGCTTATCACATCACTTTTTTATATATCATTCATGACCAATATCCGGACACCATCTCTCGATCGAGTATACCTCTTTTCTATGTTCATTGCTGCAGATCCTGTCGAGAAATTCGAAGCGAACGTTGCAGACGTCTGGATGCAAGCCGACGATGCAGCATGCATCTTCAAGCTGAGCGACCACGGGCTCAACTGACGATATCGACGACGAGGTCGAGTCATGCTACCTGGATCTGGACAAAGAGTGCACAAGTCGAATTGCAATTAAATGGGAATCATGTACCAAGTCTATGTTCAGTTGGCTGTAAAATGTCTTAACTTTGTTCTTTTGACACGAAAAAGAGAGAAACTAAAACATTGATTCATCATTGTTCAAGTGCGCATATTATTTCTGATATAGGAAAGATTATAAAGTGCTTATACGCAGTTATTTCATCTCAATGGGATCTAGAATGCTTAAAGGAGTATAAAAGAGATACATTAAATACTAGTAATAAAGAAAGAATACAGCTTTAGCGTAGCTTGACTTGCTTGAAGTCTTAATATATGGTACATATTGATATAGCAAATAGGTAAAGTATGCATTGTGATTGTACAATCCAGTATAGTGCATCACAAAGCATGCCCTATTAGTATAATAGATGGGAGGAGTGACTATTGATGGCGTAGAAATGCCATCTTGTTAAATTTTTTAATAGTAAACCATTGTATTCTAATAAAACTACTGTAGCATCTAAAATGTATTATGCCTCCTTGCATTCCTCAATTTTGTCGTTGTTGTAGTAATGGTGTTTGATAGCGAACCGATTAAAAAAAAACGTGGTAGGTGAGTAACTGCACACACACACATAATCTGCAAACAAGATACCAAAATTCAAATAAAAATACTGGTCTACTCACATTCATACTAATTCAAACAGAATGACAACGAGTCATGACAGTTCAGGTTTGCACGAGTAGAAAGTAATTTTTTTATGGACACGCGGAGTAATTCACATGAGTTTCAATACGCAACCTAAAGTACCATTCATAGATTATAATGTAGGCCTACCATCTACCGCTGATATGAATATGTTTGATCAAACAAAATACATAAGACGATATTTCTAATTTTCATTTCTTCTGCACAACACACCTTTACTCCTCAATCGAACTCTCTCGCGTTTCTTAATGTCAACAACAGATAATATTTCTCATCATCTCTTCAGAAGGTTTTTGAATCCAGAGAGGAAATAAGGTTGCGAAGCACATGAATTCCGTCCATCAATATTTGCACTTTCTTAATTTGTAGGGAGTTTTCTGTGGTATGTGAGCTTTAATTTCTGTTTTTGATGGGAACAGGACCCATTGAAAGAAACATGGTCAAATCACTGAAGTGGCTACCCTGTATTGATAAGGCTAAATGATGAAAACAGCAATAACAACAATCATGACCATAATATAGTCAACAGTGAATATTGCTAGTGATTACATTGGTCTGAATTCACTCTGTAGAGTCGGCGAAAGGCAAATACATGTTTCAACAACAGCAGTAATATCATTAATAATAATAATAATAATAATAATAATAATAATAATAACAATATTAATAATAACAAGAAACACAATAGGTACTCAATGAAATCTCCCCCAACAAGATAAAGATATCTTGGACACATGGAACGCATGCCGGCAACATGCCTCCCTTAATCAGCAATGGAAGGAAGAATCTCTAGTAAGAGACCGCAAGGAAGACCACCCAAGAAATGGACAGACTTTGTAAAAACAGACTTGCGAGAAAACGCACAGAAGAACCCAGCCATCAGAAACCATTACGAATAACGGGACATCCTGAATTAAGCGGATGCCACCATTTATCCCCTTGTTGGAGCCAAAGGCATATTCGGTCAAAGGTCGTTATAATAAGTTTTTGACCTTAGTGAAAAATTGAAAGTTTCATTTTGAGGCTCAGTTCTGCAAATTTTATTAATCTTATTGTAAAAAAGAAATTGTGACCCGTGCCCTCACGTGGATGTCTTGAGTCAAGGATGGTAAATTGCAGGTCAGTACGTATAGTTAACAATCGTGAGCTTGTAAAACGTTACCTTGGTTCGGTAGAGTACTCCCACGTCTCGCTACATGCACTGCTTCACTTGGATGACATTTTTCCAAGTGCAAGATAGAATCAGTGACCCATTGAAACCAGAAGCACGACCTATCTGTTTACTTTCTTGGTTGGTTGGAGACAGGTTAAATAAGGAGCTTAATTCGATACGGATCGGTGAGAATAGCTTAAATGGATAGAATAGTATCGGTTGAGTTGAGGGTTCAGCTTTTAAAGTTTTGTGAGATATATAGAAACCACTCTATGAGATATTAAAGAGCATACAATTCTAACGGGAAGTGAAGGTTTATTTCATGAAAATCGGTTTTGAAATGACTGAGATATCCAAAAACATTCAAGGTAGAATAAATCCTAATAAACGCATATAGCTTGTAGCATTTTATTAGGATCACTTTTTGGATGTCTCAGCCAGTTCAAGACCAATTTTCATAAAAAGTGAATTCCTTTAAAAATTACATATTCTTTCATATTTTGTAAGAGGTTTCTCATTATCTCAAAATACCGCTTACACACTATTCTCATTAAGGACGAGTCCCGAGTACACTCGGGCAGGTGTCTATGGGAAATGCGTGTTGTAGCATAATCAGTAAGTCCTCAGCGGATTAAGTGCAATCACTGTTTTTCCCCCTCTTCTATTCCCCCTCTTCTCTTCCCCTTACCCCATGTTAACCAAAACTGTACCACCCCTTTAAAGGGTGCCACTACGCAAGAACTCTGTGTTTGTTACATATTTTGTACACCTAAAGTTGACCACTACAAAGAAAATCCCTACCAATGCCCAAATGGGCATTAGTGTAATCTTTTGTCGGGTTGGCGTTGTGTGACGCTGCATAACACTGGCCTCAAGTCTTTACATAATTATCAAGTCGAAACCAACAAACAATGCGTCGTAATAAGTATATTCCAAGGAGGTGTGAGAGCTCTGATTCACCTCCCTGGATGGTCTGGGTTCCTAGTACAGTACTCTCCGCATAATCGGGTAGGCTCGGGCAGAGCGTTTCTTACCCGATTAAGCGGAGTACCCGATTATGAAACAGAAGAACACGTCTCATTCACAATTGACACACACAGTGTGTAGGTACATGCATTGTACACTGCACCAAACACCTACACTGTATGCTTAACACTCGTGCTTGCACGGCACATTATACATACCTTGCACTTACTCAGTCACGAGCAATAATTTACACTCTTTTTATGGACAAAATTAATCACTCCCCAAATGGTCCATTTTCTTTGCAAATTAAGCAGAGAAGGCGATTAGTCGTGGAAAATTTGACATTCATGATTCATGAAGTGTTATATCTGCTATAAAATGTGGGTAGAAAGTAGATAACAAGGAAATTATTTACCCATTTATGCAGAGAGGCAACCCGATTATCAGGTAATTTTGATGTGCATTGGAACTGATTTTGACATTACTACCCAATTAAACGGAGTACCCGTTTAAGCGATCCCGATTACGCGGAGAGTACTGTACTTCCTGCTCTACTTGCCTTTGCTGGTCTATAAGCCATACCGTATGGACTTACGTGATGCTGATTGCGCAGAGGCATTATACTTTCCGTTCACAAAGTTATGCTTCTCTGATGACACATGAAGTTGTCTTTTTAGACTGTTTCCTAGCGTGCAAACGCTTGTGATTTTGCGTTTCACTCTCCTTTTCCCCCTTCTTTCTTCAATATGAACTTGATTATTTGTAGTCCCCTACCTTCGAAGAAACCAAACATAGCTTCTAGTTAAGTTTGATTTTGAAATATATTTTATTTCTAATTTCTGGACACCAAATTTGATATAAATTAATTTCATTTCACTTGTCTGCATTTATAAGGGCATAATGTAAGTCTTAGCGTGGTGTCACGTTTATGAAAACTACGTTGTAAGTAAATTTTACCACGACGATCAAATATCGATTTTGTTTGGACATCTTCTTGTTTATATTAAAATGGTTGGTAGTTCTGTCATTTTGTCAGATGTGCTGAATTAGGAAAGCTAAACATATTCGCAGCGCTTACCTTGAAAGGGAGAAATCTTTGCGTGAGGTAGTTCGTACTTCACTTGGCTGGCACCCATACCAATTTGTGATAGAGTGAAGTTGATATATCCTATACTGATTTCGGTGTCAGTACTCTTCTGTCAAAAATAATAGGATCCTAGTAAAAACTCGTACGTTGCATTTCATGGCGAAATCGTATCAATAATTGTCCTATCATTGTTATGAAAATCAACTTGAGTCGATTTATGACACTCTCAACATCACTGTTGTGGCTAAATGAATGTGTGAAGACACGCCATACATTTCATAACAAATTTTGTATATTTCTTTAAATTACTTTGATACGCCCATTAAAAAAAAAACACACACACACACTTTCAAACCTTGATTCTGTCTATGAAATCATCTGTGAATCATTGTCAAATCATGTATGAAATGATTAAAAGAAAAATGGGAATACCCGTGCATAACTTCCATTTTCCTATGTTACTAAAAGTAAAAATAGTAGGTAAAAGATATTGCAGGGAAATATGCAAGTTATGCTCAGTTTCAAGGGAAGCTCAGTACAATAGTTTATGTTTATATAATCATGTTTGTACTTATCCAGTAATATTGACAGATGCTATTGAGAAGATCTTGGTTTAGCAGTTTAGTTTGTTTCTTTGCTTGTTTTTTTGTGGTTAGTAATCTGACGAAAAAATATTGTAAACAAATCATAACAAAAATAAGAAATAAGAAAAATTATTATAAAACATATCACACGTTTAGTTTTTGGACGGCCACATAAAGTGATGATCAGCGTATTGTGTGAATAAATACAACTCAACATGCATTCGCATTGCATGGGTCCCTTTAAGCGACTGTTACCCATCCGTACTGAACGAAAGCTGTTTGTCAACCTGTCACCATAATCAGCCCGTAACAGAGAGATAATAACTTTAACAAGGTCGTCGGATAGGTCTTTCTTCTGGGTACAACGGGTCACTAAACTTAAATTTTGCCTTGCACTTGGACAATTGTCATCGAAGTCGAGCAGTGAAACGAGATGTGGGAATATGCGACCGTACCCTGGTAACGTGCTAAAGGCTCAGTATTACCTGAACGCATTGAATTGAAATTTGCAGTCACAATGGGCTGACAGCCCATCACGTGATACGGTGAAACCAGTCTTTTCTAGTGATTTCGTTGTCACTAATGTATTCTTTTCGGTTAAAAAGTCTTGTGACTAGTAAGATTCACACGTTTTGTTTTCATTGCGCATTTCTATCAAAAATTATCCAGTCTTGTAAGGGAAAGAAATGTGACACGTGCCCCCCAATAAGATTCCCCCCAATAAGATTACAATCAGTACAATTGACTCATTAAATGAAACGTGTAAGTTTCCAGCAAGGTCAAATAATTATTATCCTGACCTACCTTGACCTAATATCCCTTTTGAAAGGTTTGAATAGTAGCACCCGCTTCATGAAGTCCTGCAATTTTTTGACGGTTTCTGGTGAGATTGCTGGCTTCTACTAGTAAGCATAATTATGTTTTTTTTCGTTTTTTTCCTTCTATTTGTTTTTACATAGTCTTTCCATCGTTTCTCTAACACTACCTTCTTGTTTCTTGATCATTGGACCGAAAATCTGCTGTATCCGGAATCCCTATTGGGTGGGGTTGAATCTTTTTATCCAGATTCACTCTTTTACTTTTCTCGGGGAAAAAACAATATCCTTTCAAAGGTTGAAGAATTCCACAGGAGTGGATGAAAGCTAGCCAGCAAATCACTAAATGTTGGTAGAAACCTAAATCTCCTTTTGTATGATCTCCCAAAATGATGAAAATGTTCTGCCACAGGTACTTGTCTGTGAGTTGGCTCAGTCGGTAGCGCGTCTGCCTCACGATCCTAAGGGCCCGGGTTCGAACCCTAATCTGGACTGAGTAATGTTGTGTGTAATCATACCGTCCCCTCTAGCAAGAGGCAAAACACTCTGTCCCTCGAATAGGACATAAAATGGAGGTCCCTTGTATGAGAGAGTCACAACTCATGCACGGAACAGATCCCGCATCATTCATTCATCGCAAAGAGCAGGGTGTTTAACCCGCTGAAGTGGTCCCACCTCACATCCAACTGGACGCCATGGAAGACCAGCTTAGCTTAGCTGAATATGGGCTATCCAGCCATCTTCTCAGATGAAAATGAACAAACAGACAAACAAAAGCATAACTTCTTAATTGTGCAAGGGCCAAATGGATTGTTGTATGTTTGTTTAGAAGGATGCTTGTGAGTATGTGTATGATCTTTGTGTTTAATCTTCTAACAATAATTGCCATAGTTGTTTTGTGTGGTTTTTGTGTAATATGGTAATATGTTATGTATTTGTGGACATGTTGCCCCTACTGGAAAGAACACAGTGTCCCACACTGTGAGAAACACAATGTGAACACAATGTGAACACAGTGCGAAATCTCTTCACACTGTTAAAATCGAGCGTTTCAACAGTGCGGACACACTGTGAATCATCATTAATTTCACAGTGTGACACTGATCATTACCATGTGAGCCCTAAATAAAATCAAACTACAGTGTGAAATCATCTCTACTCTGTTAAATTCGAGCGATTTCACAAAGTCGACTATGTTACCACACTGCGAACACCCTGTTGGACACTGTGTTCTTTCCAATGAAGCTTGTGAATCGCATGTAGGTGTCATAACACACTGCAATCCTATTCACATGCACACAAACGCGAGTGTGCACACACACACACTGATTATACAGCATACAAACAAGGAAAATGATAAAATATCTGGATATAAACAAGCACATACACAGACACATTCACGAACATTATTTTCAAAGGCCTATAGCTATAGGCCTTATGTAAGAAAATGAATGTACATGTAGTTACTCCCCCCCCCTTTGTATTAGTTTTAAATGATTGGTAGACACGTTATTATGATGAGCATGCTTCATCTTTGCATGTCTTCCTAGAAATTATGTAGCCCCTTAATGTTGTAAACATCATTACCATAATATATGTACAAATCTTAACAAACCGCAATCGTTTTGGTTTCATAATCATTATGTAGAACACCGTTTTTTTGTGTAACTTTAACAAACGTTCACTATGGGAACATTTGTACATTTTACCTGACATGCATGACCCTTGATAATTAAAAGCTATGTACAAACGTGTACCAAATTCATGTAATTCTTCCGTCGAGATGTTTTCATTGCAACTGATTGACAAATTGCCCTACATCGACGTAAATAAGCACTGAATTGATCAGTGTTTTAGTAGTAGCCATGATAAAAAATCATGGGCGTACAATACTCGAGCAGGATTCGAACCTACGACCTCCTGATCACCGGACGCCTGGTGATCACCGGACAGGCGTCATCTCCGCAGCGGTGGTCTAGCGGTCTAGCGGCTAGACCACCAAGCTTTCACCCGACAGTAAGCGTTGGTTCTAATCCTTATAGCATGCAGTGGGTACTGCGTAATATTATTCAAATTCATGAAATTCTTCAGTCGAGATGTTTTCATTGCAACTGACTGACAAATTGCCCTGTATCGACGTAAATAAGCACAGGCGTCCGGTGATCAGGAGGTCGTAGGTTCGAATCCTGCTCGAGTATGTACGCCCATGATTTTTTTATCATGGCTACTACTAAAACACTGATCAATTCAGTGCTTATTTACGTCGATGTAGGGCAATTTGTCAATCAGTTGCAAACGTGTACCGGCAAACATCGGTTTAAAATGTGAGCTTAAATCGTAAGTTTTTAAGAGGAAATCATATGTGAAGTCATTATATATCAATCACAACGCAAACAGAAAAACTTCAGATTTTTTTTTTTCAATTTTCTGGCATTTACTTTTATTTTACCATCAGTTGCCAATCAAACAATAGTACTAACACAGCAAGAAGATAATTTACTGTGATGATCTCGGAAAACAACGATTAACTACAGGAAGACAAGGAAAAGGTGTATAAAATGAGACTAAATGGATCGTAGTAAATCAAACTGAAAAATTCAAAATGTAGCTCCTTCTAGTCATATGCCATTCCGTTCTTATTTCTTCGTTTTTCCTTTATTAAAAGAGAAAACTTTTTAACTAACTGAACACAATTGACGACATGATTTCTATTTAGATGGCGTCTGACTTTTGCAGCGCTCCGTCCAGGCGGCATACTTGAAGTCGTCATCAGTGCCGTTAGTCGAGCCCGTGGTCGCTCATCTTGAAGTTGCATGCTTCAGCGTCAGCTTTCATCCAGACGTCTGCGACGTTCTCTTCAAATCTCTGGACGTCGTGACGTTCTCTTCAAATCTCTGGACGTCATCTATGACATATGAAAACGGAGTAGCACAGAAGATAATTAAATCATGATATACATGTGTTATACATGTATTCCCTAGCAAGGCTACATTTCCAGGAATGGTCTTCGTACACTAGTCATAGATGAAAGTAGATCATCTTATCACTTTTAAATATTACCTGTTAAAGGCCTATACAGTCGAATGTAAGATGGTATACTCACCACTTGGGGAGCTCGTGGAATCTCGGCTACGGCGGCGCCTGCTGGCAAAGTACGCATCTGTTGAGAAAGATAGATATTACAGTATGTCACTCATTACAATTGTCACAACGATTCTAGTATAACCAGCTTCCTTTGATTGATTTTGCCCCTTTAAATTCCTTAAGAAAATATTTCTCCACCTCGATTGTCTCTTTAGTTTCTTTTCTAGCATGTCTAGGCAGCAATCCTTCCTCCCTAAGTGTCTCATTTAGGATTACAGGTGGTCAATCCGAAGTTTCGTTCTTTCGAAGATGTGTTCATCCGAAACTGAAAGAGGCTCGTTTTTCCAAAGGTTCGTTAATCCAAAAATGAAAAAAGAAATGTAATTCCTCAGGGTTTTTTAACGCGTTTACTTGCCATTTTCGGGTTGGAATCTAAGGACCTACTTTTTTGGAATATTGAACGTTCAGAATTGCGAACCTTATTTCATTTTCGGATTATATAACCTTCAAAACGAACCTTGCTTCATTTTTGGATTAACGAACTTCCGGAATAACGAACATCACCGATCTGTATAATAATTCAGCTGTTTCTTAATTCACGACTACACTTAAGCTCTTTCCGTTCCCTACTGCTCAGCATCTCATCTCATGTTAATCAAGTTACATCGCGCCAGTAAACTTTGAAAATTGGCAGTGGAGTTCAGTAAGGGATCGATCAATGCTCTTATCTTGTTTTTTGTTTTTTTTTTTGGTTTTTTTTTCTCTCTCTCTCTGCGCTGTTTTCATGCATTAGTACGTTACTATAAAGGTTTGGGCTAACGCCAACTCTAAAACCACATCCAGGCATCTGCTGTATACTCCTATAGTGGTAGCTGTAACTCTTATTATACTCTCCCTATAAAGAGGATCGTACGCTTGATCTGTATCATTATAGACACCATGTGTTTATTAAGATGGGATATGGGGAATACCTTGTAGTATGTTATACCAGGGAATCCTAGGATTGGTCCAGGGTCTTTCTTTAGTAATTTGTTTGAATCAGTCGGTAGAGGTAAACTGAGCAGGGAGAGGGTGTGGCAGATAGTTTTTTTTTTTTTTCATTCATTCAAGCGTATGGCACAGTGTGTGCCTGGTTTATGCGGTTTGCTGACTACTGCTATAGTCACCTGCATTGAGCGAACCACGAGGGGTCGGCATCATTCGCCCGTTTTCTTTTGAGGGTGGGTATGGGGACCACTTCACCGGATTGGCACCCTGCTCTTTCCGATGAATGAATAAAGTCACACACGGGACCTCCATTTAGTGTCCTATCCGAGGGACAGAGTGTCTTTGCCTCTTACAAGAGGGGAAGGTATGATAACACACAACATTGCTCGGTGAGGCTCTGACTCGAACCCGGTATACTCTTGGATGTGAAGGTATGATGTGAAGGATGTGAAGCTACACTGTAAAAACATCGGTGTTAGATTTAACACCACGGGTGTTAAATGTAACACCGATCAAACTTCAATAAAGGACCACACCCACAGGTGTTAAAAATACACTGTGATGGTGTTGAAAAGTGTTCACCTGACACTTCGTGGTGTTAATTTGACACTGTGCCTGGTGTTGTTTTGACACTGTACTGGTGTTAATTAAAAAATGACACCACATAATGTTGATTTGATATTTGTTGGTGTTAATATCAATGGTTTAACACCCGTCCAGCTTCAATAAGAGACAACACCAGCTGGTGTTACTTTGGTGTAAATTTATTTTCACATTTTTTTTCAAAAATCTAGTATTTTAATGTAAAATTCTTGATTGTCTTGTTTGAATTAAAAATCAACAAAAAGTGCAGTTGCTAAGAAACTTTTGAAAAAAACAGTTTAAAATTTGGAAATGACACCCGCAGGTGTTAATTTAACACCATAAATGAGCACCGAAAATTTAACACCAGCTCGGTGTTCACTATTTAACACCGGACTTTTTGCAGTGTAGGGTGAACTGCCAGGAGCACTACCCTTGCCCCCCCCCCATATTAAAGATTTTCCGGTCCCTCTATATCATTGTTCGTGTTTCATTACCAGTTACATGACTCAATGGCTGTGTTCAATTTATATCGTATGGAAATATCTGCAAATTGAAGTGAGGTATGAGAAGGGACCGCTCTTGCATTTGACTTCATCAGCATGTATTTCGATCAAGACTGCACGTAGAGTTGTAAGTGTGTGAATATAACAGTCTGTTAGAAGACGAAAAATTTCCCACGCCCTAAATCTCCGTAGATTTTTAGTCTTCAATATTCGTTCCTGCTTGAACGAGTATTATACAAAGGAAGTATGAATTCTTTTGTACCGATCCGGTTCCGTTCTTCCGATCCAGTTGGTTGTTGAAACAGTGTTAGAAATGAGTCTGCCCTGCTAAAAAAAGCTAATCCCTTTACAGTTTATTACACTAGCCTAGTACTTGCAAGGTCATTGCAGAAAAAACAACTTTGCATTAAAGAATGATTGATCTATTTCATTCTCTTCACGTTCTGATTCCAGTGCCCCCCCCCCCCCCCACACACGAACACTTTTATTGTACACAGTCGGCAAATGAGAGGAAACCTACCACTGAAATCGAATCACCAGGGAACATAAAATAGGTTATACATTAAAGGGGAAGGCTAGTAACTGATCAGTGGGAATCAGTGGAAATGCTGGGAGATGATTGTTCCAATCCTTATGGGATTCATTCAAGAGTACATTATATATCTATTGTTGTGTGAAAATGATTTGCTTTAGAATGGTCTCATATTCAAGTAATGTGCAGTTTAATGCTTCCAGGTTAGCGTCCCTGGTCAGTGACGGAGCATTAATCTGCACAGTACTTGAATATGAGACCGTTCTGAAGCAAATCATTTTCACACAACAATAGATATACAATGAACTCTTGAATGAATCCCATAAGGATTGGAACAATCATCACCCAGCATTTCCACTGATTCCCACTGATCAGTTACTAGCCTTCCCCTTTAAAGTAAATCCATGATAAACGTGAAAGACCTAAGACACAAAATTCATCAGTTGCAAGAACCATCAGACTGAAAAAAAAAATGGTGATTTTCTTAAATTGCGACAGCTGTGCAGCCTACTGTCATTAAGGCCAGGACAGAATTAAGGGTAGATATTTTCCTCTTTACTTTTGTTCATATCACTGTAGCATTCCTACTAAGAACTGCTGGGAATAATAGAATGTATTTATCAAAGATCTTTATGATGCTAATATACGGTTTCATTACCCGAAAATAAATCATGATTCGTTATTGTGAAACACACGAATTCCCTAAAGCCATACGCGTTCTTTCCACACTTTTGAAAATGAAATTAGATTCGTTAGTCCAAAATGGAGACAGTGAAGAAAAGGTGTGAACAAAATAACCTGCTGAATAACGGATCCCACTTCGGATTAATTAACGAATTCTCTACTTAAAAACCTTTGCAATACTAATTATAAAATGGGTTCAAGAATGTAGCCAATTGGAAGCGCTGAAATGAGTCACGTGTGCGTGCATTATTTTCTTCAGGTGTGCACTAAGAAGAGTCTCTCTTCCACCTCCCTGGCCTGACGTACGTCACAATGTTTTACACTAGCAGTGCGCACTCAATCAGTTGTTACAAGTGCGTCACGCGCTACTATACGCGCTGTCAATCCTGTAAACAACTTCTAGTTCGGGCCGCGGGCTGCCACAACAGCCGGCGGCCTTTCTTGTGCATAACAGTACGTGGCGTACGTATACTCTTATACGTATACGTACAGTACTTATGTGCGGGATTTCCGAGTGCGACGTGCGTAAATGTTTGGGACGAACATCTTCGGACATCTTGACTTTTGAGCGAGTGCTACATGTAGCTGACTGGTATTGACCCACAAAGGTACGTGAATAATGCTGTTAGTTTTCGACCCATTTTATAAAACAAATGATGCACAGGATTATTTCGTGGCGTTAGTGAAGGTGCGGCTCACTCTCGAGTATTGACAACGGTTGCAAACATGCACTCGGCTGCGCCTCGTGCATGTCGCACCATTGTCAATACTCTCGAGCGCGCCGCACCTTCACTAACACACTCTATCCTGTGCATCATTAGTATACTAACGAACTGTGACCAAAATAATGCACTACCCTGCAATAAAAGAAAAAAAATAAAGAAATGATGATAATTCCAACGAGTCATTGATATGGAATGTGTTTTCACGACAGCTTTATTGAGATTAATCATTCTCTCACAAATTGAGTATTTTTTTTTTCACTGCTCGACCTCAAAGTAATTTGACTCATACGATATTGAATTAATGACGCCAAGGTCAAAGGGTTGCTACGCTTAAAAGTAAAATTTACCTTTAGGAGCAGTAATTTAAAACATGTTTGAGATATCACATTTGATGCACATGTAGGTGTGCAGTTGTGTGCAGTTGTATCACAAAACAGCCTATATACCATGCAAACATTTTGAAATAAAGGCAAAAATATAAGAAGATATTACTATTTTTCTTAAAGTAAATCAACAGTGAACTTAGCATTTAGCTATGCGAAACAGTTGGATTTTTGTTGTTTTGTTTTGTTTTTCCGAATGGATACTGTTCACATTTTAACATGCAGACCTGTATAAAGTAATCATAATATCATCAACTAATTCAGAAATTTATATGTCTTCCCGGTGTCCTCAACGAACAGAGAACCAACTACCAGGAGAACCAAACACTGGATCACAAGTTTCTGCATTTTACACTTAGTCAACGGAGTATATCCTCTGGAAAGAAAGAAAGATTCCGTTATGCTGAATCAGCATCAGATGCATTTATGATGCTGCTTTAGCAGCTAGCGCTTTATGACCAGCCATCTGACGAATCAGAGAAGAGGGTCATACTCTGTAACTGCACGCTCCAGTGCATTACGTTGTTTCAAAATCAATACTTATGATATGCAAATACGTGAATAACTTCTCAATAAAGTTATGCAGTATCATCTTATTATATGGCTTTGGGTGTGTGTATATTGTGTGTTTGTGTGCGCATGTAATGCACCGAAAGAGATATTGAATTTTGTTTTGGATTGAAAGTCGTTATCCCTGCGAAATCACTTCTTTAAATACACATTTTTCTCATTATGATGTATGCAACTTTCTCAGAGCTCTGTGATGAGTCACGTTCACATACATAATTATAAGTACAGAGAGAGAATCAATTTTGATTTTTAAGACCCTCAAGCTCGACACCATTAAGCAAATGATCAGCGACTGCGAGGGTGATGGTAACATCTAGCATCGCCTCGGTGATCCATGAGGTGTCTATCCACCGCCTCGCCTTCGGCTCGGCCTGATGGACACTTCGGGGATCGCCTATGCGATGTAAACTTGGAGGGGGGGGGGCGTTGTTGAAGCCTAAACCCCTGCTCGCAACACGCTTTTGGCTCTGAACAAAAATGAAAAAAAAAGCAAAAAAAAAAAAGATGAATGGCTTGATTTCTGGTTCGTACATCAAGACAAGTGAAAAAAAAATAATTGTTTTCATCCGGTGTCTGAAAATATAAGAGAAAATAGACACTGAAATTAAAATTCTATTTAAAAGCTTTGTAGGAAAAGTGCTTTTGAAAGGAATTGGTCCCTCACAAGTGTTAACAGAGAAATAAATATTGTAAATTAAAAGAATCAAATGCGCAAATGCATGAAAACAAGCATGTTCTGCAGCGCAGCGCACCCTCGTTGAATGGATCATTAATTTTCAGTTTCCACTTCATAAGATATCCTGTTCCTTGCACTCATAAATATTCATTACTTGTATAATAATGAACTTCACTAATTTATAGCATGAAATGAAATGAAATGAAATTGAGTTAGAATGAATTATTTTAAGTTAAATTCATTTATATTTCATATATGGACATTTTATATCATGAATATAGACAGTAAAATACGTATATGCAAAATATCGATACGCTTTTAGATGAAATAAACACGTACAAATGTGGAGGGGACCACTGCTTGTCAAATGTAGTTCCCCTACGGATTAAAAACAAAATAATAGCAAAGAAACGAAAGAGAGGGGGTTGTTGTTGTTTTTCTTTTTGTTTTATTTTGTTTTGTTTTTGTTTTGTTTTGTTTTTGGTTGTTTTTTGCGGCGCACAATGTTTGTGGAATGGCCGACTGGTTCCTTCCATGTTTTTTTAAAGAAATAGTTAGTAAATAAAACGGATATTTGTAAATGTATGCGTATAGTTTTCTGTAATACGTGTACACTTGTTTGCACATGCATGGTATGTCTGGTATTCAGCAATATGGTATGACCACAGAATACGAAGATTAATTTGCTTGGGTTATAATCAATTTGTGAATCGCAGGCATAGGTGTCATCTATTACACACTGTGCTCGTACTCTCTCACAAACACAGACACAAACACACACACACACACACACACACACACACACACTTATAACATACCAACACGGATAGTGGTACAGTATACGAAGAACCATATACACAGACACATTCACGAACATTTTCGAAGGCCTATAGACCTTATGTATAGATTTCTAAAAAGTAGTCCCTCTTCCTCCTTTTTTATAAGTTTTAAATGATTTGTAGACGCGTTATTCTGAGGAGCATTTATCAGATAAAGATAATTTCAAAGAAATTATGTAGCTCTTCAAAGATGTAAATATCATTATGTACAAATCTTAACACACACCACAGTCATTTTGATGTCATAATCATTATCTAGAACACGGTTTTTGCTTTTATTTTAACAAACGTTCTCTATAGAAAGTTTTATACATTTTCACATGACCCTTGGTATTCAAATGCAACGAACAAACTTGTACTAGCAAACATCGGTTCGAAATGGAGCTTAAACTTGTCAGTTTTTAAGAGGAATTCTTATAGTGAAGTAAATATACTGTATATCAATCACCAAACAGAAAAACAGGGTTGTTTATCCATGTTTCTGGCATTTGATTCGATTTTACTATCAGTTGCCAATCAAACAATAGTGCTATAACAGGAAGACAATAGTACACTTTGATGATCTCAGAATACAATTATTCACACTACAAGAGGACAAGGAAAAAGCGTATAAAATAAGACTAAATGGATCGAAGCAAAGTCAAATCGTAGAATTTCTTCTAATTCAGTTGACGAGAAGTAGTAAAACAGTTGTTGATAATACAAGTATCCTCTTCATGCATATTTGTTTACACAAAAGGATCATAGGTCTAACAGAATTAGAAAGCATCTCATTTATCTTAAATGATGAGCATAAATACAGGAATGCCTTGGCAGAAATCTGCGCGATGACACTACCCGCCCTATATAGGCGTGTATATTGCTATTGTTCCATACAAAAGTGGACTGAAATAATTATTATACTTGACTTCATTGTTGGTACATAAAATGACTTACAGGTTTTGCTAACAAGCTTTGATCTAAACCAACGTTGTTGCTTATGGTTTTTCGTGTCGACCTATTTGAAAGTTATAAAAAAACCTGATTCTCCTGACTCACAGGGTACTTTCTCCTTTTTAAATTTGATACGAAATTATACCAATAAACGTTACTGTCACCCCTTGATGTAAAAGTAATAGAGAGTCAGTCAAAATGAGACAAACATTATCAATAGCCGCATTACCTGAGCCTGTCGGGAAATTACCATCTACTAGTAAGTGGTGTTTTCTTCAGATTTTTAATGAGGTGTTTATTCCCTTCAGCAGGCCCTATCTAGTTATTTCGTAGTAAAATGTTACACTTTCTAGTCAAATGCCATTCCGTTTTTATTTCTATGGTTTTTTTTTATCAAAAGAGAAAAGTTTATAACCAACTAAACACAACTGACGACATAATCTCTATTTAGATAGCATCCGACTTTAGCATCCCTCTGTCCAGGCGGCTTACTCGAAGTCGCAATCAGTGCCGTTAGTCAAGCCCGTGGTCGCTCATCTTCAAGTTGCATGCTTCAGCGTCAGCTTTCATCCAGACCTCTGCGGCGTTCTCTTCAAATCTCTGGACGTGATCTATAACATGAAAACAGAGTATAGTACAGAAGATAATTAAATCATGATATATTCCCTAGCAAGGCTCCATTTCCAGGAATGGTCTTCGTTCATTAGTCATGGATGAAAGTAGATCATCTTATCACTTTAAATATTACCTGTTAAAGGCCTGTACAGTCGAATGTTAGATGGTATACTCACCACTTGGGGAGCTCGTCGAATCTCGGCGACGGCGACGCCTTCTCCACGCATCTGTTGAGAAAGAATAGATATTACACTATGCTTTGATTTTGTCACTCATTACAGTTGTCAAAACAATTTTAGTTTTACCAGCTTCCTTTGATCGATTTTGACCCTTTAAATTAGTAAGATATTCTTCCACCTTCAGTGTCTAATTTAGGGTTACAGTTGGTCATTCCGAAGTTTTATTCTTTCGAAGATGTGTTCACCCGAATCCGAAAGAGCCTCGCTACTCCGAAGGTTCCTTGATCCAAAAGTTTAGAAAAAGTTTTTTTATTCCGAAGGGTTTCTTTTTGTGGTTTTTTGTTTTTCAAAACGCACTTACTCGTCATTTTCGAGTTAGAAATTTGAGGAACCTTCATTTTTGAAATATTGAACGTACAGAATTGCCAACCTTATTTCGTTTTCGGATTTATAGAACCTTCACAATAAAGAAAGCTTACTCCATTTTTTGATTTCCAACGAACTTCCGGAATAACGAACACCACCGTGATCTCCATAATAATCCAACTGTTTCTTAATTCATGACTACACTCAATCGTTTTCCGTTCCTTATTGCTCAGCATCTCATGAATATGTTCATCAAATCATATCACGCCAATAAACTTTGAAAATTGGCAGTGGAGTTCAGTGAGGAATCTATCAATGCCTTATGTTGGTTCTTTTCTCTCTCTCTCTCTCTCTCTGCGCTGTCTTCATGCAATACTACGTTACCATACAGTTTTGAACTAACATCAACTCTGAAACCACATCCATGCAACTTCTTTATACTCCTGGTGGTAGATGTAACTCTTGTTATTCCCTCCGTAAAGATGATCGCACGCTCGATCTATATTACCAAATAGACACCATGTGTTTATTTGATGGGATATGGGGGAATACTTTATACTATGTTATACCAGCATGACCAGGGAATCCTTGGATTGGTCCAGGGACGACCTAAGATGTAGTATGTCATTCTTTCTTGAGGCTTGTTAGCGTACAGAATGTGTCGGTTTTCGTTGCGTTAACATTAAACTTGATTCACCATACCACACAAGGGAAGTTTTGCATTGCAGAATTGAAATTCGACGAAATTTGTGGAATATATTCACTTGTTGTTCGGCACGTGCGTCTTTCTTTAATAATTTGTAAAATAAGTTGGTAGAGGTAAACTGAGCAGGGAGAGGGCGTGGCAGCTAGATTTTTTTTTAATCCACTCAAGCGCATTACACAGTGTGTGCCTGGTTGATACAGTTTGCTGACTACTGCTATGGGCCCGGTCACACTGCCCAAAAGTCGCGTAAACGCATGAATCACGCAAGAAATTTGTTTGTGCGTGCTTGTCCGTCGATAATTTTCGCTGATTTACGCGATGAAAATCACCGATGAATTGGGCTAGAACTACGGAAAGATCACGCAAAAATCACTCACAAACCACGCACTTTCAGCCCATAGGCACGCAAAGGCCCCAAATAGGGCGAATTCGAAGTTGTGCGCGACGACTAAGGTCCAAGGAAAACCACGCATAATCTGCGCTTTATCACTTATGAACTGCGTATGAATCGCGCATGTTTCGCTCATGAACGCGATGGCGGCAACATTTGCGCCGAACAATCATTGATATTCCACGCATATTTCGCGCATTGTTCGCGTATGAACTACGCAAACTACGCAACTACGCGAAGCCGAGTTTTGAGCTGCTCAAAACCTGGCCAAGACCCGGTCAGACTGACCGAAAGTCGCGTAAACGCATGAATCACGTAAGAAATGGATTTGTCTGTAAAACGTGGAGCCTTCGTAGTTGTCAGTCGATGTGCGCTTTACGCGATTCCGGGTTTTGAGCAGCTCAAAATTCGGCTTCGCGTAAAAGTTTACGCAGTATTGCGCTGTTTACGTAATTTTTGCGTAGTTTGAAATATGCGTGGAATATCAGTGATCGTTCGCGAAAATGTTACCGCTATTATATCGCGTTCACCGACGACTTTCCACTAACGATTAGCAGACATGTTTCGCGCATGTAACACCTACGTATCACTGAAAATCACTTTAAAAAATATTGGCGTATGTATCTCTAACAGAACACGTAAATAAGCGCATGTAATACTTATGAAATACTGATGAATCACTGATGTATCATTAACAACTCACGTATGATTGGCGTTACATTGAAACGGCCATTTCATCATCTCCCGCCAGGCCAATTCCTGCTGCCGAGAGGTGCACATCAAACCCGAGTTTTGCGTGATCTTTCTGTAGTTCTAGCGCAATTCATCGGTGATATTCACAGCGCAAGTCGGCGAAAATGGTCAAATTCTCGACGGACAAGCATGAAAAACCAAATTTCTTGCGTGATTCATGCGTTTACGCGACTTTTGGACAGTGTAGTCCGAAAATGGAAAAAGTGAAGAAAAACCTGCTGAATTACGAACCTTTATTTCGTTTTCAGATTAACGAACTTTCGAAAAAAAAAGAACCTTATTTTACTTTCGGATTAACCAATGTTTCCTCCCTCTCAGCTCCCTCTCAGTGTCCTGCTATGGATTACTTGCCCTTCTTGCTCCATAAACATGGTCTTACATTTTGCAGATGCGATGTTTCTTTCATTTCGAACATTGGCCAGAGCTTTTTAGCTTTTCGGACAAATAGCAATTGCCTTTTAAGACGTATACTCAAGGTCCAGGCCTTTAGACTGTCGTGATGCAAAATCTGCTTATTGTGTTCTCCGGCGAGAGCACTTAACGCATCAGAAGCACCTATAGTCTGGGACACAGAGTTAAACGCTCCGCCCACAATGCGCGCTCGACCAAATTCGCTTGATGTCATGAAAATAGGTGGAGGAGACTTGGAAGCGAATGAACGTCCCTTATCACATTTGATTAGGATTTATTGATCTCTGAACTCATCAAACGCCTTGGATGGAAAGCTGTCCTGAACAGAAAAGAAGGAGTCATTATGGTGTATGAGATTCGCTCCTTGCTGCGACAACATAATGTTCCAGTGTTACATTTTCAACAAACTTTGACCAAATGCACTATACCTTGTAATGAGAAAAAAAAAATAATGATAATTATTCGAACTATAGTTATTGATGGGATGTGTTTTCTCGACATCTTTCTTGAGATTAATCATTCTCTCATTTTTTTTTTTTTTTTTTTGCTGCTCGACTTTAAGTAATTTTGCCTCAAACCTCAACCTCTCGCCTTAAAAACAGAATGTGATAAGTCAGCCATGGCAAGTGGATCTGAAAGAAAAAAAAATCTCCGCTTTCTATACTAGTTTCTCTCCTCTGTTATCGTTTCAAACGCTCAGTCATAGCCAAGACCTTTCCACCTGAGTATAACATGAAATTGATGTGAACTGATCGCCAGTGAGTGATTTTATTTTTTATTTTTTACAGCGCAATCGAGTGTCGTCGAAATTACGCGATCATCAGAATGCAAGTCTCTTGAAATAGCTGAATGAATTGAACTGGAACCACACACAGACGCAGAAAACATGAACTTAAAGTATTCAAAATCTTAAAATATATCAAAAGTGAAAGTAGCATTTAGTTATGCGAGAATCCAATGTTTGTTTGTTTTTGGTTTTTTTGGTGTTTTTTTTCCGAATGGATACTCTTCAAATTTTAAAGTGCAGACCTGTATATGGTGATAATATCATCAACTAATTCAGAAATATGTCTTACCGGTGTCCTCAACGAAGACAGAACCAACGACCAGGAGAACCAAACACAGGATCACAAGTTTCTGCATTTTACACTCAGTGACTGGAGTATATAGCCTCTTGACAAAAGAAAGATTCCCTAAGTGCTGAATCAGCGTCAGATGCATTTATGATGCTGGTTCAGCAGCTAGCGCTTTATGACCAGCCATCTGACGAATCAAAGAAGAGGGTCATGCTCTGTAATTGCACGCTCTAGTGCATTACGTTGTTTCAACATTAATATTTATGATATGCAAATTCGTGAATAACTTCTCAATAGGATTATGCAGTACGATCTCATTAAATGTTTAAGCTTCTTGTATACCAACCTTTATGGGCAAGCTTTCGTCCTTTCCTGAGGACTTTCTCAAGCCTTATGCACTGAAGTATTGTCTTGCTGCCGTAGAATGTCTTTGTTGATCACTGGACCATAGATGGGTGAGATTGTATAGCCAGAGTCTCTATTGAGAGCTGGTTTGATCCTTTATTTTTCTTTTCAACGAGTTGTTTTCGAGGTCAATGATAAGAGCCTCATCCCATACAATACTTGTCCTGTATAGTAAGCGTGTTCAGCTATCGCCTATTAGTGTGATGGGTTGTTTAGCCTCAGTGCCCTTTTTTGTTCTTTAAATCTCTCATTCAAGATTCAGCTAGTTTCTCCAATGTAGCAGTTGTGGCAATCAGCACAGGTGACCTTATACACAAAGTCTGACCTTGTTTGTCTCGGGACTTTGTCTTTTTGGTGAACTAGTCTCCTTCTAAGGGTATTAGAGCTCTTAAAAAGCAATATCAACGTCCTTGTTGTGGGATGCTCTTTTCAGACGGGAAGATATTGTGTTTACGAAGGGGAAGACTACCCTATTGTTTAGTCTCCTTTCTTTTCTTTGTGGGTGACCCAGTTCTTGTTTTGTCCTTGGCTTTTTGTCTCATCAAAGCTGGGGATCCACATGACGTAAGGGCCTTGTCAATATGGTGGAATTCACCCTGTAGTACATCATTGTCACAGGTTACATTTCGAGGACGAAAGTTTGCCCACTACAAATAAAGGTTGGTAGAATTAAGCTTAAACATTTAAACATATTGTCATCCAAAACCGATGAAAGTTTTCAGATCTCATTATAGGTTATGGGTGTGTGCAGTGTGTTTGTGTGTGCATACAATACATCGAAATAGATACTGAATTTTGTTTTGGATTGAACATTGTTTTGCCTGCCAAGCTTGTCATTGTTACTGGTATGTATACGCATTTTTCTCGTTATAAAGTATTGGACTTTCAAAGAGTTTTGTGCTGAGTCACACTCACACATACAATGTATAAGTACAGAGAGAGAATCAATTTTGAATTTTTTAAGACCCAAAAGCTCCACACCATTAAGTAAAAGATCAGCGACTGTGAGGGTGATGGTAAAATCTAACACAGTCCCGATGGTCCCTGAGGCCTGGGGTCTATCCACCCTCGCCTTCGGCTCGACCTGATAGACAACTTGAGAATCACCTATGCGATGTTAGATTGAGGGGAAGGAGGTTGCTGAGGCCTAAATCGCTGTTCACGACACACTTCTGCCTTTGAACAAAAACAAGAAATATCAAGAAAAACAAACACGAAAAAGGATGAATTGCTTGGTATTTGATTCGAAATTGTTTTCATCTGGGGTCTGGAAATAAAAGAGGAGGAGAATAGACACTGATTATTAAACCTATAAAGCCTAAGCTATTTTGCCCTCTTCCAGGCCAAAGATTTACTACATGGGAAAAGCAAGTCAACCTTTACTATTTGTTACAATTGAGATTTCTCAAGGTCAACATGTGGGGGCGCTATTCATTACAATGAAAGAAAATACTATATAGTATATGAAACCTATGATGTTTTGCTTGGAATGGGTGCATTATATTGGTATCACATTTCATATTTCCAAAATATTGAAATTTTGAGTTTGCACATTAATGATACATGATAAACAAAATTACAGGTAAAGCTTGTGTGAAGGTAACAAAAAGATAAAAAGGTAATCTTTGAAAAATGATGTATTTCGATTAATTCTATAATATCTATAGTTTGATGCCTATATGTTATTTAAAAATAAAGGAAATTACAAGAAGACCATTTCAGGGTAATTCACAACCATGATTATTTCACATTTTGGTCCTTCAGCAAAGTACAGCTAAGAAAACCCCCATTTCATCCATTTTTATATTGTTAACTGAAATTAGAACAGAAAATCATAAAAAAATCTAACTAACATGGTTGTCAATTTACGGTTACCATGGCAACCAGCAATATCGGACATATCGGACATAAGTTATATATAAAAAATGTTTGCAATAAAATTTTAGGAAAAGTCACCAAAGTTGGTTGAAATCGGATGAAGGGTGTAGGAGTGGCAAATGAAAATTTGGTAGGGGGACACAATGAGGGTTAAGTTCTATAAATGCTTTGAAAGGAAGGCAGAGCTACCAAGTCTCACGCATTCTGCGTGAGACTCAAGCATTTGGGGTCATCTCACGCATGGCACCCATTTTTCTCACGCATCGGGCGAAGTCTGCAACTTGGGCCTATAATAATGAGCATAGCTCAAAAGATTAAAGTGATAGTTGCAAATGAAGGTATATTTCCCTTTTGTCTTTCAAAATAAGTAAAGAATATTTACTTAAGTATGCACCTGATCGCACCATTAAGAGCTAAAAATATCGAAAAAGCTCCCTACCGTGGGAGGCCACAGGAGGGGAAAAACCCCTCCCACACCCTCGCTCGCGCGCACATTAGCATGCCGAGATGCCGAGTCATGAAAATCTCACTCATAATTTTTTTTTTTTTTAACTTGGAATCCCTGGGAAGGGGTCCCTCACAAATTTTCACAAAGAAATAAAAATGGTTTAAAAAACCCCAATAAGAACCAAGTGCATGAAGACAAGCATTCGCATCTTAGGAATCAGTCACTTGGAATTTGTTGTGTCTAGAAAATATTTGACTTTGCAAATGCTTTGCATGAAATCCGAAAAAAAAAATGTCCCTGGTTATACTTCTACTGGTGTAAATCGGTCTTTACCACGCAATTCATGAGTTTTTTTTTTTTTTTATGCATCGAAATATGTCTCAGATGTTGTAGGGCCTATATTGTTGAAGTTTTTGATCTACCGTGTTTTTTTTTTTCTGCACCGATAAGTAGCCCCTCGAAATCTGTCTCACCTGTGGTGATGTCATCAGCATAGAAGTTACCTGAGCAGATACCACTCTATCTAGACATGTGCAACTTAAAAGCCCCAGTCACATAGACATGCCGAAACACCCCGGATCTGATCCGGGGTGATCCGGGGAGAGAGAACCGTGTTGACGCCTTGGGCATCCTTAGACATCAGGGAGGCCAACGCGACAACTTTTGGAGGTCAAAAACATTAGGCGTCATCCGGCCCGGGACTGCCATGTTGGCCGAGCACTCCGGGAAGGTCCGTGTGGCTGCCGTGTAGCTGCCGTGTTGATCCATGTAGCTGTCGTGTTAGTCCGTGTAGTTGCCGGGTGGGTCCGGCATGTCCGTGTTAGTGCCGTCGTAGATGCCGTGTAGCTGCCGCGTTGATACCTTGTGCACAGTCATCAACGCTCGTCGACGCTCCATCCAGGGAAAAAGTATCCCGTAACTCCCCGGATCATAGTGTAAATCCTGGAGGATCGGTGTTTACATGTGACTGGGGCTTTACCATAACCTGGTGTCAAAGCTCAGAATAGCAATACAGATTTTATACAACAAATGGTGACTATTGCCGCATTGCAATGACTACCATTGTACCATGCCATCACACTATATCGGAGGTGAAGCTCTTACACCTGTCTTGCTTTTTGAGTTTGTGCATTTGAAGAATAGTCAAGGGAAAATCTGGTGCATAAACACCGGTCGCTGTGATGGTTCTGTCAGTTGTCTTCAATGTTGATGACGGTTCGTTCTTCCGAAGGTTCATGATTTCGAAAATTGAATAAGGTTTGTAATTTCGATGGTTCAGTAATTCGAAAATAGAGGAAGGTTCGTAATTCCAATGGTTTGTTTAACCAGAAAAATAAAGTGAGGTTCATAATTCCGATGGTTCGTATCAAGTAGGCCTACCTACTTTTTTTTTTCATTTTGGGATTCACGAACCTTACTTTGGAATGTGAAATCTTCTGAGTAACGCCACAATGAAATATTTTGATTAACAAACCCTATTTAGGATTATCTAACACCTAGATAGATCCTTGTTATTTGATCTGTTGCTTGCTGTTCATCTTTCGTCCCATTTTATTTACGTCATCATTCTTGCAGTTGTGGCTCCATTTACCGTGCAATATTGGATCTGTACGATTTGCTTCGTCGCACTCTCTCGATCTCAGATCTCGCACATCCTCTCTTGTTTCAAAATTCATAAAACATCAAAATCAATGACAAGGATCTATTTCAGGCGTGTCCGGGCAATTACCCACAGAGAGCAATTACCCTCGTCTAAATACTGGTTAGTGGTAAGGTTAGAGTAAAGATTAGGGTTAGGGTTAGGTTTACGGATAGGAGTTTGGGTTAGGGCTAGGATTAGGTTCAGAATTAGGATTAGGATTAGGATTAGGGCCAGGGGAAGGGTCCGGGGTAATGCCCAGGGGGTAATTGCCCTAGACCCATTTTAGGTGTTATATAAAACAAGATGAAAATTTTTCATTCGTGAAATGGACAGAATATTTCATTCGGTGAACAATGAAATGACCGATCCATTCAACTCGGTTGCACCTCGTTGAATGGATCATTTCATCTTTCACCTCATGAAACATTCTCTCCCTTGAACTCATAAACACTCATTATTTGTACTTTAATGAACTTCACCAATTGATGGCATGAAATGAAATTGATTAAATTAGATTGAATTTAAATTGAAGTTATTCTTATTCCACATAGCAAATGCACAGTGGACATTATATCGTAAATATACAGAGTATAACACATAGTGGACATTATATCATATGTATACAGAGTATAATATATACAAAATGTCGTGATATATTTTGATAGAATTACTACATTCAAAAATGGGGAGGGGACTAATTAGAAGCACTGCTTATTAAATGTAGTCCCCGTACGGTATACAGACAGATAATATCAAGGACACGAAACAATGTTTGTGGAAGGGCCAACTGGTTTCATGTTTATTCAATCATTAGAATATAGTGCATGTATGCCTATAGTTTTATGTAATACGTGTATAACTCAGACACATTCATTAACATTTTCGAAAACTTATAGGCCTTATGTATAGATTAAAAAAGTAGTCACTCTTTCTCCTCTTTGTATACGTTTCAAATGATTGGTAGACACATTATTCTGATGAGCATGCCTCAGATTAAAATATTTTCATAGAAATTATGTAGCCCTTTAAAATTGTAAGCATCATTACCATAATACTTATAAATTCACACAATACGCAAACGTTTTGATGTCATAATCATCGAGGACACGGTTGGGAGGGGTATTAATTTTTAGCAAACGTTCTCTAGAGAAAGTTTTGTACATTTTCACCTGACGTTTGATAATCAAAATGTAATGTACAATCTTTTACTAGCAAACCTTGGTTTAAAATGTGGCTTAAACTTGTACAATTTTAAGAGGAATTCATATCTGAAGTCATATCAATCACCACACAAACAGAAAAACAAGCAGGTGTTTTTTCTTCAATTTTCTGACACTTACTTTTATTTCAGTATCAGCTGCCTACCAAACAACAGTTCTACAACAAGACAATGGTACACTGATATGTTATTAGAATAAAATGATTTACTACAAGAGGACAAGGAAAAGGTATTGTATAAAATAAAACTAAAGGGATCGAAATAAAGTCAAATTGTAAGATTTCTTCCAATTCAGTTTAAGTTGAAACAGGTGACGAAAAGAAGGAAAAACAAAATGTTGACAACAGAGTTATCTTCACTTATCCTCAATTATCTTAAATGATGAGCGTAAATATACAATAGGAATGCCTGCAAGGTGTACTTGTATACAATCAGTGCGATGGCACTACCCGACCTATGCAGGCCTATTGCTTTCGTTTCATAAAAACGTCGACTGAAATATTCTGCTTGGCTCTCTTGTTGGTATACATGAAATGACGGTTAACGAGGTAGGTCCCCGTTACTAAAGCTTTGATCTAAACCAATATTGTTGCTCATGGTTCGTCGTGTGGACCTATTTGAAAGTTTGAAAGAGCTTTCTGATTCTCGTGGCTCATCAGGGTACTTTCTCCAAATAAGTTTGGTACGAAATTATGCCAGTAAACATTACTGTCGTCCCTTGATGTGAAGGTAATAGAGGGTCCGTCATAATGAGACACACATTATCAAAAGTGACATGGCATACGCCTATAAAGGAAACTATCATTTACTAGTAAGTGGTGTTTATTTCTTCAGTTTTTAGTGAGGAGTTTATTCCCTTCTAGTTATTTCGTAGCAACATGTAACTCTTTCTAGTCAAATGCCATTCTGTTCTTATTTCGTAGTTTTTTTCTTTATTACACGAGGAGAATGTATAACCAACTAAACACAATAATTGACGACATGATCTCTATTATGATGGGGTCTGACTTTCGCAGCGCTCCGTCCAGGCGGCATACTCGAACTCGTCATCAGCGCCGTTAGTTGAACCCGTGGCCGCTCATCTTGAAGTCGCATGTTGCAGCGTCAGCTTTCATCCAGACGTCTGCGACGTTCTCTTCAAACTGATGGGTGTCATCTGTAACATAGAAAAAACCCGGAGTAGTAAAGAAAAATATCAAATCATAATATGAAGTGTTTTATCGCAAAACTCCATTCTCAATAGTTGAGATATTTTCAATAATGCTGCTAAAAACGCAGAAGAAATAAGAAAACACAGGATATTTTTAATCATAACTTCTTGAATGTTCCCTTTAATGTCACAAGTGAGGAATTACTGGAAAGGATTAATTTTGCTCTTTTCTGATGATGGACTTATTTTCAAATGTTTGAAAATGTCAATTAGCTCATTTTGCAATTTTATCATAAAACTCTTCATTCCCCTAGATACATTTCGAGGAGTGGCCTTCGTACACTAGTAATGGATAAAGGTAGAAATTATGTGTTAGCTTTTGAAATATCACCTGTTCAGGGCCTATAGTCGAATACAAGATGACATAGAAACCATTGAATGGTACACTCACCACTTTGGGAATTAGAGAATCCTCGGCGACGCCGGCGTCTGGTTCCGAAGGCATCTGTCGAGAAAGATGAATTTTAAAATATGCCTTAGTTTTGTGGGTTGTTTTTCGTATCACTCATTACAAGTATCACAACGATTCTAGTGTTACCAGCTTGATGCTGTCCTTTAAATTCCTTCCGAGAACTTTTCTCCACTTTTATACCATCTCTTTTTTTTTCACAGTTTTGATGCAGTGTCTAAGTTTACAGTTGGTCATTCCGAATGTACGTTCTTCCGAAGGTTTGATCATCCGAAACTGAAGAGGTTCGTTGATACAAAAATGAAGAAGAAAAAAACATTTTCATTCCGAAGGCATGTCAATACGCACCTTCTTGTGATTTTCAGATTAACAAGCCTTCAGAATAAGGGTTCCTCTTTTTTGGATTATTGAATCTTCAGAATAACGAATCTTACTTTATTTTCGTATTAACGAACTTCCGTATTATACTATAAACGCACATCAACCTCATCTTTAGATCACGTGTTTCTTAGATTATGACTAAACTCAGTTTCATTCGTGCCTCAATGTTAATATTGCTATGCATCTCATTAAACTGTTAATCAAATCTGATGGCGCCAGTAAACTTTGAAAATTAGCTGTGGAGTTTTTCTTCTTTTCTTTCTCTCTGCGCTGCTTTTATGCAACACTACGTTACCATAAGGTTTGGAACTAATGTCAGCTCTGAAACTACCTCCTTGTATACTACTCTATATTCCTAGTTTCAGGCAGTGGCGTATCTAGGGAAAACGGCGCCCGGGGCAAGCGCGAAAATTGCCCCCCTAATTTCTGAAAAAGTGTTCAACCCCAACCCCATCCCGGTAGGCCCAAAGTCCACATGATATGCTTTTTCAAGCACTTTAAAGGGGTCTTTTGAGGGTGATTTAAATGTAATGAATTTTGATAAATTTTGGCGAGCGAGCGCAGCGAGCGAGCCGAAAATTTTGGTATTTCAGTTTACAAAACATGGAATTCTTGTCATTTTTTGCTAATCAAATCTTGCAATTCCAATCAAGATATAGTGACGGCCTTATACATAACGATTTACACCAACAAACTGCATGAGGAATTTCAAAAGTACTCTAAATTAGTACGCGCGAGTTAGCCGAAATTTGTATATTTCCACGTCATCATCACGTTTTGTTCTTATCTCTTTTTTCTTTCTTTTTTTAAAAAATTTTGGCGAGCGAGCGCAGCGAGCGAACCGAAAATTTTTGTATTTCAGCTTACAAAACATGGAATTCTTGTCATTTCTTGCTTATTAAATCTTACAATTCTAATCAAGAAATAGTGACGATAGTTATAGATAACGATTTATACCAACAAACTGAGGACTTATAATACTAGTACTCTAAATTAGTACGAGCGAGTGAGCCGAAATTTGCATATTTCCGCGTCATCATTACGTTTTGTTCTTATCTTTTTTGATTTGTTTTTTTTTGCGCCCCCCTCCATATGTTCGAAACCGTTGGCGTCCTGTCTTGATCCAATCGGCGATCGCTTCAGAACGAATGAAATTGCATCCGCTGCTCCGTGTAACATTTTTCCTGCTTAATATAAAATGACATGTGTGAACACAATAGACATTGTCATTTTGTGCGCGTCATCGTCACGTTTTGTTCTTATCTTCTTCTTTTCTTTTCTTTTTTTGATAAATTTTGGCGAGCGAGCGCAGCGAGCGAGCCGAAAATTTCTGTATTTCAGCTTACAAAACATTAATTCTTGTCATTTTTTGCTTATTTAATCTTACAATCCTAATCAAGATAATAGTGACGGCCTTATAGATAACGATTTATACCAACAAACTGTGGACTTGAAAAAAAAAAACTCTGAATTGTACGAGCGAGTGAGCCGAAATTACCATATTTCCTCGTCATCATTGCGTTTTGTTCTTATCTTGCTTGATTTTTTTGCGCCCCTTCCCCCCCCCCCCCTATGTTCGAAACCGTTGACGCATTCTTTTGATCCAATTGGCGATCGCTTCAGAACGAAAGAAATTGCAGCCGCTGCTCCGTGAAACATTTTGCTTGCTAAATATAAAATGACATGTGTGAACACAATAGACATTGTCATTTTGTCCCCGTCATGATCACGTTTTGTTCTTACCCTCCTTATTTGTATAAATTTTGGCGAGCGAACGCAGCGAGCGAGCCGAAAATTGTTGTATTTCAGCTGACAGAACATGGAATTCTTGTGTGAACACAATAAACATTGTCATTTTGTCCGCGTCATCATCATGTTTTGTTTTTATCTTGTTTGATTTGATTTTCTGCCCCCCCCCCATTCTCCCTTCCCCCCCCCCCCTTCCGGGCGAGTTTTTTTTTTTCTTCTTCTTCTTCTTCTTCTTCTTTTCTTTTTTCTTTTTTCTTTTTCTTCGTTTTTTTTCTTTTTCTTCTTCTTTTTTTTTCGTTTTTTTTTGCGCCCCCAAGGAGTGGCGCCCGGGGCACGTGCCCCCCTTGCCCCCCCCCCCCTAGATACGCCACTGGATTCAGGTGAACCTCTTATTATACCCTCTGTAAATAGCATTAATAGGACGAGTAGGATCACATGCTTGATCTATACCATCATAGACACCATGGCCCAAATTCACGAAGGTGGTAAAAATTTGAATCATGGCTTATGTAATGTCTTCTGCGTAATACGATTGATATATTGCGTACGCCTACAGATCTCCAGTAACAAACAAGCATTGATACGCGTGTTGCGACACAAATTGTCGCCCCTGCACAAATTGTCGCCTGGCGACAATTTGTGCCGCTTGTGCAGTTCCCTTTTTTTTTACCTCGATGGCGACAATTTGAAACATCTTGCTGCACAAATTGTCGTCGGCCATGTACTATGAATTGTGTGGTTGGGGTGGTTGCTCCGGTGTTGTATGCTTTGGGGAGGGGTATGACTGGTAAGTTATGCGTAATTATATGTGTGTGTGGGGGGGGGGGGGGTGCATGGTATGTGTATGATTTGTAGGTGCGTATTATGTGACTTATGTATGCGTTTGTGAAAAGCTGTGTGTGGTCCTGTGTGTTTGTGTGTGTGTGTGTGTGTGTGTTTAGAGTATAATAATACAATATGTGGAAACTGTGTGCATGTGTATAGTATTTGTATAGTGGAAGTGGTTTGTTTGTCTGTGTGTGTTACGTGTGCCTGTGTGCGTACGTGTGTCTGTTTGTGTTTGTGTTTTGCTGTCTGTGCGAACGAACTTTTTGGGCAGCGGCAGGAACTACAGTGGCAATGCCTTCAACGTGTATGAGCACGACGTGTCGTATTTAACAGTTCACAGCGGCGTTGATTTCAAAATAGTATGGGTGTGTCAATTTCAGCGGTGAGGCCGGCTAGGAGAGAGAGACCGAGATAAAAGGCATACGAGGGAGGTACCCTCCCTAAATGTTATCCAGTCAGTCGTCACCCGTATGCAAATTAGGCATAATGAGGTTCCGCGTGTCAGTGTTTACTCGATGCGCATGACCGTCTCGCGAATTTGAGATTTCACGGGTTTTTGCGAGACTCTGTACAAGCTCCATTACAGTTGCCATGCAATTCGCGCTAGTGTCTACGATTTCAACATGGTGGGGTGAGTCCAATTACCCGTTTCGTACTCTTCATTTTGATATAAAATTTGTCCATATTTAAAAATATTTTCAATGTTTAATCTCTCGTTAAATTTACCTTATATTTTGCTCGTAGTTTTGATGTATTCGAAGCTTAAACCTCTATTTTGCTGGATCCTGGCTGGTATAAAACTTTTCATACTCTAATTTTTCTTTAATTCGGCAGAGGAAGCATGTACCGATACTTGTTCTAACAATCGAAAAGATGCAATATCTGTAAGTTTAAAAAATTCGTTCAAAAACTGACTAAAAAGAGACTTGCACCGGAAGTTGCAATCGCCGAAGTCAAGATATTCACATTATTTACACCTTGATGGATGAATTGCACATGGTTTGTGCACATTGTGTACCTCTTTTACATTCCATGTATTCCTGTGTACTTCTGTGGTAGTATTGTCCACAAATAAAAAACTTGTTTTTTTTTCTAAACTTTGCCTAACAAGTTTATTATCATATTTATAGGTTTCTTCCTCTTTAGCCTGATTGTGTAGTCAAATATATTCACTAATGTTTGTTGCTGTGTGAGGGGAGTGTTTGTTTATGTTCGTTCTCCCTTTCTCTCTCTCTCTCTGAGATGTGTGTGTGTGTGTGTGTGTGTGTGTGTGTGTGTGTGTGTTTTGGGGGGTTGTTTGCATTCATAATATAGAGCTGCCAACATTGAAATGCAATTATCAGGGAGATTGTTCAATGACATGCTTCTGATTCTATGCTGGTTCATAATTGTTCATTTCCAGAGAGTCTTCTGTGGAACGGGAGTCCCCCCCCCCCCCCCCAAAAAAAAAAGGGGGGAAATTAACATTTTAAATAATCACCCTGAAAAGAAAACGAAACTGCTTGCTTCATGAATCCAGGCCTTCGGGCTCTAGAATAATAATAGTAATAATAATAATAATAATAATAATAATAATAATAATAATAATGATATTAAAAACATGTGGCATGATTAATAGTTCATCAGATTATTTAAGATCAACATTCATGCAAATCACCAGTAGTCCCCAGCTGCAGCTTCCAAGTTCCAGTTAAAAAAACAAAACAATTAAAATAAGAAAATAAATGGATAAATCATAATCTAGCGGACATATCATCAAAACCAGAAATATAATTTGAAGGAGTGAGAATGTCCAAGAAAAAAAAAACCCAGACACAAGGTTATTTTGTTTGTTAAACCGTAACTTGCAAGACAACTTGATGTAAAACTAAACATGAAAAGAAAATCACAATGGAACATTTCAGAAAAGAAAAGGCATGAGAAACATCGTAACACAAATATTAGTATACGGGACTAACCCCAAGTGTTTTTTTTACAACATGTGAAATTGCTGACGTGCTCGTATCAGCAAGTAGTCAAACAAATGACAAATCCATACGAACACAAAGTGGCGATAACGAATCCTTACATAATTATCTACGAAATTTTGACAGAATATTACAGAATAAACCTAGGCCTATTATATACACGTTTAAGCCGAGTTTCAGTCTTCGAGACCCGACACAGGAAGTAAAAAAAAACAGTAGCAGACGATGTGATGATGTGATGCGACCGTCGTTTCTGACCAATTACGATCCAGCATTGTACGAATGCGCTAATGGACGATTTCGAACAAAGAGCGATGTGACATACTGTTGTAATTTGCTGGATCCTATGAGGTAAAAAAGATAGAGTGACTTGATTTTTCCATATTTTGAAAATAAAATAATCAAGTATCCTACTTATTTAGTTTGAAAGAGATGCAATGTGGTTAAGAACGTATTTGACCCACTTCTTTCGGGTTTAAATTTTATATTTTCAACGCGTGAAATTACTCGTATTTTTACCCTAATTCCCTTTCCAGTATTATCAAATCATTGTCATTAAATTAGACATTGAGCTTTCTTCTTTCATTTAAAGTAAAAATGAGGTGTAAATGTTATGCTGGGGCTGCACAACGATAGTTTAAAAAGAACACTGCACAGCTAATTATGTATTCATGACCGCTCCGAGCGTGCATACGTTCTCCGCGCTCTGTGCGAGATTCGCACGCCGTGACGACTGACTGTATCTGTCTTTGTTCGTTTTTTCACTGCAGTCATATTCTTCCATCAGTCTTAACTACAACTTCCATATCACTATTCTTTGTCTCAGAATAAGTTTGCAATGCTTTACGCATGAGCGAATAATTTCGACACGCCGTAAATAATTTCTCAATTGTTAGTTGATTTTAGCACAAACGAGCTGCCATATGCACACCCCAAATACATATGAATCTATAAACAAACACCAACAAACACTAAAAAAAAAATCCTCATGATGTATATAAACCCCCTCAACACACATTCTTCCGTAATATGCAATAACACACACACGCAGGAACAGACACTCAATTATCATGTGCGCGCGCACATACACACTTCCTTGAAACCTCACTGTGACTTTTTAAAGGACTTTGAATTGTTCGCATGGATGTAGCCATGTAAGTTATGTGTTGGTATTTCAACGACTGTGTCAAGAATGATATTACCCGAAAAAATGTGCTTCGAGGGCGGGCGACAATTTGTGCCGTCAGCTACATGCACAAACTGTCACCTGTACAGTTTCAGGGGGCGACAATTTGTGACGGGGCGACAGTTTGTGTCGCAACATACGCGCATGTCAAAGTTACGCCCATTTCACGTCTATTTTAGACCATGGTCTAGGTTTAAACCTGGGTCTCGTTTCATAAAACTCATTATCAGTGACTACTACCATACTTCTGTAACAAATTAGCTCTTAGCCAATCAGATGCAAGGATTTCAGTAGCTTATGACAACTATGACAACTTGTCACTGATAACAAGCTTTATGAAACGGGGCCCAGGTTTAAAGCACCTTCGTGAATTCGGGCCCATGTCATTATTGGATACATAGGATATGAGGGAATACCTTGCAGTATGGGATACCATTTCTAGAGACTATCTACACCTGACCTAAGGTAAAGTATATCAGCTTGAACGGCAAGAGACAAATTGTCCCTACAGAACGATACAAAAATGACCCCTCCCTCCCCCCCCCCCCCCCCAAAAAAAAAAAAAAAAAATCGGATAAGAAATACGGAAGATATGACATTTTGAAATGTCATATTTTTCGGGTAACATTCTTGACTAGTCCTTATGAATACTCAAATTAGCACTTTGATGATGTCATGCTCTCACAATTCTTCATTCATTTAACAAACAGAAATGACCAAAAATATCATTTTCGCTGTACAAATATGAAACTTATCTTACAACGACCGAGAAAGATAAATAAACAAATGTGACCGTGCATCACAAAACCATCGAAAAGTCGTACCTCTTGATTTTACACGACTTTTATCATATTTTCTAAAAGAGAAATTCTAATTCTACACTCTTTCTAGTTTGGGATCATAAAATGAATGGGAAAGTGTGTTTTCAGCAGTCTTTCCACAACTTTTTTCTTTTTTAGAGTATATAGGGTAATATGTTATTTCTTTTTTTTATTTGTTACTTGTCAGCTCAAGAAACCTAGAAGTGGCACTAGAAGTCTGAAGTGCCCCCCCCCCCCCTTTTGAAAACGTGGTGCCGACCATGTGTTTACTACAAATTCTTCCCTTTCGATTCTAATAACTTTTGAAAGGATAAAGCTACTGCTTTGAAATGTGGAATTAGTCATGGAAAGAATAAGAAGGTTAATAGAGCGTGAGGAATTTCAGCTTAATCTGATAATCTCTTCATTGCTCATGCTTCGGAGATTTACAGCCTGTATTGTCCACTTCACTGCACAGCTATTAAAACACGGCCTGGGTAAATTAACTATAAAGCGAATCAGAGTTGATGTTTATAACGCAACGAAATCCATCACACCCTGTTAAGACATCCGCTCCAAAAATAAACAAACTTTTCATTTCTTAAAAACCCATTACACATTCTTCCATTCCGAATCTAATAAATTTTGAAAGGGTATACTAAAGCTACTGCTTTGAAATGTGGTATTAGCATGGAAAGATTTAGAATACTAATAGAGCATGAGGAATTTCAGCTTAATTTGATAATTGCTTCATTGTTGCTTTGGTTGATTTTATCATCAACGTACAGGATTCGTTGGATTTTGTTGCTCTACAACAATTTTGAACCACTATCCAACACGAGGGAGGTTTTGCATTGCAGAATTGAAATTCAACGATCTGATGCACACTTTGGTGGAATACAGAAGAAAATGAATAGTTTAGGTATATAGTGTCTATGAGTTATAATCGTGGTATTTTCACCTCTTATCATTAATCCAACGAAAAGTCGCCAGACATGGATTTTTAGTTAAGGGCAGAGTCTGGTAGACAGGACTCTAAGCTTTAAAATAATGTATAGCTCAATTCAATGAGCCCTCCTAACTTATCTAAACAATTGCAAAGAAAACACATACTCTGGAAAAGTGTTTACTGAGAAAAGAGGCTCTATAGTATAGGGTCTGTTCAAGCGCTTAATTTTACCAAGCCTTGGAAGCTGAGCAATTTTTTTTTCCACTTTGGTGAAATATGGAAGAAAATGAATATTACAGGTATAACTAGTGTCAATGAGGAGATCATAGCATTTTGCACCACTTGTTCCTCATGTGCATCTTTCGTTGGTACAGGTGAATTGAGCGGGGGAAGGTGTGGCTGCCGGGGGGGGGGGGGGGGGGGGGGATGGCAACTGCCAAAAAACTCAACCTTTGCCCTCCGATTGAAGAAAAAAGTTTCTAGTTCCCTCACATCAATGTTCGTAATTCATCACCATTTTACACCCCTCAAACTTCAATGTGTGCAGATTTTGTTGTATTTCCGTGATATTCAAATAGCTGCAACTGAAGTGAAGTACGAGAAGGGGCGCCACACTCTTGGATTTAAATTTATTAGCATCAGAGTTGTTAAAGGGGTCATATTGTTTTTGGTTGAGACCTACCTTCATGTTTCTAACATTTTTGGTAAGATAATGAGACAAATTTTATGAAATATGTAAGAACACGTAATTCCAGGAGGAACCCAACGTTCATTCGATGAAATTTAGTTTTGAAATGGTTGGATAACCAAAACAGAGCAATCTCAATAAAAAGATGGGACCCACCATTTATTATGATCGCTTTGTTTTGTTTTTGGATGTCTCAGCCATTCAAAAACCCATTTTCATCAAATAAAGTTTGAATTCCTCTTAAAATAGTATATGCTTTATACTATCTTATAAGTGGTTTCTTGGTGTCTGACAAAAAGTTAAAAGCCCAATCGTCATCTCCATCAATACTATACTATCCCTTTGACGGCTTAAAAACGACGCAATATTCAGGTGTTTGCCGACGAAATTCCCACGCCTGCAAATCTTCGTAGGTATTTTGTCCGCAATATTCGTTCCCGGTTAACAGGTAATATGAAAAGGAAACATAATGCTTCTCTACAAATCTAGCTCTGTTTGTCCCATTCCGATAGGTATAGAAGAAACAATTTAAAATTGACTCTTACAGAAGAAAAAACCCTTTGCATTAAACGAATGATAGATCTTTTTCATTTTCTTTACGTTCTGATTCCCTTTTATTTGATTATTTTAGTGAGGTGTTCAAACTAACTTCAAGCACCAATTCCTCCCAACGCATTTTCGTCGTTCACTGTCAGCAACTGGGAGGCAGCTTACAACTGCAAACGTGAAACCGGAAAAACACAAATTAGGCAATGAACTACCAAACTTGAATTCACATTAAACATGCAACGACCGAAGACATTAAAAGTCGTTATTTGCACAAACCATTAGACAGAGAAAAACTCCAAAGTAATGATTTCTTTGCAGCCTGCTGTCATAAATTCTGGGAAAAGAAATAAGGGTACAATTATTCCCCTCTTTTCTTTGGTTCATATACGACTGAGAGCATTGTTACAGGGGCGGATCCAGGAATTTCATAAGGGAGGGGGGATGCCTTTTCAAAATCAAAGGAGGCGTACGCGCCTACCCCTCCATCTTTGATCATATTATTTTAACAAAAATAAAGGGGTGCGCCCGGTCCGCTCCCCCTGGATCTGCCGCTGTTAAAAAACTTCCAGGAATCGTACGACATATCTAGCAAAAGATCATTTTTTGTGTCTTTCTTTTTTTTTAAACGCACAGTCATAGTATAGACCTTTTCCAATGAGTAGTAATGGTGTGGAGTGATTCGCCAGTAGTGCTAAATACAACACGTGAATTATTTCTAAAGCGCATTGATAAAACGAGTGTCATCAGAATTATTTACAGCAATTATCGGAATGCAAGCCGCTTGAAATATCGCCAATGTATTTAACTTGAACCACAAAGACACAGAAGAATTCTAAAGTATTCAAAATCTTTCACTATATCAACAGTAAAATAAAAAATGTATGAGGTGAAGCCGAGGTTTGTTTGTTTCTTTGTTTGTTTGCTTGAATGGATACTGATCAAATTATGAAATGCAGGCCTATAATAATCATAATTATTATCAACTAATTCACAAATATGGCTTACCAGTGTCCTCAATGAAGAGAGAACCAACGACCAGGAGAACCAAACACAGGATCACAAGTTTCTGCATGTTAAGATCAGTCACTGAAGTAGCCTCGTGAGAAAGGTAAGATTCTGCTATGCCGAACCAGGATCAGGTGCATTCGATGTTGCCTCAAGCTGAACAGCTAACGCTTTATGACCAGCTATCCGACGAAGACCGAGAAGAGGGACATATAGGTGTGGCTCTGTAACTGCACGCTTCAGTGCATTACGTTGTTTCAAAATTAATATTCATGATATGCAAATACGTAACTAACTTAATAAGGCAATGCAGTATAATCTTATCATAGGTTATGAGAGAGATGTGACTTTTGGTTTGTGAGGCACGGTCATATTTCTTCCTTTTTATTTTGGGTGGTTGTAAGACAAGCATTATATCTATACAGATGAAATATGAGAGTTTTGTCATTCTGTTTATGAAATTAACGAGAAATTGTGAGAGCACGACATTGTCAACTTGCTGATTTATTTGAATATTCATAAGGACTGGTGAAGAAATGTTTTCCGGAAAAGGTGAAATTTCAACGTGTCATATCTTTCTTATATCAAACCCGATTTTTGTCCCCGCCGAACGAGTTCGAGCAGGGGACTATGAAACGGGCTCCGTACGTGTGTGTGTCCGTGTGTCCGTCCGTCCGTCCGTCCGTGTGTCCGTCCGTCCGTCCGTCCGTCCGTGTGTCCGTGTGTGCGTCCGTGTGTGATCAAAATCTTCAATTTGCTACTTCTCTGTCATTTATGAGCCAATTTTGATTCTGTTTGCTTTATATGATAGCACTACATGGGAGCTTTGAAACTTCTACACAGAATTTCAGTCGTGACCTTTGACCTTGACCTTTGACCTATATTGTACATTTTGCTACAAAATGCTACTCCTTCGCCATTTCTAACCCGATTTCGATTCCGTTTGCTTTATATGATGGCACTAGGTGAGGGCTTCAAAACTTCTACACAGAATTTTGACCTTTGACTTCTTTGACCTTTGACCTTGATTTTTGACCTATATTGTACATTTTGCTACAAAATGCTACTCCTTCGCCATTTCTAACCCGATTTCGATTCCGTTTGCTTTATGTGATGGCACTAGGTGAGGGCTTCAAAACTTCTACACAGAATTTTGACCTTTGCCTTCTTTGACCTTTGACCTTGATTTTTGACCTATATTGTACATTTTGCTACAAAATGCTACTCCTTCGCCATTTCTAACCCGATTTCGATTCCGTTTGCTTTATGTGATGGCACTAGGTGAGGGCTTCAAAAATTCTACACAGAATTTTGACCTTTGCCTTCTTTGACCTTTGACCTTGATTTTTGACCTATATTGTACATTTTGCTACGAAATGCTACTCCTTCGCCATTTCTAACCCGATTTCGATTCCGTTTGCTTTATGTGATGGCACTAGATGAGGGCTTCAAAACTTCTACACAGAATTTTGACCTTTGCCTTCTTTGACCTTTGACCTTGATTTTTGACCTGTATTGTACATTGGCTACAAAATGCTACTCCTTCGCCATTTCTAACCCGATTTTGATTCCGTTTGCTTTATGTGATGGCACTAGGTGAGGGCTTCAAAACTTTACACAGAATTTTGACCTATGACTTCTTTGACCTTTGACCTTGATTTTTGACCTGTATTGTACATTGGCTATAAAATGCTACTCCTTCGCCATTTCTAACCCGATTTCGATTCCGTTTGCTTTATGTCATGGCACTAGGTGAGGGCTTCAAAACTTTTACACAGAATTTTGACCTTTGACTTCTTTGACCTTTGACCTTGATTTTTTACCTCTATTGCACATTTTGCTACAAAATGCTACTTCCGGCGGGGACATATATTACGCACCGCGTAATTTCTACTTTTCCTTGTTGGTATTGTTTTTATCATTCCATAGGGAATATTATCAATTTCTTTTGAAGACTGTTTATTTTTTGGGTTGGATTTCTTCTTTAACGTACAGGTTGTGATGGTTTTTCATTGCGTTAACATCAACCTCAAGTCACTGTCCCATACGAGAGAGGTTTTGCATTGCAGAATTGAAATTCAACGATTTGATGCACACTTTGGTGGAATATAGAAGAAAAATATTTTAGGTGTATGGTGTCAATGAGTTAATCGTAGTATTCTCACCTCTTATCATTAATCCAACGAAAAGCCGCCAGAAATAGTTTTTTTTTTTTTTTTTTTTTTTTTTTTTGATAAGGGCAGATTCTGAGAGACCAGACTCTAAGCTCAATTCAAATGGTCTCTTCAACCTGTCTAAACATTGAAAAGAAAACGCATACTCCGGAAAGTGTTTACTGAGGAAAGAGGCTCCAAAGTATTTGGTATATTCAAGTGCTTAATTGATTTTATCAAGCCGTGCTAGCTGTGCAATGAATAGGACAAAAACAGGCTGTAAATCTCCGCTACAATAGCAATGAAGGGATTTTCAAAGTAAGCTAAAATTCCTCATCTCTATAAGCATTCTTATTCTTTCCATGACTAATACCATATCTCAAAGCAGTTGCTTTATCCTTTCAAAAGTTAGTAGACTCAAAAGGGAAGAATGTGCAGTAAAGGGATGGTCGACGCCACGTTTTCAAAAGTGGGGGCCCACTACAGACTTCTAGTGCCACTTCTAGGTTTCTACAGCTGACAAGCAAAACAAACAACAGAAAGAAAAAAGGTCTTCAGCGCAACGTCTGCACTTCTAAAGGGTGCCACTTCCGGGTGTCTTCAGCTGACAAGCAAAGAAATGAAAGTTGCCGCTAAGACAGTACTGAAAGACGTAATCGATTACCTTACTCTAAAAAAAAAAGTCCTAGAAAAACTGCTGAAAACGCACTTTCCCAGTTATTAAATGATCCCAAATTTAGGAGTAATATCGACTTAGAATAGCTCTTTCAGAAAAAAAAAAGAAAACCTCGAAATTGACTTGGCTGACCCGTTTCACTTTGGGGGGGGGGGGGGGGGTGGGGGGGGGGGAGTCCTCACGTAAAATCAAGAGGGGTGATTGTTTTTTTCGTTGGTTTTGTGATGCACGGTAACATCTGTTCTTTTTTTCATTTCACGTGATTGTAACAAGTGTTGCACACATTTCGCTATCGCCCAAATGAATGCACAGACCTTATCTGCATAGCGGAGGACGTACAGTCCGGAGGGTAGATATTATTTAACACAAAAAGGACATTATTTGAAGTTTTCTGCATCATTTTTTTTTTTTTTTGTAGTCCATACTGAAGCTGAATTGCATAACGGGCACTGCAAAAGCAATAAACATCAATAACTTATCTTTTGTCTTAATCCAGACTGAATTGAATTTGTTTAAATTATCGCTGGAATTTTCGGTAAAAGTGTGAAACTGAATCCACTTTTACATAACGTTTGACTGGTCGAAATATGCAAAGCTGGAAGATTAATAACACAAATCGTAGTTTCATCGATTGTTTATGGTAGTCCTTACTTGTGGGATTGCTGATGTTAGTGACGATGGTCCTGCTGATCAGTTAACTGTCCAGCCAGACGCCAAACTCCTGCACACTCTGTGTTTTATCAAAAGAAATTCCGCTTTATCCATTGTCAGATAATACCTGTGCAGCGACAACTCCAAGCGTTGTAAACGAGTAGGAGGGTTGTTACGTAAGTCCGCTTAAAGATGGCCATGCAAAATAGTTCAGATTCAAAAAGTCCGTAAGTGCAAAAGCAGTTGCATTCACTCATCTAAACGGTGTGTCTTTGTTGAAAAACATAGCAGAGATTCGATAGTTGCATGAACGAATTCCCCCTGATGTGTTCCTGTGTGCCTTAAGTGAAACGCACGTAAATGAAAACATTGATGATAATGAACTCAAAATAGATGGCTATGATCTCATCCGCAAGGATAGAGACAGATATGGAGTAAAAAATAATTTGTGTTGGTATGGTGCAGACCGCAAAACTCTGGTGTAGAAATTTTTCAGAATTTTGAGGCACTTTTTTCAGATAATTGACGACATCAACATGGACGTTGTTATTACTGGTGATATAAATCGTGATATGCTAGATCGAACACTATGGCAGTCGAAACGTTTTTGTCAGTTATTGGATTACTGTATATGAATTTGAAGCAAGTCATTACTGAACCAACTAGGGTAACAAATGTGACTTCAACATGAGTGGATCTACTACAAACAATCATGATAAAATCAGACAGAGAATGGAGTTATTCATGAAGCTCGCAGTGATCATTATTTAGTCAACTGCACGTGGAGATCGGAACAAAGCTTAAAACCCCAAACCATTGCAAACCAGGGCAAGTATATCATAGTACGTGACGTAAAGCGTATAGATATGGAAATTTCGAGAAATTGCTGACATTGAGTGGCACGAATTGGAAACCACAGATGATGTATATGATGCATATGGTTATTTTGAAAATATCATAGCGGCTATTGTTGATAAATATGCGCCCATTAAAAAGCACAGAGTGAGAAAGAAAAAAAAAATCCCCGTGGGTGACAAGAAAGATATTAGACCTGATTCGGTTCAGAAATATACAAGATAAAACAGCATAGAGAACGAAAGAATATAGAGATTTTGTATAGGATGCTAAGAAATACGGTCACTAAATAGGTAAGAAAGGCTAAATCTGATTATACCACTAAGACTATTGAAGCAAATGACAGAAATTCTCATAAGGAATGGAAATCATTGAAGTATTAGCCTATGTTATGCCATCGAAGAAAAATAGATCAAGATCCAGTATATTTACAAGATAAAGATGGTGCGTTGATGAGTTCAGAAGAGGTTGCAGATCGATTTAATGTTTATTTCAGTGAAGATGGTCTATTCATACAGAGGAGCGTCACGCACGATAGTAATTTTGGCCACAGGAAGCATCAGCACAGTCAATCAACCAAACTTTAGTTTTTAGTCAGTTTCTGAATCAGATATCGGAAAAGCCTTGCAAGCTTTACCGAAGAAAAAATCCAGTGAAGGGGGTACGCTACCACTAGGTCTTTTAAAAGCCGTTTCTGAATATATCATTACACCACAAGCAGTGACCAAAGTTGGTGACAAGCATTTATATTCAATTTGTCCATAAAGACTGGTAAAATTCCTACTTCACTGAAACGTTCAAAAATCATCCCTATGCATAAAAAGGGCAAAAAAGACAGATGTCAGTAATTACCGACCAATCTCCATTCTGCTGATCACTGTGAAAATGCTTGAAAAAAACTTGTGTATAATCAAGTTTACTCCTATTTGCATACAGTAGACGCCATTGACAAAAACCAGTCAAATTTTTCGCCCACACATTCAACGATGACCAATTTGTCAATCAGATGCACTGACCACGCTGTTAAGAGTTACAGAAGACTGGCTCTCCTCTGTAGATGGTGGGACGACAGGAATGATCAGTATAGACTTAAGAAAAGCCTTTGATACAGTGGACCACTCTATACCATTACTGGTAGATAGGCACCTAAGCTGCGAATGATTGGCATGGCGCCCAAACCTGTGAGTGGTTTACAGTACCTTAGCAATCGCACACAATATACTGAGGTGAATGGTTTTCAATCCAGATCACTTGGCTTAACATGTGGAGTCCCGAGCGGGTCCAATCTTTGCCCACTGTTGTTGACAGTAAATTTATATTAATGAGTTGCCTAACGACTTACAACGTTCATCGATTGCATTATACGCTGACGACACGCCGGTCGTGCTTCTTTGATGTGTCTGGTAAGAACGCGAAACAGATTGAAGAAAATTTAAACCATGACATGGCCCGTATTGCAGACTGGCTATCATGCAATCGATTAGCCCTTAATTTGGAAAAATGTGAAACTATGCTGATAGGGACCAAGAAAGAGGTTAAACACGTAAATTTGAATATGAGTGTAAACAAAGTTAGAATAACTCAAATTCCTCATTGTAGATATCTCGGTGTGCATATTTATATGTCACTAAAGACCGGAGCCATCATTATTATTGAACATTTGTATAAACGCACTGTTAGAAATTTGTATTTGTTAAAGAGAATAGATATTTCATATCAGTTGAAACGGCTATAGAATTTTACAAATCCATCATTCAAAGTCAGTTTGGATTATTATGATGTTATATTCAGCGTCTTCAAATTCTCCATAGAGTCGTTCTCGTAGAGCAGTATTGCAGGTAAATTCGAGATATCCAACTAATTTGAATATACTCACAAATTAATATTGACACACTTGAGATAAAAAGAAACAAACATATATTGTGTACAATTTATGAAGTCGCTTATAATCTAACCCCTAAATATACGTATAAGTGAAATGTTTGAGTTGAAATTTTTTTATCATAATTCAAGGAATATTAAACTGATATTCAAGATACCATATATGAAAACCTGTTTCAGAAAAAGGAGTCTTAGTTATCAAGGCCCAAAATTATGGAATACAATTCCATGCCAACATGCGTAAAACAGCAAACGATTTTCAGCAGATATAGAGAGTTTGAATCTGTATTTGACACCACAGTGATATTGTACCCCTTCCCTACTTTTTATAAAGTAAACCTAGCATGTGTTCATATTTTATTTTTATTTTTGTTAAATTTACTGTGATTTGTTTCATTTGATTGTATATTGCATATTTTGTTTCATGTACATGTATATATGTTTTGAAATAAGTTTATGTCATTTTACCTCATGATGCACGGACATAAGGGAAGAACAGCCATCTGGCCGAATCATGTGCAGTAGTGAAATGTAATGAAATGCAATGAAATGAAAAGAAATGAAATGTAATGAAATGAAATGAAATGGAATATTTCTGAACACACAATGTGATTACGTAATGCAGGCTATTTATTTTGTTCCACTCTTTGTTGGCTGTGAAATTAAATTGAAAGGAATTGAAGCTAAACTTTCAACACATAATTTGCGGCTGAAACAGTGAGATAAGAAAAAACCGGTTGAAAACGAATATTCCTGACTGGTAGGTAGCCCCAAGCAGAGTGGATTTTGACTTCTACCAAGTTAGCGTGAACCAATACTTTCAGATGAAGTTTCTCTTATTCAAATGTTTGACATATTCGATTTTTTCGTTGCAAACTAAATCGAACAAGAAAATAAGCTACAGCTCTTGAATGTCGCAGCACTTTGCGTGTTCTGTATGCAGACCTCTCTTCTTTCTTCTTTCCTCTTCCTTTCCTGTCTTTTGTTCTTCGTAGACTTGTATTGTTACCGTCTTCTCCCCTCTCGGTACTGTCTCCCGTCTTATATGTGTGTGGGTAATGTGTGTACGAGTGTGTTGTCCTATTATTTTCCCGGTACACGTGGTTTAGTGAACAGTGTCCGGGCATTAACGTTGATATTTTATATATTTTATTTTCCCGACCTGCGTATCTCAATATAACTACATATACATTTTTAAACAAATGATTTAAATAATCTATATCAAATATAATAGCTATAAAAAACCCTCGAGTAATATATTATTTACTCATTATTCATCTAGCGATCCACGTCCCACAAGCTTTGCTTTTTAATAGTGGATCACTATTTTCCATAATCGAATCTATTTTCCGCACGTCCACGAAGTATATATGTATTGTTCCTCCTAATTATTGTATATATATATATATATATATATATATATGTGACCGTGCACCTCAAAACGAACATAAAGTCGCACACACTGATTTTGCGTGAGGACTGAAAATAAGTGAAATGGGTCAACCGAGCCGAACTTGACTTTTTTACATTTTCTGAAAGAGTGGGTCTTCTTTTACATTATGCTAAAATTTGGTATCATAAAACGGGCAGGAAAGTGTGTTTTTTTAGCAGTTTATCTCGAACATTTTTGGTAAAATAGTGTGATTAGGTGTGTCTTTAGAATCCCTTTTTCATTTCTGAAAAACCTTGTCCACACTCTTCACTTTCAACTCTCATAACTTTCGAAAGGATAGTGCTACTGCTTTGAAAGTTGGCGTTGATTATGGACAAAATGTGTTAATGAGGCATGCTTAATTTCAGTTTAATCTGATAATCCCTTCATTGTTGTTACTCTGGTGGTTTACTTCCTGTTTTTAGTCCCATTCATCGCACTGCCAGCACGGTTTGGTAAAAGATTAAGCGTTTGAATAGACACTGTACTTCAGAGCCTCTTTTCTCAGTTCACACTTTTCCTGAGTTTGTGCTTTCTTTCCAATATTTAGATAGGTTAGGAGAGTCCATTTGATTTGAGTTGTACATCATATTAAAGCTTAAAGTCTGCTCTTTCAGAATATGGTCTTAACTAAAATTTCATGTCTGGCGACTTTTTGATTGTTCTGAGGTGCACAGTCACATATATATATATATATATATATATATATATATAAACATATGTTGTTATATAATTTATCTCGGATATTACATGAATCTTTTGCAAATGTTTGAACAGTATCATTTCATGACATGTATACTTTGTACTATGTTTTTTTTTTTTCGTTGATTGGAAATAAACTATGATTGAATTGATTGATTGATTGATTGATTGATTGATTGATTGATTGATTGATTGATTGATTGAATAAATGAACAGTAGAGGGCGATAAATTAACTCAGGGTCCGCGGTGGAACTTGCAGTGTGGACAACTCTCCATGCATTTCCGACACAAAATATTTTTGAAGTTTTCTCTTAATTTTTGAAGTTTTCTCTTAATTCAAATAATCTTTTTTTATTTGATTTGATTTATTGGTTTCTGTATCATCATTGCACATGCTCGTTCATGTGGGGATGTGGGGATAACATAGATATGATTCTATTTCAAATTATGCCCTTGGAAAATACATTTCTTTGCGCCCTATTTGGATTTCAGAGAAGGAGTTACACTCACTGTTGACACAATTTGAAAACAAAAGTGAAATTGTACTAGTATTAAACCTTGGTGACATGTTCAGACATATTATGTCACAAGCTGTCTCCTGCCCACTTGTAACTGACTGTAAACTTTGCAAAGTTGGGATTTCCTTACTCCTTGCCTGATTATACTCAACTTTGCAGTGATTAATTTGAACACGTAGCAATCATTAAAACTAACTTCACATGAAGGTATTTGTTATAAAAATTTCAAAGGTAATGTTTATTGAACGTAATTAATTTATACATATTTATCTGTTAGATGTTGTAATATTCACTCCTTGCTAAAAGAAAAAAAAAACATGTCTTGTTTTCGGGAATTCTAAGATATTCAGTGTGAGTGAATGAGTGTGTGTGTGTATGTGTGTGTGTGTGTGCGCGTGGGTGTTTTTGTATCAAATAAATGTTTATTGAACACTTTTAAAAAGAGCCTTGAAGCGTATGAACAGGAGATCAGTGACCCGTTAAATATAGTATTGTCCCTGCTAAAGTGAAAGTATTAACTGGTTACCGCATTGACCTGTAGGTATATACTTGACGCAGCTGATGGGTGCGGTCGCGACGTCTCTGCCTTAAGTTTCAAAAGCTTATTTTGCCGAAGCGCCGAGTTTTAGACCAACTCATCCTGAAAAAAATGGAGAAGATTTTGGTCCTCAGCTTGATTCTTCTGGTCGTCGGTTCCCTCTTTATGGAGGACACCGGTAAGTCAAAGTTAGAAAGGTAGAAACCTAATTTTAACATGAAATGAGAATCTGTTACAGTTTCTTAGTAACACGCAGTCGTGAATGTGAATACACATGCACAATCACTCTTGACTAGAATAGGTATGCCCTTTATTTATTTATTTTTTTAAGGAGGACATTCTTTTATTTTTGTCGGTTAAGTTCATTAATGATTATCCCTTTTTTCCAGTATCTGGAAGTTGTTTCAAGCATTCGTTATGTTCGTGGATGAATCGTATAAATTGAACAGAATAAACCTAAACCGAATTTGCTCCTTTTGAAGCTTTCACAAAGGCGGACAATCATGTCGAAGTTGACAGGAAAAGGTGGGAGGTGAGACATCTTTTGAGGGGATTGGGCAGTGAATCAATTCAAGAGACTTTCAAAAACAGTCAAGAGGCTTTCAGTGTAAAAAAAAAGGGGGGACGAGGGAAAAAAGAAAAAAAGGCATTACCACATAAGTTTCTTAGATATTTTAACTTTTTTTCTCCAGATGTACTAGGCAGAAGACGTCGCCGTTCCACGGGTACGCCGCTTGGTCGCCGGATTACGGACTCTCCAAGTCGTCGCCGCATTGCGGAGCCTGCAAGTACTCGCCGCAACGTATTTTCCGCAAGCGTTCGCCGGTCCCGAGCATTCCCGAGTACTCGCCGAACCACAGGTAGGAATACAGTTATCATTGTGTTTTATCAGTTCCGTGTATGCTAATGTATGCTATGTGTACATCATTCCCTTGTTATTTTTATTGGCTACTTTTCTTCTCACAGAAAAAAAAAGTGTTACGATACGTAAAGATAATGATAAACTTTTTTACTGACAGAAAAAAATATCTAATTAGCACATTAGACTTACACGCCTTTTAAAGAGGAAATACAGTCACACATGACTAGCCTCCATACATTTCAATGAAAACGCGCAGTAATGATGATGATGCATGATAGCGATATTAAAGTAAACTTTGATTTACTTCTTTCTTCCAATGTCTTTTGCGCTCTTCTGGTAATCTGCAGTTTCGACAATAATTATGCATGCTGATTTTAACGAAATTCAAACGCCTCACCGAAATCACACCTAGAGGAAGAGTTATGTCCATCTCTTTGCATATTTCATGATGTTCTTTGCAGACGGCCTGGACCTTCTTGAAGCGAACGTTGCTGACGTCATGGTAAAGGCCAGCGCTGCTGCCACCAATCTTCACCTGAACAGCCCTGTGTTCAACTAATCGACGAAGATCGTATAGGTGTCGCGGAATTATTGTCTTGTCCATATATTATCCATCCAATCAGATGGGGATTAATAAAACAGACAGATAAAAATCATTATCTCGGTATGTTTGTCAACATAATGTAACCTCCTGAATAAATGACGTCACATAATCATTGCCTCTTTGTCATCTACGTCGATATATAAATCTAATACTAGTCGAAATTGAATGGTCTTTATTGGTAAAATGAGAACGAATTTCGCATTTTTGGTAAAATGTTCTAATCATACATATTGATCATACATATTACGATCTTTTGAAAAAAAAAAGTATTCCCAAACTAGTGTTTTGCAGGCCATTTAGAAAGTAATTATGGTGTTATGATGGAATTACCATGAACAGCGCATCGTACAAAACTGATACACATAGGCAGTTTCTGTCTATGTGTCTGAAAAGTGATTATACTTTTATGTTTTCAATAATTTGATGGCTTCCCCATTTCCAATAAATAACAGCATTTCGATATCAATACTATACTGCAGGATGTGTGCTAAAATAACATTTTCTTCCAGCTGTGTGGTGTGTTTAATAGTTCGCTATCGTTGCCCTTTATATTAAAAGTTCATAGCATTAAAGATGATTCTATTCTCTTTAATTTGATTTGATTTATGGTCGCTTAGCTAAGTACTACTGATATTATATTTTCAAATGAAGTCGCGGTGACATCTCAATACATTATGTATATGAGGAATAAATTTCGATTTAATTTTTTTTTTCATAAAACATCCCTTTACTACCTGTTCTCTACTCAATGAATACAACACTACCGTAATTATACATACATATATATATATATATATATATATATATATATATATATATATATCATCCAGTATACGCCATTTGGAAAAAGTGATGCAGGAATAGCGTTCACGACATTCACACTATTTCTATACAGAAACTGAAACACAGTGTGTTCATTAATTTGAAAAGAAAAAGGGTAACCGAAGCTTAAGGTCAGCTATGTCACGAATACATGGTTTATTATTGTGAAATGTTTACTAAAATATAAAGTGGCTCATCAGTTTTGCTTTAACATCTTGCTTGCGTCATCATTGTCACGGATCACAGAGTTAGGGTCCTTCGAAGTTGAAGGGTACAAAACAAGTCTTCCAAGTTTTTGTTTGTAATTATGTAACCAACTTTTCTGTAAGCTTCTGGTTTCATCGTTTGCTTGTTTCTTTGTTTTTCACACCAATACTTTTTCCTGTGTTAACGTTTCGCGAGTGATTTAATTTACAATCTCTGCACGGTGAGCACATCATTCAGCCCTTACCTTTTATGCACCAACACCTTCGACCTGTCCATCTCCCCTGTCGACACAAACTGTGAACGACGCTGCATGTCTCGCACTGCTCTTCTAACCACTGCGGGATCATGACGAAGAACATCGATCTCATGCCGAATACGCGCCTGCATGTCATTCAGATCACGTGGTGGGGATCTGTATACCCTGCTCTTTCTATTGGTATCCCCAGAGGAAAAAGTCACAGGGTGTCAAGTCAGGAGATTGTAGGGGCCATTCCACCTCATGATTGAGGGCTATTATGCATTGGCCATATAGCTCTACCAGCCTCTCACGGAAGCTCGAAGACGGTGAGCTGGAGCACCATCCTGTAACCATGGTAACCACCAAAAGTGCCGGAAAACTCCTCGATCCTGTCTATCAAAGTTCCTTCTAGCTAAGGCACAATGTCCTCTTTGATCAAGTTTGTCGCACATACCACCATTCATGTTTCTGCTGAAGAAGAGCGGCCCAATTATGGGATAGCATTTCATCAAAACTTGGTGTGGAAAAACAAACAAACAAACAAACAAACAAACAAAGGATGAAACAACAACAACGAAAATACAGAAAAGTTGGTTTCGTACTTTACAAACCAGAATCTTGGAAAAGGTAGGTTTTGTACCCTTCACCTTCGAAGGACCCCTAAATCTGTGATCCGTCAGGGGCGGATCCAAGAATTCCGTAAAGAGGGGGCGCGTTTACAAAATCAAAGGGGGGGGGGCGCACGCACCCCTCCCCCATTTTTTTCTTTTTATTTCTTTTGTTTCAACAAAAAATAAAGGGGGGGGGGCGTGCGCCGGTTGCGGTCCGTCCTGTATCTGCCACTGTCCGTGACAATTTTGACGCGAGCAAGGTTCGAAATTAAAGCTGAAGAGCTACTTTGTCTACTAGTATATTGCAGTGAACATTTTACGAGAATAAACCATATATTCTTGACAACGCTGACCTTTGGAACTTCGGTTACCTTTTTTTTTTTCAGACACGCTGAATAGACACAGATATTTGACGGCAAAATATGAAACTGCCACAATCTCTCCTTTATCAAAGAGTTGTCATTAAAAAAAAAGTAATTTACTCAGTCGACATCGAAAAAGAGTTATTATAAATCTCCAATCACATGAAAATGTATGCGTATATATATAAATGTGTGTGTGTATGCATGTATGTGCATTACAGCTTTTAATCTACCTAAACAACAGACCAACAAAAAAAAAACGCATGATTTTTCATAGTAAATAAAAAAAGAGACGAAATACTTAATTGACTCCAAAATTATAACTTTTATTTTCCTCTATATACTGAAAAGAAAATCTGAAATGCAGGTGCGTATATCTCAAATATTATCTATATTATTATTTTAATCCAAGTTAGAAGGCTAGCCACTATCCTATGACACCAAACCAACAGCTCTCAAAACAATTGTTCTTCATTGGCAAATAAATCAAGCGATGAAATATTTGGTGGATAATTATGTATCATTGTAAAGAAGAAAAAAATGCATTTGTTTACATGTCTAAGTGATTAGAATTCGAGTCATTCAGCTAAAATTATGTACATAACAATAAAGTAAAACATTATTTGGTACCGTACCGAACGCGAAATAAATGATTTCCTACACCTGGAAAAGGAAAACAGCAGAACGCAATCACTACGACCAGAAGATCTAGCTTCATCTTGTCAAGGGAAGTTTTGTGTGTGTGTGTGTGTGTGTGTGTGTGTGTGTGTGTGTGTGTGTGATTGCTGCTAATTTCTTAATCAACAAGAAGAGAGGAAAGCGCAAAAAAAGAAAGACTAAATGAAAGAAGGAAAAAGAAAAAGCAAAACTAAGGAAAGGGTGACGGACTGAACAGAATGACTTGAAAGGCTGACTTTTTCATTTAACAAAGCTCTTCATAAACTAGCAAAATGCTGAACAAAATCCTACAGTAATGTGATCTGTGCTCATGATTACTTTTTGATCTTTGTTCGTTACGACTTTGAACAAACATTTCAGTTGTCTATTGTTTTGTGCATATCCTTATTCATATCCTTGTCTATTCTAATGTCATACCGGTGATGTTTGTTTTTCCAAAGGTTAGTTAATCTGACAATGAAGTAAGGTTCGTTATTCCGAAGGTTCGTTAATCTAGAATTGAAAACAAGGTACGAAGTAACGAACCTTTAGAATAACGGAACTTCAGAATGAGTGCAAGAAGTTAAATATCTCCTATGGTAGAGGTGATTCGATAAACTTAAACAGCTAAGGGCATCTTATTCAACCTGCCAACTAAAATGCTTAGGCTCAACCTTGGGCTCACTAGACAGACTGACACTCGTCTTGCCCGAATATTGGCCCCTTGACCCTCGCTGTGGAGCGACAGCTGAACAGTTCCTTCAACGCAACTCTGAACTGAGGGTAGCGAATAAGGTATACCATGGGATTAACACAAGAGTTGAAGAAGGCTATGTTCACGAGGAGGTTGTACGGGGTGCTGAAGAGAAAGTCGGGGTCGAGCAGTTGAAGGCCCAGGGCCAAGTAAGCTATGCTATCAGGTGTCCAGCAGATGACGAAAATAAGCACAACGATCAGGACTAGAGTGATCACCTTTTTCCGAGCAAGGAGCAGCTTAGCCGATTGTCCAGAATTCTGTCGGTTTGCTTCCAAACGTAGGAAATCACGCCGAAGCGCCCTAGCAACGAGGACCTGGGTAAACAGCATGATGGCTACCGGGGCAAGCAGCATTGTAAAGAGTTCCTGAAAGGCAAAGTAAGTACGTGACTCTGGAGAGGGGTAGTTTACAATGCATCTTCTTGATGTTGCCTCGACAACGGTTACTGCAAAACTTCGACACTTCAGTCCAAGGGACAGTAACCAGATCATAAGGATCAAGACCACGGTACGTCGGGGAGTCATCCAGCGTTTGAAGTGGAGAGGGTGTACGATGGCGATGTAGCGTTCTACCGATATGGCCGTCAGGGTGAAAACCGAGGCGTTTATGGATATCCACATGAACACAGCAGACCTTATGATCTTGCAGGCGGCATGGCCCAGAAAGGTCAGGGGAACTCGGACCGGCTTTGGTTGCGGAAAGATGAGCAGAGACGTGAGAAAGTCCGCAACTGCGAGGGCACCGATTAGTGTGTCGGTCGAAATTTTCGCAGCCCTCCTCTGAAAGAGAACCATGATGACCAGCATGTTACCCACAATGCCACACGAAGAGAGGACAGACTGTGTGATGTCAGACCATCTCCACTCCATAGGCTGCCAAACCCATTCGCTCTCCTGAAATGCCTGTGTCTGATATGGAACAGTCGAAGACTCTGGAGCCATACTCGAGATGATATCAGTGATTGGTGTGTATATTTCGCGAGTCGCAAAACTTGGTCCCGCCATTCCTCTGTGGGAGTAATCCGTCAATCAGTGGATCGAATGTTCTAGGAAAAAATATGGCGCAATACGACTTTAAACGCTCTTTCACGTTATCACGTTTTAAGTGCTTTCGAAGAGATACGTTAGGCGACTTACGGAATATTGGATGACATGACCCAACGATTCGATAAAGTACTATTAGTGGAACGACACGACAGTGGCAGCATCAGATGCATACAACAAAATGTACATGTCAGTGAGTAGAGACTAATGTAAAAATGTGGAAACTCGGAAGAGGTATGCGTACAAAATCGGGAAAAAATGATTCAATCGCCATCATTTCGGCGTTTTATTTCAAAGGATTTTTTTTTTTTCGGGAGGGGGGTTGAGCGGAAAGACGATGGCACGACGTACATTAACAATTCAGGAGAACAAATTGCATTTCACTGTTTATGCGTGTTGTCTCCGGACTGCGCTTTTCTGTCTCAAGGATACATAAATGAATTATATTGTAGGCTTCCCTAAAAAAAAATGTAATTCTACAAGCAATATAAAGAAAAGCACGTCACTGTAGATGCAGTAATGTGAAAGAGACGAAATGGCAAGAAAAGGGTCACGGAGTAATTGCTTGATCTTTTCAATCAACACTAATCATATTTTCAGAAGTAAAATTGTAAAATATGCAAAGAAAGGGGCATAGATATTCCCAACATGGAAGTCAAAACTTTCACGATGTGCAGGAAATTGCAAGAATGGTGAACATGACTAGTTGTGAGAGAATATTACTGCAGTGAATACCACAGTGAATGTGTGCAATGAATAAAATGATTGGATGCAATTTTCTTGTTTCACACATGAAAGAAACACATTGGCTTAAGTTATAATTCAGTTGAAGTTTCTAATGTGATTGCTTATAATCTTGAAAAAAATATATGGATGTAGTAATGAAGAGTTTGAATTCAGAGATTTTCAAACAAGGTCATCAGCAAAAAGAGAAAAAATCCGTTCCACAATACTGCACTCGTTTCATAAAGACGGAGTAGTTTTGAAGATATTAAGATTATCAAAAAAATATTTCGATTGCTTTAATCTAAAATATCTCCTGTTGATGAAAATGAATGTATCGGTTTTTGTACTCAAACTTTTATCACTATAATATGAACACAAACAACTGAAAATATAATTCTAGATCAATTATATATCTTACCTTTGCTCAGTCTCTCTGCAATGAAAGCTCCTGCGAGAATCAAGATGCACTGTCTACAGCAAAACCTTAGTGGATGCCAACGAATCAACCTGTGCTTTTAGGATTTGAATAATTCCCGGTTGGCACGACAACAAGAACAACAAAGAATGTCCGTTGGCGCCTTATATTTGACAACGGGAGCTCACACTGAAATGCTGGAACCAATCATATTATCTCATTATTACAATGTCTGTCTCATATTCTATCTGGATTTTACGCTGTCATTGATTGGACTATTATTATCTATGTAAAAGCGTAGATTTATGAATTGAAATCTAAATTGAGGTTGCATGTATTCCATTGATGTATATCTGGAGTAATGATGGAAAAAAATCCATCTTCTGCTGTCATTTGTCAATGCGTACTTTTGAGACATGTCTACTCTTTGACATTTGAAAGGGACGGAAGAATATATTTCCCCTTTTTCTAACTAAATCAGAATGATTTAGGAAATGCTTTCATTTGCGTGGAGCTGGAAAAGAGGTATAGCGTGAGCAAAACTTATTCACACAAGCGTAATCAAAAAAAAATGTTCTTGAAATAAATGTCTATCAATCAAAATTGTCACAATAGAGGAATGCATTCGGATTCGGATTTTTAATTAAAATCAAGGCAATTGGCATTTAATGCATTCCTCTATTGTGACATTATTGTTGCTATTTCTAGTACCTGCCAATACGCGGAGCTACAATGTTTATAAATAAATAAGTGAATATATATATATATATATATATATATATATATGATATCATATGTATATATGATATGGTATAGGTTGGTGAAGATTTGATGAGATGATGACGATGATGATAGGGTTTATGTATTATTATTGTGTTTGTTCTATTTCATCATTTTTTAACGAGGATTATTGTATTGATATTGTTGAAGATAATTACACCAATGTTGTTATTGTAACGCAGAAATAGTATATGTATTGATATTTGATTGATGGATTAATATTTGACAGTTTATGTGTGAAATGGTATGTATATTTTGTGTTCCGGTAATGTAAACTCCAATATTGTTTTTTGTACCCCATGTACGTGTCTTAACCTGCCATTCGTTTTGAATGAAACGGTGGACCTGGTTCTATATGTCATTCTAACACTTCCTTGAACTTGAATAAAGTCATGATTAAACAACATATATATATACACAAAGTAGAACTTTCAGTTACAAAATATACAAAGGGACCTTGTATAAAAGAACAACACAAAATGCATACAGATCTACATATGCGCACATAAAGCAAATATGTAGGCTTATATACACATGTTCAACAAGCTTGTATTCACACACATTCGCAAACACACACACACACACACATAAATGACTATACACATCCGTGTATAAGTCGCTGTACACAATGTTGTCTGGTCGGGATAACGCATATACTTCCTGGAATCAGGCAAAAGTAAAGTAAAAGATAAGAAATGCTTGTGATTTGGAGTTCCTAGTATTTGAAAATAGACTTTGGTTTGCAAGGAAAAGGAATCTTTTGCATACCTTGATTTGTTGACAGAAATCGTGATTTCAAGCGGCGCCAGTGAATGTTTTAATGGATCCAGTTGAAGGGATAATCTTCTTCTATACCCTTAAAGGGACTGTACAGTACTCGTTGAGGTGGGGATTCATGTTTTGAATATTCTTAAATGAGATAATGAGAAACCTTTTATGAAATATGAAAGAGCATGTAATTTTAAGAATGATTCAACGTTTATTTGATGAAAATTGGTTTTCAAATGGCTCAGATATCCAAAAAAGTGATTACAATAAAAGGCGACATGCCACAACTTTATTAGGATCTTTTTGTTTCATCTTGTTTTTGGATATCTCAGTCATTTCAAAACCGATTTTCATCAAGTAAACTTTTGATACCCCTTAGAATCGCATGATCTTTGACATCTCATAGAGTGGTTTCTGAATATCTCGCAAAACGTAAAAAGCATTAATGCAGCCAAATAACAAAATGAAACTGTGGCACTCTCTTTCAAAGAGTTGCATTGTAATATTGTACGTTTCCTATTGAAAGCAGTTGCTACATAAATCATATTGCAGCTCTTTGGTGATTTCGGTGGTATAGTCCCCACCACCCCCCCCCCCCCCCACACACACACACACTTACAAGCGAGTGTGTTCACACATGCACCTGCATACAGTTACACACATTGTTCGTGATCACTATTAATTCCTCCTTTATCCGTTAAAACAAAATGTATTGCTGATAGTAAAGCTTGTATTATCAGCATCATTTAAGATATACCAATGATTGTACAATGGTATATGTATGAATTTGATAGAAATCTACTTTATTGGTATGTTGGTGTTGCTGTTGTGTTCATTCCAGTGTTCCACGTCCTACAAGCTTGGCTTTTAAGTGGAACAGTCTTTTCCACCGTTATGATTACTTCTTCTTTTTTGTTACAATGACAAAGTGTTCATTTTTGTTAATATCATTTGTGCATAATCATATTTCAATGTTCAATGAACTGTCCTATTCAGTTGGATGAAAGTCAAATTTACACATGTACTGCTTTGAATCATGTTTTTAATGGAAATAGTTAAACTATTGAAATTTATAACGCATCGGCAGTGTGACAGTCCGCATCCTAATGAAAATGACGACGGATACAGTACAAATCCATTTTATACTTGAATAGCTAGCAGATTTCATGAAGGTTAAAATTTTCAGTTGTGGTGTTTGTAATATTTACAGACATTCAAATGACTCTACGTATATAAAATGCATTAAATTTTCCCCTTATTGCAGGCATTATACTGCATAGCGCACTAAAGGTGTACTGCAGCTTTCAGCGCGAGCGAGAGAGGGAGAGAAAGAGAGAGAGAGAGAGAGAGATCTAGTAAAAAAAAGTCTGAATTCAAGAAAAGAATAGCAAATGATATCTACCCGACGTTTGAGATTTGTTGCAAGTGAAATCATTTAATACGCGCATGCTATTAAACTGCCATCGTAAGATATGAATGATTGAGTGTGGAAGAACCTCGCTTTTAAAATGGCGATTCATATAGAATTATTGATTTCCATGAAGAAATCCGAAATAGATGGAGATGAATGAATCACCACCTTAGTCATTCGACTTTTAAAAGGTATTCTATTTCGTCCCTGGTAGCTTTTAGCAGCAGGCTAGAAAAGACATATCAATAAGTTCACAGTGCGCAAAAGAAAAATTTCAAAAGCTACAAATTTTGTTTTTTCATTATATTTTATCTTGCCTGAAAGGTCAAGAATGTTTTATCTTCGTGGAACGCTCCGTTACAGCCATTTGCCAGTTGTTATTTGAAATGGACTGGTAAACTTGTAATAAATTTGCCAATATTGAGAGCTGGCCTTGGGCACGAATCGTACGCTAGATCTCTTTCTTGTGTAGTGCCTGAGATATATCAGCATGCATGTGACTGGATCAAAACACACATTGTGTCAGTTCATTTTTTATTTTAGTTTTGATTTGAGATTTTAACAACATCGATTTATTACAAGATTTACCCTACACTTCCTGGTCCCACGTTCACAAACTTATTTCTCTTAGTTAGAAAGTAACTTACAATACATGCTTCTACGAAGCTTCTTGCGAATGTTCCTTAATTCATAGGAGATCGTGTCTCAGTTTGCTATGTAATATCCAGGCCCGTAGCCAGGATTTTTCAAGGGGGGGGGGGGGTGCGGTCACTAAAAAAACGGACCTTCGGTACCAATACCCATGATGACACACACACACACACACACACACACACACACACACAATTATATATATATATATATATATATATATATATATATATATATATTCTTTGGACGACCGAACTACAAAAGTTGTATAAGAATTTGCGCGCGAAGCGCGCCGCAAATTGTGAATTTTGACTGTTTTAATGACGTTTTAAAGTCTCGAGGAAATTTGTATTTTTGTCTGTTGCATGCAATCGCGTTACCGTATTTCATCTAGGAAATAGTAAAAACTCATTTTGCCAGGAAGTTGCAAAGTTTAATTGTGTTCGAGACTCTGCGCGCGTAGCGCGCCGCAAAATTGAGAATAGTGATTTTCCTGGTGTTGTTTTAACTTTTATTTTTTCTATTGTATACCCGCGTTAGCAGGCCTGAAGCCAGGATTTTTAAAGGAAGGGGGGATTGCGTTGATTAACAAAACGGTCCTTTGATACTGTCCCGGGAGGGGTAGCGACAATAAAAAGGTGGACACCATGCTCATACATGGACTTTCAAAATGGCCCCATAACGAGTAATGATCATATGATTTTTTCGGGCCTTAAAAACAAGTATTCCTTAAATGTTTCCTGCACCCTAAAGAAGTACTTCATCATGATTGAACAATATACCATTTTCCCAAATTTCGGCCTTTTTGATACCCTTTGATTATATACGCTCGTACATCACACTTTCCATCTAATCCGTGAGAAAAAACGACCCCTATTACGCGTTTTCTTTAGCGAGTATGGTCACGGTGTCCACCTTTCAGTTGGAGTTTTCCATCCCATTGGATGCTGTTTGGAAGATGAAACATTCACTTTACTATACAGTATATCAGCCGTTGGTATGCGAGTTTGTCAAAAATGAAAATAAATAAGAAAATTTTTAAAACAAAATGAATTGTAAATGTGAACCATTTATATTTTGCCTCCTTGTGGTAGGATATTTCCAGCATTTCCGAACTTTCAAATAATCATTTTAGATTTAATAATATTAAAGGTAGTAGATCCGATTCGCAAACATCTCCAAAATCAGTCAAATGTCATATTGACCATCATGCTAAGAAGGTTTTCTTTGTGAAATTTGGAGGTCAGTGAAATTCAAAAATTAAACATCCGTTAGCCATTGGAAGAAGTTGAGTGCAAATTCAGACCTCAGGCTTAGTGCTCAGATGTTTTCCTATTTGATTTGATCTGTCTTACTGTGCACACTAAGATACATACTGGAATGGTTATTTCTTATTTATTAAATTATAGTGGCATATTTGGTTACTAGCTGTCTCTAGGCATTTTCGAATTTGGGCTGCAAAGAGATCCACTACCTTTAAGTTAGAAGAGAGATAAGTAAATAATGATAAAATAAAAAAACAAAAAAGAATGAGTTTCTTTTGTAATACTATCTGACAAACTTTTTACTTTCCCATTTTACTTCATAGCTCAGCACTTTCCATTCTCTCTCATACCCTCTTACCCATTACATTTAAATGAAATACAACTAAAATGAGTTTGCGTGCCTACATAATACTCTTTGGAAATTATAAGTGAGAATGTTCTTAGGTTTTGGCTCACTTTAAAATGAGAACCAATAGAACTGTCACAACATGAGAAAATGTATAAGTAATAATCAACAGTACATTTCCGAATTTGGCCTGCAAAGAAATCCGCTACCTGTAAGTTAGAAAAGAGATTGGTAAATAATGATAAAATAAGCAACAAAAAAGAATGAGTTTCTACCGCCGTATCCAGAACAGAGCCTGAAACGGTGCAGGCTCAAGAAATCGTTTGTACTAATACGTCTTGAAGTACTGTGTGATACTGTTGACTCAGACTTCTACAAAGCTGTAAGTGAGAATTTTAACCCAATCCGGCTCATTACCTGTGTTTTTTTATGAAAAATATGAATAAAGAATGTAAATTAGATAACGACGCGTCACAATGCAGTCTAACGCTCTCACAATGTTATCATACATAGGGTTTTTCCCTGACTGTTTTTACTCCGGAGCTCTTGCAATATTCAGGCTTTTGTAAATACTATCTGACAAACTTTTTACTTTACCATTTTACTTCATAGCTCAGCATTCTCTCTCATACCCTCTTACTCATTACAAATTGAGTTTGCGTGCCTGCATAATACTCTTTGGAAATTATAAGTGAGAATGTTCTTAGGTTTTGGCTCACTTCAAAATGAGAACCAATCGAACTGTCACAACATGAGAAAATGTATAACTAATAGAGAACTGGAGTAAGACAGGCCTTTCATTTTGTTTTGTCTCTCGTGATCGTTCGTAAGAAATGCTAATTCATGACCACCTTTTCACAATTTGATTGGAGCATGCATTCATAATGGAAAATAGTTGACATAATAATCTATCCCCAGGCATTATCATGCCAACATGTACTTATATATACATGTACTATATCTTTGTGAGACGTAGATATAAAATGTCTCAGGTTTTCGATTATAGTAATTTCGAGGAAATTTCTTTAATTTTTATCATATATGTAAACTTGAGGCTATTAGATTTTCATCCACTTACCTCTGTTCCTGTGAAAAAAATGCCAGTGTCAACCTCAATGTCATCCACGAATCGCACGTACTCGGGCGGCCAGTGGAAAAAAAAAACACCGGTCACACGCGCCAAGGGCCATGGCATGCAGTGCCAATATAATAATAGCTCGCACAAATTGATACATAACATTTGTGTTTGTGTGCATGGGGACGATCCGATGGTTCATACAACAAAAGGGTTTCGTACAATTATTTTTAACATTGTTAAACGTACTCTTCCACATTTACGTAGCATATAATGTGTCTTTATATTTATTTGGATTGTTATCTTGAGAATTGCTAAAAACCGTTATTATGAAAAAGTGGACCTTTCCGAATTTGAGGGGGGGGGGGTGCGTACGCACCCGACGCACCCCCCCCCCCCCCCCCCCCCCCTGGCTACGGGCCTGAATATCGGAAATTGAATCAAGGTTCGCACTTGCGAAGGTTCGTTAGTACGCACCTTCTTTCAATTTTAGAATAAACGAACCTTCGGAATAAAGCCACAAACGTTTGGACTAATAAACTCTATCTCGGATTGATCCCAACATCTATACAGTCGTAGGTAATCTATATGTTTCGGAAAAACGAGTCCTACGAGTAACAAACTTTAATCAATTTCGGATGAACGAACCTTCGAAATAACAAACATGTTCTACCCAACCTCAAGATTGCTCAAAACCACCCTCTGTCTTCCTCTCTTTTTAATCTTACAAGAGCTATTTATGTGTCTCGATGATGCAAGAAGCATAGGAAGACATACCAATCTTTGGATAAAGATATATGTATATATATATATATATATATATATATATATATATATGTGTGTGTGTGTGTATATATATATTTAGTGTGTGGGTGTGGGGGAGGGGCCATACAAGGAGGTAAAGGGTAAAGACGATTACTCGTGAAAGAGTTTATTCTACTTGTTAAAGACATCGTTGAATGAACTAATATAATATCATTGCAGCATATATTTGCTTCGTTGACATGTTTGAAAAGAGAGTGACGTCTTGGTTTAGCCTTGATTAGACTGCAGGCATAAACCCTTTTTGGTGGTAAAGGAGGCTGCGCCAAAACTACTACATGCACGACTGGCACTGTCCCATATAGATCCTGTACTGTCGCCTTTGTTGGGAGCACCTACAGTGGAGGGAATATGAAAAAGATTTGCCACTTTGGCACAGACACCTTTACGACCAACAAGGATTTGTGTCTGCAAACTAGTTTCGCCGTGAGTGCGTGAGACCATTCACGATTCTGTGATAAACTATTTAATGATTTGCCTTTCTCTACTATTAAACTTTACAGTAATGGTTGGAATTCTTTTTAGCCGCAGTGACAAAACGAGCAGCTTAGAGCTATATTATTATTCCGCTTCAATGGCCATTCATGATTTGAGTGCATTCTTCGCATCTCCAGACACAAATATCCAGAGCAAGGTAGGCAGGACGAGCAGACCTGGGACTTCACGAATGAATGGGTAAACTTTCTTTCTACCCTTGCATTGAGGAATACAACAGCTTGCATTACTCGTATATACACGGTGGACGTGGTAGGCAATCATATCCAAGCATGCTTTTCGATATTTCACCAGGTGTTTCGACCTTTGCAAGCACTACGCTTTAATAGGTTTGTTTTTATTTTGTAATTGTTCCATAGTCCACGTTTTACGAATAAACCATGAACACAACAAAAAATCGAATGGATGAATTGTCTAATATACAACAAATTATCAAAGGGAATAAACTGATATATGTGAATACGAGGAATCCAGTGGCTGATCCAGGCGGATCCAGGCCCGCACCCCCTTTATTTTTTATTTTTTGTTAAAACAAAAGAAATACATGGAGGGGTGCGTGCGCCTCCATTTAATTCCTGGATCCGTCTCTGGGAATCCACATAGAAACAATGCTTGTACGAGCGTAGATTTCCAAAATGTATTGATGCCCTGAAAAAAAAAAAAGACGAACATTGCTTAATGAAGGTGTCAGAACATGAAGAATACCAGTAGGCCCCATATATTGTCTGTCCCAACATGCTTTTTCTTTCCACCTGTTTAGGCACTTGTGAGCGCTGCGCTATGGAGTAGGGATGCACTGACATGGTGAACACCTCTTTCTGGACGTGTCGGAACATAAGGGTGATATTGAGCTATCAATAGTCTGAAAATACCAATAGAAAGCTTGTGTACACCCAGTAATAAAGAAGACAAAAAAAAATCATACCTGTGGTTTCTCTAGGCAGCGCTACTACTTGCCTACTGACAAATTCGCAAGATTGAAAACATGAAAGGGGCTGAACAGTACTGGTTGAGGTGGGGATTCATGTTTTTTACATTCCTACGTGAGATAATGAGAAACCTCTTATGAAATATGAAAGAGTATGTAATTTCAAGAAGGATTCAAGGTTTATTCGATGAAAATTGGTTTTCAAATGGCTGAGATATCCAAAAAGTGATAATAATAAGAGACTACAGGCCGCACCTTTTATCAGGATCTCTTTGTTTCACATTGTTTTTGGATATCTCAGCCATTTCAAAAGCAATTTACATCAAATAAACTTTTGGTACCCTTTAGAATTCCATGCTCTTTGACATCTTATAGAGTGGTTTCTGAATATCTCGCTAAATGTTAAAGCTAAATCCTCACCTCGACCAGAACTCGCACACCCTCTAAAGTGATGGTATGGTATTGGTTGAGGTGATGATTCAGCTTTTCAAGTTGTTGCCAGATACTTGGAAACCACTTTATCAAATGTTAAAGAGCATACAATCCTAAGAGGAAATCAAAGTTTATGTTATGAAAATCTGTTTGAAATTCGCTGAAATATTCAAAACCAAAGTAAAACAAAGTGATCCTATAAAAGGCGATCCCATCTCTTATTATGATCGCTTTTGGGGGGGGGGGGGATATATCGGCCGTTACAAAACTAATTTTCATCAAATAAACGTTGAATTCCTCTTCGAATTATATATGCTCTTCCATTATCATGTTTCTTATTATCTAAAAAAATATATTACAGAAAAAGTTGGAAACTACAGAAGTACGATGGGGTAATACTTCAAGCAATGTACCTGCTGGCATGGCCGAAATTTTTAATGATTTTTTTTTTTCATCGATTGGGAAAAATTTATCACAAAGTAACCCTTCATCTAATAAAGTGTTTTATGATTTTTTAGATATACCTAATCCTAAAACTATATTTTTGGACCCTTCGTATAATGAAGAAGTTATTGATATTATTTATAATTTGAAAGAAGGGAAAAGCCCAGGTTGTGATGGAATCGATAATTATTTGTTGAAAAATATAATTCTTCAAATAATATATCCTTTAGTATATATTATTAATTTATCACTTATTACTGGGCTTGTACCAAATCAGATGAAGACTGCCAAAGTTATACCTATATATAAGAAAGGGGAGAAGAATGATGTCAATAATTACAGACCAATATCATTATTAACTTCAATTTCTAAAATTTTAGAAAGAATAGTATACATCCGAACTGTAAAATTTTTGGATATGAGTAAGATATTTACGAATTTTCAATTTGGATTTAGAGAAAATCACAACACCACCCACGCTTTACTTACCTTTGTGGAAAAGATTGCACATGCACTCGATACATTTTCGCATACAATAGGCATCTTCCTGGACTTTTCCAAGGCTTTTTATACGATTAATCACGGTATACTTCTCTCTAAGTTATCCCATTATGGTATTTGCGGAAAAGCCTTGCAATGGTTTACGAGTTATTTATCTGACAGATTTCAATATGTACATGTGATCAGTTTTGATTCTTCTATGAAGAAAATAGAATGTGGTGTTCCGCAAGGAAGTTTGTTAGGCCCACTGTTATTTATAGTTTACATTAATGATTTTTATAGATCTTCAGATAAACTCTCTTTCATATTATTCGCGGATGATTCCAATCTTTTTTATTCCCACCCTGACCCTTATACTTAAATTAGTACAGTGAATTATGAATTGAAGAATGTCTCACAATGGATATATGCAAATAAATTGTCACTGAATATTGAGAAGACAAAGTATATGTTTTTCAGTAATTCTTTACATAGATTACTAGGTAATGTTATATTTGACACTACTCCCCTGAAGAGGTTTCGTCTATTAAATTCTTAGGTGTTTGCGTTGATAATAAGTTATCATGTAAGTGTCACATAAACAATATTTGTAATGTAATTGCACGTAACATAGGCGTAGTGAATAGATTGAAATATTATCTTCCTTCTTCGGCTTTGATTACGCTTTATTCAAGTTTGGTATTGCCGTACTTGAATTACGGAATTCTTGCTTGGGGGAATACATGTTCGACATTGTTAGATAAACTTTTTCTTCTGCAAAAGATGGCGCTCAGAATTGTTTTTAACCTTCATATCCGAGCACATACTGACAAACTGCTCCTTGAACACAAAATTCTGAAAATAAAAGAGTTGTATTTGTTTCAACTTGGTCAATTTATGTTCAATTACAACTGCAACCATCTACACAAAATATTTTATTCTTTATTTCACTGTAACAGCCACGTACATAATTATTCCACGAGACAATCTAAAGAATTTCATCTTCCCTTAGTGAGATCTGTACACACTCAAAATACATTTGTTTATACCGGACCCAGATTTTGGAATAGCTTAGATAATGATCTAAAAGAATCTGTGAAGTTAGTTACATTTAAGTATGAACTAAAAAAAAAAAAAAAAAAGAATTGTTTTCTAAATATACCAGTTAATTCTGTTCAATGAAAAAAACCCGTCATGTTTCACATTTCCTTGAGATTTTGTAGTGTGTCCACAGACCTTTTCCATCCCTCTCCTTTTCCCTCTCCTTTTCCCTCTCCTTTTTCCTCTCCTTTTCCTTCTCTGTTCTTCCCTGCTCCTTTTTCCTCGTTCTTCGTTGTCCAGTATCGGTCTGAGTGCATTTCCTCAAATTCTATTATTTCTATGTTTTGTGTTATTGTTGTTGTTGTTGTCGTCGTTATGTTTTTTGTGGCCGATTGCATATCTTCCTTTCCGTTGAATTTTCCTGGCACACCTGGCCCCATAGTGTCTGTGCCACAAATGTGATATGTTACAAAGTTTATACGTTTGCATTCTAAAATCCTAGTAAGTATTGTTCATAGTATCAGCATCATATATCAATGAGTAAAATGTACAATAGTATATAGAAGAATTTAAAATGAATATGTTTTATTGGTATAACAAATTGGTGCTGTTGTTGTTCTGTTCCAGTGTTCCACGTCTTACAAGCTTGGCTTTTTTAGTGGAACACTGTTTTCCATCATTGTGATTATTTACTATTTTTGTTGCCATGGCATAGTGCATTGTTTCTTTTTTACGACATCATTCGTGTATATATACTTAATATTGTATTGAAAAAATCCTTTATCAGTTCAGTGTAAGAGAAATGAAAAAAAATTGTATCACTTTGGATTATGTCAACTTTTTCTTTTCTTTTCTTTTTGATGATGGAAATAAATAAACTATTGAATTGAATTGAATTGAATTGAATTGAATTGAATTGAAGTGAAGTGAAAACCTGACACCCTATCATCTCAACTGAAACTGCATACCCCATCCCTTTAAAGCCTGTGAATAAATGACGTGTCTTTCAAATATCACTGTTTAATAATTTCAGAACATAGATGCTGTCAATTTCAAAGTTTACATGGTGAAACATTCCCTACAAGGAACGAGAATGCAGCTCCTCGTGGGTAAGCTATACGTGGTTCACTGAAACTGACGCTCGTCTTGCCCGAATACTGGTGCTTTGACCCTCTCTGTGGAACGTCGGCTGAACAGTTCCTTTAAGGCAACTCTGAACTGAGGGTAGCGAATAAGGTATACCATGGGATTAACGCAAGAGTTGAAGAAGGCTATGTTCACGAGGAGGTTGTAAGGGGTGCTGAAGAGAAAGTCAGGTCTAAGGAGTTGAAGGCCAAGAGCCATGTAGGCTACGCCGTCCGGTGTCCAGCAGATGACGAAAATGAGCACGACAATGAGGACCAGGGTGATCACTTTTTTCCGAGCCAGGAGAAGATTTGCTGATGGACCGGAGCTCTGAAGATCCGCGTCAAAGCGGCGGACGTCTCGACGAAGCGACCTTGCAATAAGGCATTGGGTAACGAGCATGGTGGCTATGGGAATAAGGAACATTGTGACGAGCTCCTGAAAGGCAAAGTAGGTGCGTGATTCTGGAGAAGGGTAGGTCACGATGCATCTTCCTGATGTTGCTTCGACGACGGTCACAGCAAAACTGCGACACTTCAGTCCAAGGGACAGTAACCAGATCATAAGGATCAAGACCACGGTACGTCGGGGAGTCATCCAGCGTTTGAAGTGGAGAGGGTGTACGATGGCGATGTAGCGTTCTACCGATATGGCCGTCAGGGTGAAAACCGAGGCGTTTATGGATATCCACATGAAGACGGCAGACCTTATGATCTTGCAGGCGGCATGACCCAGAAAGGTCAGGGGAACTCGGACAGGCTTTGGCTGCGGAAAGATGAGCAGAGACGTGAGAAAGTCCGCAACTGCGAGGGCACCGATTAGTGTGTCGGTCGAAATTCTCGCAGCCCTCCTCTGAAAGAGAACCATGATGACCAGCATGTTACCCACAATGCCACACAACGAGAGGACAGACTGTGTGATGTCAGACCATCCCCACTCTATAGGCTGCCACACCCAGTCACTCCTTGGTAACTCCTGCGATTGAGATGGAGGGGTTATAGACAGCAGAGCCCCGCTGAATATGATTTCAGTAACTGTAGCTCCTGTGCCCATTTCACGATATTTGTCGCTCGCTTCTGCCATGTCTCTGCAAAGTAATAAAAGTTGAGGGGAAATGTGACAAAAGGGGTTGGAAGATAACTGAGTCGCATGTTCCATGCGAAATACCTTAAAAATCAACAACTGTTGCGTAAAGAAGCCTTTTTGCATCATGAGGAAATTAACTCTCAAATTTTGAATTGATTTTATTCCAATGTTTGGCGAATGAATAACACTTTCGTGACTTGCGGTATGAACTTTAGTTTGGCCTCCTTTCTTTCTTTTTTTCTGTCATGTCTGTTGCATGTTAAGTATTGTGGACTGCATTAGACAAAGAGCGAGGGAGATATAAAGGACAAACATGTCTTTTTTTAAACAAAAGCACTGTTTGGGGAGGATTTTAAGCCGAAGGCAAAGAACATCGTTTTTATGTTGGTTGTTTGTGTTGGTTTTGTTTCGTTTGGGATTTTTCTTTTCCTCAAACTAATGGCCATTCTAATATAGCTTTACTTTGTAATCCAAAATGACTTGAGAAAATGTGAACAGCTTGTTGGTTTCTATTTAAAGCATGAGAACAAAGATTAGCTTGTACACTTTGTAGTCCCAGAGGCAAGAATAAATGATGTCGTTACCTGACTGGCTTTGCTGTCTGTATCACAATTTTTCTCAAACAATGTCATTAGATTTTGTATGGGCTGACGAGAAATTATGAAGAAGAAGGAAATAAAAAGAAGAATATAGAATTAGAAGTGTCATCATAGCATTGGTTGTAAGGCAAGTTTGTAAGGTGTGATGAAGACAGGAAAACATGGAGGAGAAAGAAAAAAAAGCAATCTTGTAGCATCAGTGGTGGGATGGGTAGCAGTGTGGTTATAACACAGGTACTACGAAGAGGGTGCATGCATGATGGGGCGAGAAAAAAAAGACACTGGCTATGTCGCCATACGTACCAACAGCTACATACAGTGAGAAAGAAAAGTTGCATTTCATATCAAAGCATATAGTCAATACCTTACCCTGAAGGAGCTGATGACAGTCCACATAATGACTGTAAGCAATCTTACTTGTTCCTTCTCGGCATATCACCATACATACACATATTATATCCATATCATATATTACAAAATATATGATATGCTATATCATATATTATGTATTATATATTATATATTATACATTACATATTACATATAATATATGATATTTTATATAATATACATTATATTTTATATATTATGTATTATACATTACATATCACATATTACATAAAATACATTATATATGATATAATATATATTATATTTTGTATATTATATATTATACATTATGGCATGCGTACTATATAATATACAATTACATATGATATATATAATAATCATGTCATAATTTGACATATCATGACAAATCCAAGCCAGTGGTTGAGTGGTTGAATTTGCTGCAAGCCGCCATGAGTATTATCACAGTTTAAGCGAAATTCAAGTTTTACTGAAGTATGATGATCAAAGATGGACCGATTCTTACCTTAATCCCTTCGGTAGGAACCAGGATGTTGAGAATGAGTGCAGCTCCCGTATTCCGATGTTATGTTATGAAAAGAACCTCGGATGAAGATGCACCATGAATGAAATTGTCGCGACGTTTTCAGTTGGTTTCTATGTACGATCCCATGAAAAATGTTCTCACCAATCACGTTCAACTGTTATACACATCTTTAATTAGCACGTAACACCATGCCTGCGATTAGATCGGCATGCGCAGTACGTACATGGGATACATTCTACGCGTGGAATATGTCTTGGCTCATAGCGTACTTGAGTAGCTTTTGGTTGTTGTTTTTTCGCGCCTTTTCCCCTCAGATCCTCGGATTGTGTGGCCATCACGTTGCTGCTCTTACCAGATGTTAATCGTGAAATGATCATACGTTACGTTTATCTTTTGATTCTGTAAACTTTCTACTGAAATTCAGACGTACAATTTCCTCATGAATAGGTTAACGCATTCATGGACCCCAACCTCAAGCATGTTCACAAGCACAAATCGTGACCACACACCTGGCTTTCTTCTTCTTCTTCTTCTTCTTCTTCGTTGCTTCTTTTTTCTTCTTCTTTTTTTCTGACTGAGAACATTTCACACTACTTTCCCCTTAATGAAAGATTTCTTTACTTATTTCATACTGCCAAAGTTTCGGTACACTCGATTTTTCCGCCTGCAGCAATGTTTCTTTTTTTTAGTACAAAATATCGTAGTAACAGTGGCGGATCCAGAGGGGGAGCACCGGGCGCGAGCCCCCTCTTAATCTTTTGTTAAAACAAAAGAAATAAAAACCAAGCATTTGCTCGAAAATCTAGCAACTACAGCCCTTTATAATCATGTCTCAAAAACAGCACTGCTTGGTTATTATGACACTACTTGAAACACTACTTAACTCTGTAAGTTTTATAAGTTTCATATCTTTTTTGTTTGGAATCTCTTGCATTCATTTCGTTTTACAAAGTTTATTTTTTCTGTTTTTCATAATTGAATTATTACTTACGTGCAAGTAAAGGTTATTGCCAACAAGTGATTCCTGATTTGTAACATAACAGTGAATATTCTTAAATTCATGATAAAAAATACTAATGTTTTCTAATCATTTTTATGCTATTTCTTAGCAGCTTAATCGCAAATGCCTCAACTCATGCAACTTAACAAGAATGGAGCTAACTCGTTGTTAATCTCTTCATTATACAGAACTAGCAATCACCACCCAATATGGAAGCATACACGGCCACCAGATGCCTTAAAAACCAAAATATCTGTGACAAAAAACAACAACAAACAAACTAACTAATAAATAAGAAGTAAGAAATGTGTCCCTAACACTGTGTATGTTGTTGTTGCTACTGTTGCCGCTCTCGTTATTGATAACAGACTGATTTTTTTATAAAAATGAATTCGATTCTCGATTGTTAACCATCTTCTTCTTTTTTTAATTCATTATATCAAAAAGTTGTTATTTCTATGGAAATCTATTATTGGTCAGTGGGCCTTCACATAGAAAAGACGAAATTTCAACAATTAACGCATCATTCTGTTTTTCAGGTAGCCTACATTTTCCTAACTCACCACCCATAGAAACCTTCACTAAGTGATTTCTTTTCTTCGCGCACTTCTAGTTAAAAGTCTCAATTTATGCCTACCGATTGTCCTTCTCGATTTTTTTTTCAATTCTTTTTGTGTTGTTGTCGATACGTTAGTTAGCTTCACTCGTCGACTGCCCTTATGGGAGGACAGGAAATACCATTCCTGAGCCCGCCTTGGAAAATAGACACAACTTCCATTAGAAAAACTACAACAACTAAGTTTAAAGTCTATTCATTTACTTGGATGCAGCCTAGAACGGTTTAATGTTTTTATTTTCCTTTTTTTTTCTTAAATGTGAAGGGCAAGAAAAAAACCTTCTTAAATGATTTGTGTAGGGCAAGAAAAAAAATCTTCTGGTAGAATTATGCCATCGTTCAGATGAAAGGCCAGTTATCATCGGTTATTGAAAAGCAGAATGCATTCGAATACGACTTGCTGATGCGTCTTTTGTAGGATTTATTCTTTTATCAGCCGAGAAATCGCAAGATGAAAGATAGCCAGGAAGTGAGAGCAGGAGAGGCTCTTTCCTGTGACTAATTCTTAACCCTCTGAGAACAGGGAATTCCTTTCGTAGTGTACAAATAGCTAAACATAGATTGTAAAATCACTTTCGCTTTTCCCCCTGTCGTTACTTTCGTGGCGAAGGATCAAGGTTATACTCTGAAAGATCTGTTCTCCTTTATCGTGCCAGCTGAATATGGTTGAAAAACTCCAATCAATAGAAATATAACCAACTGACCGATCACTTCACAACAATATACCCGTTCAGTTCTTTTCAGGCATACTAGACTGGTAGATGCATTGCAAAAAGGGGTTTGGCGAAGAGCTGGGATACTAACACACGAAAGATTTGCATTCTGTTTCCTCAGGTGTTTTCAAAGAGGTATTTTAAAAGCATATATTGTCAATAACCATTTGTAAGATGTTGGCAAAATATTGAATAGGAAAGCTTTAGTTTGTTGTTGTAAATATTGTTTGGATTATCACATCACTGCATGATTTTAGTCTTCAACACGTCATGCTGGCACTATCAGATTTTCCAAGAGCAATAACAAAGCATTGCCCCGAAAATGCGCAAACACACACCCCACACAAGCATGCTCACGCGCCGATTTAACAAACACAATGTGATTATTAATACCATGCTCTATATTTCTTTTTCAAAGCATATCATGAATCAAAATATGTCATTCTAAGTTATTCTGTTATTCACAGGGAGGTAAAATTTATAGTTCAATATGTACAATCAATACAGTAGAGTGCCTATAATCTTTCCCCTGTTAAAAGACCCGTGATATTGATTGGTAGAGTGAAAGGATTATTATATGGGAGGGGGGTAGGGCTCTACCTGTTGAATTACAGCACTGGCGTGAAAACTGGGAATACTGTTATTCACAGGGAGGTAGAATTTATGGTTCAATATGTTCAATCAATAAAGTAGAGTGCCTATAATCTTTCCCTTGTTAAAAGACCCATGATATTGATGGGTTGAGTGAAAGGATTATTAGGTGGGGGGGGGGGGTAGGGCTACCTGTTGAATTACGGCACTGGAGTGAAAACTGGGACTCACCAGCCAAAAGCCGCATGCAACGGAAGAACATGAAGATGAAGTCATGAAAATGGTTTTAAAATAGATAGAAATGTAGAATTAGGAAGTATACAAGAAAAGGTGGAGAAAAATTCTAGTGCCATTGGTAAATAGACACTGAGCCATTTAGCTCCAAGAAAAAAAAATAAGAGACTGCATTCAGCGAAGGAATAAAATACAGTCAAGTATATAGGCCTACATCGTAAAAGAGTAGGTAACATTTAAGTATGATATACATATTTCTTTTGACGTTAGGTCGATGTTGAAAGACCTAAGAAAGGGAAATGAGGGAAAAGAAAGAGAGGGGGAGGGAGAGAGAGAGAGAGAGAGAGAGAGATAGTAGAAGAATAGAGTGATATGCACGAGAATGTTCGAAAGTGAATGTAGTCATCGTCCTGTTGAAAGCCCATTCTATAAAGCAACTTTTTTTTTTTTAAAAAAACTTTTTTTGATTTTTTTTTCACATCTGGTAAGCAATTCCAGTGAAGAAATTTGTCAAAGCGCGTGCGGGGGAAAAAAGAAAAGAAAATTGGTGGGGAGAGGCGAAAACACGTAACATTGACATACAATCAAATAAAACGATGAAATCTCAATACTCGAAGGTCTACGGAGACGTATGAGAGTGCCTGAGGCGAATGGAAATATCACAATATCAATGAATGCAGCTAATGGCTGCATTCAATTTTGAAGGCAACTGGTCAATTTTGAAAGTAGAAAGAAGTTATTTGCAAAGTGTAGGTGAATAAGACACGCTTCGATAATATTCCTTTACAGTTTTCACTGCCGATGTTGAGGTATATAGTAACTGTTAGTTATTTTCATGTCATCCATATCATACATACAAAATTCTAAAACAAAATACATACATACAAAATTCTAAAATTTTGGAAAGAATAGTATATATCCGAACTGTAAAATTTTTCAATATGAGTGATATATTTACGAATTTTCAATTTGGATTCAGAGAAAATCACAACACCACCCACGCTTTACTTACCTTTGTGGAAAAGATTACACATGCACTTGATACATTTTCGCATACAATAGGCATCTTCCTGGACTTTTCAAAGGCTTTTGATACGATTAATCACGGTATACTTCTCTCTAAGTTATCCCATTATGGTATTCGCGGAAAAGCCTTGCAATGGTTTACGAGTTATCTATCTGACAGATTTCAATATGTGCATGTGAACAGTTTTGATTCTTCTATGAAGAAAATAGAATGTGGTGTTCCGCAAGGAAGTTTGTTAGGCCCACTGTTATTTATAGTTTACATTAATGATTTTTATAGATCTTCAGATAAACTCTCTTTCATACTATTCGCGGATGATTCCAATCTTTTTTATTCCCACCCTGACCCTAATACTTTAATTAGTACAGTGAATTATGAATTGAAGAATGTCTCACAATGGATATATGCAAATAAATTTTCACTGAATATTGAGAAGACAAAGTATATGTTTTTCAGTAATTCTTTAGATATTACCAGGTAATGTTATATTTGACACTTCTCCCCTAGAAGAGGTTTCGTCTATTAAATTCTTAGGTGTTTGTGTTGATAATAAGTTATCATGGAAGTGTCACATAAACAATATTTGTAATGTAATTGCACGTAACATAGGCATAATGAATAGATTGAAATATTATCTTCCTTCTTCGGCTTTGATTACGCTTTATTCAAGTTTGGTATTGCCGCACTTGAATTACGGAATTCTTGCTTGCGGGAATACATATTCGACATTGTTAGATAAACTTTTTCTTCTGCAAAAGATGGCGCTCAGAATCGTTTTTAACCTTCATATCCGAGCACATACCGACAAGCTTTTCCTTGAGCACAAAATTCTGAAAATAAAAGAGTTGTATTTGTTTCAACTTGGTCAATTTATGTTTAATTACAACTGCAACCATCTACCCAAAATATTTTATTCTTTATTTCACCGTAACAGCCACGTACATAATTATCCCACGAGACAATCTAAAGAATTCCATCTTCCCTTAGTGAGAACTGTACACACTCAAAATACATTTGTTTATACTGGACCCAGATTTTGGAATAGCTTAGATAATGATCTAAAAGAATCTGTGAAGTTAATTACATTTAAATATAAACTCAACAAATATTTGTTTTCTAAATATACCAGTTAATTCTGTTCAATGAAAAAGCCCGTCATGTTTCACTTTTCCCTAAGATTCTGTAGTGTGTCCACAGAACTTTTCCATCCCTCTCCTTTTCCCTCTCCTTTTCCTTCTCTGTTCTTTCCTGTTCCTCTTTCCTCGTTCTTCGTTGTCCAGTATCTGTCTGAGTGCATTTCCTCAAATTCTGTTATTTCTGTGTATTGTGTTATTGTTGTTGTTGTCGTCGTTATGTTTTTTGTGGCCGATTGCATATCTTCCTTTCCGTTCAATTTTCCTGGCACACCTGGCCCCATAGTGTCTGTGCCACAAATGTGATATGTTACAAAGTTTATACGTTTGCATTCTAAAATCCTAGTAAGTATTGTTCATAGTATCAGCATCATTATATCAATGAGTAAATGTACAATAGTATATAGAAGAATTTAAAATGAATATATTGGTATAACAAATTGGTGCTGTTGTTGTTTTGTTCCAGTGTTCCACGTCTTACAAGCGTGGCTTTTTAGTGGAACACTGTTTTCCATCATTGTGATTATTTACTATTTTGTTGCCATGACAGAGTGCATTGTTTCTTTTTTACGACATCATTCGTGTATAACATACTCTATATTGTATTGAAAAAAAAATCCTTTATCAGACGAGTGTAAGAGAAATGAAAAAAAAATTGTATCGCTTTGGATTATATCAACTTTTTCTTTTCTTTTCTTTGTGATGAAGGAAATAAATAAACTATTGAATTGAATTGAATACTTTAAGTTCTGTTAATCCATCTCTCCCTTCATTTTCCTCAGAACATGATTCCTTGTATGTATTATATCATTATGCGTCTATATTTATGTCTCTACACCGAAATGTGTCGGATAATTGTATGAACATTACAGAGATTGTACAGGTCAAAATAATGTTCTTTGTTACTTGGAGGCACATGTCATTTTGCATCATTTGTCCAGTAATCAATGTTCGAGCACCTCCCTGGTTCGAGTGAGACGGATAAAGACGTGAAGTACATGGTATACATGGTATATACAGTTAACAACAACATTATTCATACCCCTGAGAAATTATTAGTTTTGAGCAGATTTCTTACAAGTGAAGGATGGAGTGATGGTGATTGAGTGTTAACATTTTACTCTAATTTGTCCTCTATAACTTGACATTCATTCCAGCTGCATCCCATTTGCATAACAATAGAAATATTGAGATATAACACCCAATCACTATCACTCCATCTTTCACTTGTAAGAAATCTGCTCAAAACTAATAATTTCTCACGGGTATGAATAATTTTGTTGTTAACTGTATATTAGTTACCTAACGTAACAGGGTACAACGTAAACGGTAAAAAGAAAACTAGTTGAAGGTGACTGCCCCCATAGCTCAAGGTGGAAAGATCTCGGCCATTAACTCGAGGCCGACAACTGTGGATAACGAATTCTTGCACAGACCCTGGGAATGTAATCTCTCGGCCAAAACTTTTGAGAAGAAACTCACCTCTTGTGTTAGAATGCTCTGCTGGGTGCATATATTATTTCTACATCCAAATCTTCTATTCGCAAGTGTTATACTACGGACATAATATTCGATTAATTTCGAATAATTATAAAAAGTCATGGGAAACAAGGTATTATTTTCGCACATTCGTGATTTTTTTTATTTGTTTGATTTGTTTCATTCATTTTTCCTCCAACACAATTTCATACATAAATCAATATTTTTTCAGTAATATCACATAATAAAACTCATTTAGAACTCATTTAGAACAAACAATACTTTCAAAACAAGATGTTATTTCGAATACCGTGCATAATATATCACAAACACAAGAATTGTGAATTTATATTTATCATATGTATATATATCATATATATATATATATATATATATATATACACTTTGTGATTCTATCCTATATCATATAATTATATATATAAGTTTATGTATATATATATATATATATATATATATGGAGATAATTATAATCTCGCTTTTTGTAACAAGAAGACTTTGGGTAGAAGCAAAGATCTGATTATAATGAATGAGAAAAATCTCTTTAGGTAGAAGAGAAAACTACTTGCTCTAAATTTAAGGGAAGACAAAGAGAGACTGGCTCTATAGCTACGGTCAGATCTTAGTTAACCAGTTACCCGTATATCACTTTCCCGGATCTCTATTATCTTGACATAGGCTGACATTCGATTGTCTTTGGTTTTTATAAAATAAAATAAAGAATGAGGACTAGATCGAGAGTGCGAATATTTCATTAAACGAACAATAACTTTAGAGGATTTGATCATGCGAATAATTAGAGTGCAGCCCATGAAAGCACTGTATATAGTGAGGCAAGCAAGCGTTTGGGACATGTCAATACATCCCGACGAACGGTTGACTCTTTATGACATTAATTCACGGGTGGTCCACTCAAGTTACGCATTACTGACAAACTTTCAAAGAATATTGTGTCTCTCTTTGATAATATAGGGGGCATTGAACAGTAGACCTACAATCCTGGGGCCCAGCCAAGTGAATGAATGATAATAGCAGTTAGGGTGGCATATATAGCTGAGACCCTGGATCTAAATATTTGACAATTTCACAGGGCCGTACAAAATGGGGGCAGTGCAAATACCACTCGACTCATCTTCAGAACACGTCCTTAATATAAAGAAGATAAAGTACCACAAATGCGTTACTTTATTAGGGATAAGATAGAGATGCATTTTTTTTTAAAAGATGAAATTCAACATATCATACTATTCTTGTATTTGAACACTTGAATTTACATACTTTGTGCTACTGTGGAATGCGAGTTTATTCTACTACAGTGATTTTTCAGTGTGCGTACGCAGTATACGCGATGACAAAGCTAATTATTGTATATCAACATATTCATAAGCGCTTTATAAGAGTATCTCTATTATTCATCATTATTACTATGGTTAAGCGAGGGGTTTGTTATTCGGGTACTAACCAAAAGGTATAGTCATTGGCATGGTATACTGAGTTACACGTCATCGATCTACTTCCAGCAATTTGATGCCATTCGATGATTTGCTGCTGCTGTTCATCGAATATAGGTAGGGCATTTCTCAATGTTAAAGAACGAATATAAGAAAACAAAAACCTGCTGGGTGTCCCACATAAAACGATACACATTTCAAAACAGCACCTGTCTGTATAGGCCTAGTACAGTACCTCTCGTACCTCCTTGGTACAACCAGTTTCCATCTCCAACTCCTCCCAAAGGCTGACATGCTGATCGTTTTTTTTTTTCTCTCCTTTAGCTAAAGAACTGAGAGATGATGGTAATCAAAGACTACCGGATAGTCGTAGATGCATGTAACCCTTTGAGTGCGTTGAGTGCCGATTGGCATAGGAAAGCCCATTAACATGGCCCTTTCTGCCCAAAGTCCCTGGTATAGAAAGGGGTAAGGAAAGACCGAAAGATGCGCACAGAGAGGAGAGAGATCAGAGAGCTCTAGAAAAAAAAAGAGAATACAGATAAACATTAGGCCTATATAAAAGCGACAAAAAGCTAGCAAAAGGGTGGGTAGCAGATTCGATAAAAAGACGAAGGGACGATTACAAATGGAGAAGGGAAAAACGGTAAACAAGAATTATCAGAATTTGGTGAGGCAGAAACACCTAGCGACAGTACACAACAAATACACTGTCAAGAAAGAGTACGTGAAAGGGCATTCACCAAAGCCAGTTCATAATAGTATAATAAGACAATCAGAAAGGTCGCTCTAGTATCACCGTAAAAGACAGCCCTTCACGTGTTTTTCCTGCACCAGTTTGAAGCTGAAGGCTTTTATACTAAACTAGAATAAGACGAAAACAGACCGTTACAATCCCATGTTTTCTTTTTATTTCAGGTCGGTTCCAGATTATAAGAGAGTTAGGGAACTGTGGATTTTTACATGTTTTACAATACAATGATTTCAGTCACAACCTCAATTTAAAATCGGCAACGGGGGTAATGTCATGTACGTCACAAAGCACTATAGTCTCTAAAGAACCTGTAAACGACCCTTCCAATAAAATGTGTGTTTTTGACGTGAAATCAATTAGAATAACAGCATATTCTTGTTGCATGAAATGTACCCCTCCAACAGATGTGCCGCCAGCATGTTCAAAATGTTCTCATTTTGTACTTGTAGGCATATTGTGCGATGATACGCGCCGTTGGACGGAACCTAACTGTGCATTCTTACATAGCAAAATAACGATAATGATGATGATGATGATGATGATGATGATGATGATGATGATGATGATGATGATACTACTACTATTACTACTACTACTACTACTACTACTACTACTAGTAGTAGTAATAACAATTATGATAATGATAATAAAATACAGCAAATCTGCCTTTCATGGCAAACAGGTTGCAGTCAGTTGGGAAAAATTAATCATTGACTAGATGAATGGTTTCGTGTACAAAGCAATGGCTCCATCGTCCTTTCCAATACTCGTGCATATTCGATGAAAACATACGAATCTTTGCATAGCTCTCATGTTCCGATTTGAACTTTATCGAAACTTTAATTATTCCCCGCATCTGAAGTCATTCTGTTCTATAAAGGAGACTTAATTATGATGAGGAGTCGCACTTTTAAAGGCACTAATTCTCCAAAACAAAAAATATACAAGTGTATTCGCATACATATTCTTAACAGTTCTACAGTGAGAACGAGACAGAAACAATTCGAATACTCTTAATGCCATTTATCTGTTTTTTCATTCCAAAGCGTTGTACCACTTAACCAGACGGCGTGCAATATCGCTACAGTCATGCCTAGGTTTACAAATGGAAATTGAGAATATTCAAAATGTATAAATTATCTTCTAATATTAGTCATAACATCCTTGTCTGATATAATTTGAAAGAATAGCCTAATCATGAATATTAGCATTTTAAAAAGAAAACAATTTTTCCTATATTCCCCGTTTGTCTTGAAGAAAGAAAATGTTCCACGACGCACGTTTTTACAGTCATTGTGCTGCGAAGGCTACAGGGAAAAGAAAAATAAATAAATAGGAAGACGATAGATGGTGTATTTGTATTGTGCATTTACATACAGAGATCCCCCGGGCTGTGAGATTTGCGATAATCACCTTCTTATTTCCTTGATGTATAGTACCCAAAATCCAAGGACAAACTGATGAGTTAGCGTGTCCCAATGAGACCTATATGTTTAAGGAAAAGGAGTTTATTTAGTTTTGGTATATCGATGTAGATTTTGATTCATCCAGGTACCATTGTATTATGATGAAAGCGTGTAAATTGAATCAATTCTGTTCGACTGGACTTACTTGTGAAAATTACGAAGAGAACATTTTCGTGACTCGTCCGAGTCACTTCTTCAGCTCTATCTGGCTGGCGAGCATTCGTCCGTGATAGGGGTTCTCTCCGTGATTTTCACAAGTACACTGTGTAAGTCCAGTCGAACAGATTTAATTTGCACGCTTTTATGATAGTTTGGAGTTTCCTACTCTACGAATGTCTCGATTGAATCTGATCTCTTTTTGTCATGAGATTTTTAATCCTGACCTTGTTGTACAGCACCAATTGTAACTGGATGAAGCTTAGTGAGAAGGAGAGACACATTAATGTCTGATCTGTATTGTATAGTCATCACTTTTATTTCGCCACTTCGATGGCAGCGGTCCGGCGTGTTTTTCGGTGGAGTGACGATAGATAGGATTATTGTGTTGCAAAGAATAGTTCGCATACTTGTATGTATCACCTAAAAGAAAGCACGTATATACTCGTAAATTGTTTTTCGAACCTTCACGCTTGGGAAATTAACTCTAGCCATTGCCCATGAGAGGAGAACAAAATAGATGAAAAAAAAATCGAAATACAAAGTGGCTGTCAAGCTGTTAGAAACCAGAGGGCGCTTCACAATATGTCAACATCACCTTCTGACCTTGATACATGCAGGTTTCACACCCAAGAATGAAAAAAAAAACAAACAAAAAAAACCAAACAAACAAACAAAGAAAAAAGGGGAAGTTCAATACTTCTTTTTTTTCAAATCTGGATCTTTTTTTTATAAATAAGCTAAAAACAAGCTTAAAAAGTATACTGATAATTTGACGAAATTATTTTTTTCATAAAATTTACACATTCCATGGACTCGTTACTGAAATATTTTAGGGGTAGTGTCATTCCCCTAGCTTTCTGTAAAAAAGAGTCTTGCTTTCTTTCATTATGCTAGAAAAGTGAAAATATGTTGAATTTTCTTCATATCTTTTTTAATATGTTTGTCCAGAATGACGTCATGAGTGTAGTAGTCTCCTTATCAAGTGATGACTGCACCAAAACCTAAAAAAGAATAATAACTTTTGAATAGATTGTCTGATTTTCATCAAATTTCACTCATGACATGTATTATATCAATATTGCTGCTTTCACTCAATCAAGATGGGACATCATGGGGCTATGGTTTCCTTCAAAAGAAGAAGAAGAAGAAGAAAAAAAAAAGCATACGAAGTATGACACCAAAACATCCGTACTCTCACAGGTTACCACACATTCTTCAAAGTATGACAGCATCTGCATTTCTTGGCACAAGTCAGACAAAATGTCTTTTATTACGATCTGCTGAATTTGAACTTCGTTGAAAGTGCCATGTAAAACCGTCATGACATCGATGCACGAATTCATGTAAATGAATCAATCCCCAAATCACCACATAACACCTTGTGGAGATCATCACCGTTACCACATTCTCACATAAACATATTATGAAATAATAATGTACAGCCATTCAAAAGTTACTACATGTAGTATCAGAGATGAGGGAAACACCTTTACAGAGTGTCAGATTACACACAAATACAGTATTAATATCACACAGACAGACACCCAAGAAGTTCCAATTTCCATATTAACACACTCTGCAAGGGGCATTTTGCTCTGAAGGTATTCTTTGTTTACTTATTGGCTGACTGATTTATTGGCTTTTTACTATTTTACCTGCATACACTTAAGGTAAATTCCATATGAATGCAATATAGTATATAGTTCTACTTTGACAAAGTATTATATTCTTTGCAAACTTTACTTCCTTTTTTACATTTGGCAATGAAATACAGGTGCATAAGTATGCTTTGATTTTCTTGCATACAAAAATAAAAATACTCCACTCTATGCGTATATAATCATTCATAAATCTATGTACAATAAAACATTTTTTTTTTGTCACTTACATTCTATAAAAGCAAGTTATGTAGAACGGTAGCTGCCTCTTACCAATCAGCGAAGTTTCATCTGAATTGAATAACTCTGCACTGCAAAATAAAATCTCTATAATTTACCGCCAAGTTACCTGGTGGGCTGTAGCATTAAAGAGATGGTATCATATTGGTTGAGGTGAGGATTCAGCATTTAAGTTTTTGCAAGATACTTAAAAACCACTTTATGAAATATGTAAGAGCATACAAGTCTAAGAGGAATTCAATATTTATGTGATGAAATGGCCGAGATATCCACAAACAAAGTAAGACAAAGTGATCCTAATAAAACGTGGGCCCCACCTTTCATTTGGATCAGTTTGTTCTGGATATCTCAGCCATTTCAAAAACTATTTTTCATCAAATAAACTTTGAATTCCCTGTAGAATTATATGCTTTTTTTCATATTTCATAAGAGGTTTCTCATCATCTCAAAAAAACAAAAAAAAAATCATTGAAAAATGTTCGAAACCTGCAGTCCCATCTCAACTGACCTGTCCCATCCCTTTAAGCCTGGAAGGCCTGCTAAATGAGGATTTAAAAAAAAGATACCTTATATCTGCTCAAAATTGGAAGGGCTGGTGACATACCTACTTGAATTCTTGTCGTTGTCACACTTTTACAAAGTCTAATCATTTCTTGAAATTCTGACATTTTCTGTTTGCTATAGTGTCTTAAATTGGCTTCGCTTGCTTACAGGCTCTTCTCTGACATGTTGAACTGCATCAATTAAATATCAAAGACAACTTATTTACACATCTGTTTACAAGGTTGCCCACTTTTTCACCCTTTACTTCACGTATGCTTCGTTGGAACTCTTGCAGTAGGATGAATTCAATATACAAAATTCACAAAAACGATGCTCAATGACCTTATCTGGACACTGTGCAAGGCACAAAGTCAAATTTATGTGTGTGTGTGCATTTATTTTGCCAAGTATACTATATGCAATTAAAAAACCTAAAATGGCATTAAAATGCTCATTCTTGCAGGGGAAGCACAGTCTCTCTTTCTTTTTAAGATGGAGTGTTTCACTGCCATTTTTTCATTACATACATGTACCATACATACGTGGCAGAACCTCAGAGGAAGAAGAATCAAGGTAATTTCAAATTCAGAAAACAATGTGTGGTAATGTTATCAGGGCTCTATCAAATGCAAGTAAAGTGTAGAGAACTATTGTTTTCTATGAATGCAAGCTGTTCCTCGGTCATTTTTCTCTGACCCATATAATTTCTATATACACACAACTCAGTACAGTATTGCACATCATCAAGAATTTTCACAAAGTATACTCTCACATAATATACTCTAACATTTACTGTATATGCTATAATTTTCGCGTACATAAATTTTCGCGAATTGCCGCTGTCACACATTTTCGCGAGTGGTTAAATTCGCGATTGGGGGACCAGAGGAAATATGAAGTGGCAAAGAAAGTGTTAATTTTCAACTTACTAGCAAATAAGAATGATACTAGTTATACACTGCATGAAAAAGACTTGCCAAACTCTGCAAACTAGTAAGTTAGAATTCAACATTTTTGAAGTGGTTAAGTCCATCGCGCTAGATTTCTGACGAGTGGTCCCCTAGATTTCTGACGAGTGGTCCCCTTGCGATAATGGATTGGCTCTCTACAGTATCGTAAGTAGACGTGGACGTGCGTAAACAAGCTTAGCCAGTATGGTCTGTTCGGTAAGCCGTGACATGGTATACTAGTACTGAAATGTTCGTATCATCAAGGCAAGGGATTCATTTTGGAAGGTAATATTTTCGCGTGTTGTTAATTTCGCGAATAGCTCCCGACTCGCAAAATTCGCGAAAATAAAACCCCCGCGAAATATATAGCGTATACAGTACATCGTTGACAAGAAATCAACAAAGAGGAAATATGTATCTATATCTACATATATCCAGCAAACAATTAAAGTTTATACATGTTAACACATATCTTCATATTCTAACATGTGGATTACATACCCAGTAATCATGCATGATCTTTCAAATATGTTAAACATGAAATAAGTGCATAGCTGACAAATGAAGTTATATATGACCAGGGCCAAATTCTATAGTACAACCATGACTTATCTGAAGGATGATGTAGACTCCAGAATAGTGCATGGCAGGGCATTTTAGTACACTTGTGCAAGACAACTTTGTGCAGCAATAGATTATAGTGTATTACTGTGCACTATAACAAGGATAATGAACACCTCATGCCAATTCAACAGAACACATGTATGTTTATGTCACACACTACTCACTATGATATCACATATATCTAAAGTATGGTTAAAACATCACAGGATCTCCCTCCTATATAAGCTGAAATACAAGGGGTAAAAATCACATACATTGTTGACATTATACATCTTACAAATGTACAGAATGCAAACTACATTGTACAAAATACTATGGCTGAAGCTCCCTGCTAATAACACCAGCAAATAAACTACATTCATTCACTTTAGCACTCACACAGATATACATATGTTCCACAGTGTTTTACAAGGAGAAATACTGGATTTCATAATTATATAGAATATGCATATTCTGTGAACACAGACCTCATCTGTACTAGAAAGGTGTCCATTCATAATGTTCTGAGTCAATATCATGAGAATACATCACAACTCTCATTTATCTGCATACCAAATGAGCTTCATCATACCTTAATATCATGGCTTGATTTTTTTTAAAACTATAATTCAAAACTCTAAATGTCAAATAGTCTGGAGGATTACTTTCTTAGCCCATGCATTACCAAATCACATTACTTGTATAATACAGTTTCATGAATGAACTATTCAGGGAAACAAATTGTCCCCTCACAACACAAGCAGCGTTAAAGAGAAGAGAGACAGAAAGAAAAGAATACATAGATAAAAAATAAAATCCGATGCTGTGCTGCTCAATACAACATATCTTTTAATCACACACATATATCTTACAATGTTCTATGCAACATTTATGATATTCCTGTAATATTCAAGCAGACTAGAACAGTAGCTTTATTGTTGATAAAACTCCTTGCACTAGTAGAACAAGTTTAAAAATCTTGAGCAAGTCCTTGAATAATAATTTTTTTTTACATATCAAATCTCTCTTATTCGATATGAGCAAATAAAAATGTACACGTACATTCTTAATGACACATATAATTAAAAAAATGTTCATTTGTAATCCGTAAGTCCTGAGTTTGATGCACAACAGAAATGTTATGACATATCGTATCTTCATTTACTTTTCAGATGGGACTTGATACTTCGATATGACGTAGAAACCCTTGGAAAACCCAGATTAGGCTGGGATATTGTCAAGAGGTGCTTTAAATAGTGAAGGCACTGAAGAACAAAATCAGTGGTGAAATTTCACAAAGTACAGTTCCTGCTATAAATGTGAATATGTTGCGGTCTCAGATCACAATCCACTCGAAATTGAAGACAATATGGCCCGAATTCACAAAGGTGGTACAAATGAAACCATGGTTTAAACCATGGACAAAAACCATGGAGCGCCAAGTGTCGCATGGAATATTTCGTTACGAAATCAGTCATTTCGTGGATGAAATGATTATTTTCTAACGAAATGATAACATTTTGTAACTAAATGAACATTTCGTCCACGAAATGATAATTTCGTTAACGAAACGGTCATTTTGTCGACGAAATGACCAATTTCGTAAAGAAATATTCCGTGTGACACTTGGCGCTCCATGGTTTTTGTCCATGGTTTAAACCATGGTTTCATTTGTACCACCTTCATGAATTCAGGCCTATTAAAGATCAGAATACATCAATACTATCTCACACAAACATGAAGAATCTCCATTTCAAGTCTTTTTTTTTCGCTATTAAAGACCAACAAAGTGTTTTGCATCTTATTTGAGATGGATGGCATAAAAACACACAACGCTCAGCTGGGCTCATCAGGGAGGTGTAATGGAAGGAAAAGAAACTCTAACTCTCCTTTGAGGTCATGCGTGACACCACCGAGAATCCATGGGCTTAGCTTAAAGTGGAACCCAGTTGCTTCAAAAAGAGTGCATTAGTAATCAGGACTACAGCCCTCTCATGGCAGAAAAGACTTTCCCCTACTGCAGTTTCAATGTGCCGGCAGCAATGAATTTGTGTGCTCTGCATTGGAGCAGGGAATCATCACGAGGTGTAATAATTACACTTTCGATGGCAAGAAGCAGAAATGCATACTGAAACATGCTTTAGCTGATAACTTTATTTGAAGGATCAAATATGCCAGACAAAAAGATAAATAGCTACAAAACATATGCAAAAGTGTGTATCATGAAAATCTAACATTTTAAGATGAACTTATCTTCATTTCATTTGAATGATTCATTACAAGAACTGAAATGTAATCCAATAAAATGTGAACCTTGTTCACCTCTACATTTTATCTTATATCTAGAGCGGTGCCGAGCATGACTTCAAAGTGCACGCAAATAGTATACATCCCATTGTAATGCTTTAGAACCCAAACAAATGTTTGCATAGATTACGAAGAGCTTCCACTCCTTCAATAACACCTCCCTGGTCTCAATGGGCCTCAAAACTTCTATAACATGAGACAGACATACCATTGACTGAGCCAGCTAATCAGCACTCAGTGAGGTAAATGAAAAAAAAAAAATCCTACTGATCTTCTCTGTTTCCAATCGCCACAATGGGAGGTAGATTCATCATCGACTTGGCACGTGATATTCCATCCACAAATTCCACTTACAAATTTCATTTGGCACAACTTGGGATAGGCTGCAAACACAGGCCTAGTACCATCAGTGGTGGGATACAAACGACAGTTATTGTGAAATGTATTTCTATGATCCCAAGGCACAATGAATTGCATCATTACTGTGCATCTCAGAATGGCACAAAAGTTGATGGCACATTCTTGTTGCTTTCTATTTTTACCACAAGGAAAAAAAAAGAAGAGAAAGACAGGAAGTGAAGTCAGATTTCATCTTTGGATTTTTGAGGACTTTGTCTTTTTTCACACACATATCACATGCTTTAAACTTGTATCCACCAAATCAAATGACATGTGCATCAATGACCAAACTTATCCAAAATATGGAAAGAGGGCATATGTACACACAATTGTGCTTAACATTTCTGAAAATGTCAAGAAAGGTATTTTCTCTCTTACATTTATTAGAGATAAATGACTACATGGGCTTTTGTCTAACTAATTGACTCAAAGTCCACATGACAAGAAGTATGAAAACAGCACGAATGTTTAACTAGGAAAAGTCAGTATAGTGAGAGTTTTGTGTCTGATGCTGCAGATGTACAGCATGAAGCCTTGTTGTGCCATTTTGTATCTCATTGGGGAAAAGAACTCCCCTTTCTTCTAAATATAAAACTCACCTCCCTTCCTTCTATCCAAGAATAGAATAGAAAAGAATACAATATGTATAGATGGAAAAAACGTATATATTTGTACAAAGCTTGTGAGATAGATATTGTCGATTTTTAAGCATTTTATTTGCAAAATGTTTCATATATGTATCTACATGTATATACATAAATATATACATGGTATAATGTGCCATACATATTATGTTTTTTAAAGCAGCATGTTCATTGGAAATAGTACGTAACGAGGACTGAATATGCATGCAGCAAAAGCAATCTATGAACATCAACCAAAAACTGCTTGTTTCACAGATCTGTTCAAAAAAAGAAAAGAAAAAGAAAACTTGTGTGTTTGATTCTCACAAGTTATTTGCAGAACACCCCTGAGAAATGAATGGAATACCATACCCCAGAGAGGTACAAGTGGCACAATCAAATACAGTATATGGGATTCAATGGCACTATTGATTGGCACAGGTTGCAGCTTCTTTCCATGAAGGAGTACCTGGAACTAACCCTCTCTCTTTCTCTACTGGTATTCTGTACCGATTGCAGTCTCTCAAAGACTGTGCAAAGGTAGACGTAGGGAGACATGTTGTGGTAAAGATATGCTATCTTTCACAAGTCTGTACGCTGCGGCAAACTTCAGCTTGTAGCTCCTGCAAACCTAGTAACAGGTGTATCCCCTGTCAAATCTCTTCTAGTATACAAATCAACGTTGCCTTGAGTGTTTCTGGTTGAAATTATGGGCAGACACTAATAAATTAGTAAACTATTCACAAAGGGGCACATAACTGAAGTGAATAGTACTATCAAAGGCACCAATGAAAGCCCATAGTTTTAACCGGAAACTCGAAATAGGTTTGTTTGCTTCATATTTTGGATAAGAATTTGAACAGAAGAAGACACCATATATTCGCCATCAGCCACAGAGCCAGTGATTTGAAATGGAAAAACATAGTACAGTAGTCGTAACACAGAAAGAGCTGCTCTTGGCAGGAGATCAAGCTGTCATAATATGGCTGCTAAATACTCCTATTTCGGGGAGTTGATTGTTCATCCTTCAGTAGTGTAGCTGCGACATCTTTCACAAATAGTACACCATACAGTGTGACACATGCCTACATTCTGAAATAGTTGAACATTTAATAAATTATAATATAGTCATGCGAACCCCTTTCAATCAATCACTAGAGAATAATTTTTTGATCTGAAATATAATACAAAATATCAGGGGTTTGACAGGCCACAAGGTAAGTCTGGGAAGGATTCACATGGCATTGCTTCTTCGGTGAATTTTTCTCTCCCCAACTTGCATGGGTTCACTTTCCTCTAAAAAGCCAGTCACCAGCTCCCACTTATGTCCGGCGGTCTGTCGAGGTTCATCTCAGAGGTATTCGGCAGCTTCCCCCTCTGGTCTAGGCTCCCCTCTGAGACTTGTGAAGGCTTGATTCTCTGTTGAGGGATGCCTCTAGGAGCCTTGTAGGTCTCTGCTTCTCTTGTTAAGGCAAGTAGTCTGTAGGACCCAGAGAGGGGATAGTTTCTGTGGTATGGCGTGTTCCCCAGGACTTTGTTTTATTCGCTGCTTTGGCCAGGTAAGAGTCTACAAGACTCCAGGTTAGATTCTCTGTTGAGGTGAATCTCGAAGGCTCATTACTATGCAATTGGTTCAGGAACTGTCTCTAGGAACTCAGATAGTTTGCTCCTTGGGTCAAACCAAGTGTCTGATGGATCCACATGGGTTGGTTCTGCATCAAGGTGTCCCTCAAGGATTCATTTTGTCTTCTTTGTCAAGGTGCATCTCTATGTATCCTTTGGGTTAGTTCCACTATTGAGGTGGGCCTTCGGGACTTACTGAGGTCTGCTTCCTGATCAAGGTAAGTATATCCAGGGTTTGAGGAAGCTTTCCATGAGCTATTCCAGCGGTCGCAGGTCCTGGAACGACCACCTCTTCACACCATCAGCGGCATGTCATCCCGGAGCTTGAGAACCACCAGCGAGAGCTCGAAGGGGTTGGCCAGGATCAGCTTGGCCACATCGGTGTGGTTCTTGTCCAGGACGTCCACACCATTCACACTGGAGATGTACTGTCTGACCTGTTTCCCGACAAAGGACGCAAAAGGACACATTACACATATAAAAAGGTAGGAAGGAGAGTCCATGTAAAAAAAAAAAAAAAAAAAAAAAAAAAATTGATGTAGAAACAAAAGAATTGTTCTGTAGTAATAAACAAATGATTGACAGCAAAATAATGAATGTCTACTGAAAAGAAATTTTTTGACTTAGTGAGAATGAGGAAAAATTTTCAGTGAATTAAAGGAACTATGCAATGCAAATGCATGTTAAAGGAACAATGGAAATGCTATACATTTTGGCTTGTGCTGATTCATGATACCCTCAAAATCCCTTATGTAGCCAAAAGAATGTCTAAATATGTGCCATATGTTTTGTAATAATTTTTTTCCACTTTTTTTTTCCTTCAGATTACTTGGATATACCCACAAAAAACTTTCTTATTATCAAAAAACTTTCTGCACCAAGAGTCTGCCAGTGACATCACATGTAAATCATTGAAAGTATTAACCTGATCAACAACAGACACTGCATGGAAGCATGCAAGTTATACTTGGCCTAGAAAAAGGTGTATTCTCATGTCTTTTGTTAAAGGGACTGTACAGTACTGGTTGAGGTAGGGATTCATGTTTTGAACATTCCTAAGTGAGATAATGAAAAGCCTGTTATGAAATATGAAAGAGCATGTAATTTTAAGAAGGATTCAACGTTTATTTGATGAAAATTGGTTTTCAAATGGCTGAGATATCCAAAAAAGTGCTAATAATAAAAGGCGACATAACACAACTTTATTAGGATCTCTTTGTTTCACATTGCTTTTGGATATCTCAGCCATTTCAAAACCGATTTTCATCGAATAAACTTTTGATGCCCCTTAGAACTGCATGCTCTTTAACATCTCATAGAGTGTTTTCTGAATATCTCACCTAACGTTAAAAGCTAAATCTTCACCTCGACCAGAACTGTACACACCCTTTAATCATATTAATACTTCAGCAATGATTTACAGATGATGTCGCTGCCAGAATCTTGGTTTGGAAGGACTTTTCTCTTTTTCTTTTTTTGAGAAGTCAATGGCAATGTATTTACCCTTAGTCCAGCGGCTGCTGCTGGTCCCTTGGGGTCAACAGTCTGGACATAAGTTGGGCCGCTGCCTCGTATTACCAGGCCAAAGCCTACAGAGTCTCCGTTTATCTGCATGAGGGAGTATGAACGGTTTAGGACAAGCATTTTAAAAGGAGAATGACGATTTGCCCCTTGGCTTTCTCATCAAGTGATGACATAATCAGAGATGCCAACTTCTTGACATAAAAAACAAACAGAGCTTTGAGGGCCTCTATGGGGACATGGTGTCCACTAGCATATTCCATCACACTGATAAAAATACCTGCCAAGTACACTCTATATACAAAATCTAACTATGCAGTTCAAGAAAAAGAAAAATTAATGTAAAAATTGCCCCCCCCCCCACCCAATTCGGTCCCTGCCCAACCCCTGAATCTACTATAAATAACCTTGAAAGTGCATTCACTAATGTACGTGTATTTACTCAAGAGTAGAGTATTTTCAGTTAGAAATGATATTTTTTCTTTTTTGAAATAGGGGGTTCTGTGGACCTTGTTATAAGTACATAAAATGTCACCCTTGTAATAATGAACTGGGTTTGGTGACAAATTTGACCATGTGTTTTCAAGAAGATGAGGAAAATGAGTTGCAACTCTCCTCCTCCCCCCCCCCCCTCCACTTGAACATTTGGCTCAGGTGAGCTAAAAATCAGATTTTTGAAAGGAGTATCAGACTTTCATGAAATCTTGACACCACTATCCCGCTGGACAGACCTGAAACATGATTAAGCCACCATCCTTCGGGACGGAGGCGCAAAAATGGATAGATACGCACCAGTGACTATATCGGTTGATAGTAAAATGTGGCGAAATCAGACCCAGAATATGAATACAGATACTCCTGATGATAGGTAAGGATGTGCAGTTGATGAAATATGGGGTCATGGTTTTTCAAGTAGAAATTCAAAGAGCATGAAACACAAATTTGATAAGAAAATATTGAATTTGAACATCTGTCCTAGGTGTACACAAAATATCGAGAGAAAAGAACAATCCCAACTATTTTTTATTAATTATTGAAATCGGGCGAAAAAGTGAACCCGAAATGCCCCGATGAACGGTCTGCCGATACCCCTTCCAGATGACGTCACGCACTGGATTCGTACTCTGAAAATACACGTTCGCTCCATAGACTGCTACCGTGAATTGTTTTCAGTGTTGTGTTTAGGAGCCTAGCAAGTCCAATTATTTAGTTTATTAGCAGTTTTCTTGCATGTCTCCTTGTAGTTCAGAGTTTTTCCTTACATTTCATCCTCATAAAGTATGAAATTTGTGAATGCTAGCGGCGCATAAAAGAGATTTCTTTCAGACGTTTTTGTCCGCATGTCGGTTCCGTGCCTTCAAAAAGTAGATCCGGTCACAGCAAGCTGGATGGTACGTCTCGCTCTCAGCTGGTCTCAGCCGTTCATGCACTGTGCTGGTGTGTGGTTCGCACTGCGTTGTGTGTGTTTGCGTGTGTGTGAATATATTAGTGTTCGTGCTGTGATTTGTTCCTCGGTCTAGTGGGAGCTGTGCGTAAACAAGTGTGTGTATGGGAACATAGGTTTATACTATTGTCCGTACTTCGAACATGTGCGCCGGCTCCATGCCCCCTCGACGTTCTACGCAAGACTCCCTGATCACTCGCTCTCTATGCATGTTTTTGTTTGTAACGATAATGGATGAACATAAACTCAATACCGTACGAGTAATGTTCGCCAAACGTAATCTGTGTATTTCCAGGGAGGTCCTCTCACCTCCCTGGCATTTTGTATACTGTTCTACGAAGCGAATTGCTACTGACAGGGTGGAAGAATGAGCCGTGAGGAAGTACAAATGATCCCTTCTTTTTCCACATTTTTTTGTCTAGACCGCCGCCGTCATTCATCGTACATACCGATCGTCGAGACTCTAAACCGTACGGAGCCGAGTATTATACTGTTTTTCTCTTTTTTTTTTTACGTCAAGGCAGACACCAGACATTTACTTTACCATCAAACGCAGCTGAATGTTACTGTTATTCATTTCGAAATGTTATAGCAAATATCCGACATTTATTTTGGCATCTTCTGGAGCCGAATGTTATTCCTATTTACTTTCGAAAGTTAAAGCATACATCCGACATTTATTTAATCATCGTATGGAGTTGAAAATTATTGTTATTCATTCTCGAACGTCAAAGGGATCATTCGACATTTATTTTAGCATCTTCCGGAGTTGAATGTTATTGCTATTTACTTTCGAATGCAAAAGCAAAATTCCGGCATTTATTTTATCATCGTACGGAATTGAATACTATTGTTATTCATTTCCAAACGTCAAAGCAAACATCGAACATTTTAAACTATTTTACCATCGAACGCAGCTAAATATTACTGTTATTCATTTCGAAATCTTAAAGCAAACATCCGACAGTTATTTCAGCATCGTATGGAGCAGAATATTCCTGCTATTCACTTCCGAACGTGAAAGCAATAATCTGACATTTATTTTAGCATCTTCCGGAGCCGAATGTTATTGCTATTTACTTTCGAAAGTAAAGACAAACATCCAACATTTACCTTATCATCGTACGGAGTTGAATATTATTGTTATTCATTTCCGAACGTTACAAGGGATCATTCAACATTTACTTTAGCATCTTCCTGAGCCGAATATTATCCTTATTCATTTCCGAACGCAAAATCAAATATCTGACATTAATTTTAGCACCGTATGGGGCTGAATCTTATACCGTTATTAATTTCCAATTATTTTAGCATCTTACGGAGCCGATTGTTACCGCTGTTCATTTCCAACAGTAAAGACCAAAATCTTCATTTCTGAAATATTGTCGGCCCGACATGCGTTTTTTGGTGGCCCCGGGCCACCGGGCCACAGTTAGTGTCGAGCCCTGCCTAATGAGATCGCAAGTGTAAAAATGAAATATGATTCGTCCCCCCCCCAAAAAAAAAAAACAAAAACAAAAACAAAAACCATGCAAGAATGTTTGTGCCTAGCTGCGTTTATCCGGACATGAATCTAAAAAAGCAATTTCAAAACCTCTTTATTATTATCATTATTATTATTAACGAACCATGAGAAAATCAAAGCTAATCTTACGTTCAGATTAACATCTATTTTTCTTTTTTCATTGTCGAATTAACAAACCTTCAGAGTATCGACTCTCGAGCTAGCTTGTTTCATTTTCGGATAAACGAACTTGCACAGTAACGTGCAAATATTATTTTTTTAGTCGGGCATTAGGAAATGTTCAGAAAATGTGTACAGACGGGTGGTAAAAAAAAAAAAAAAAAATAGGTTTGAATTTTAGTTTGGCATCACGTATCTCCTTGCGTGGTGCTCGTTATTCCGAAAAAGAATAAGATTCACTATCCCGATGGGTAGTTATTTCGAAACACGCATATTGCATGTGCGGATGTTTGTTTATCTGACAAATTTAATTATGGTTTGTTTAACTTGATTTGTGGTTCGAAAAGTTCATTTATCTGAAATTGAATTACGCATTTCGTTTTGGGATAAACGAACATTTAAGAATATGGAACGTTTTTGAGCGAACAGGACTTCGAAATAACGAAACTTAATTTTCATCTTTTTCCCTTTTTGATTTACAAACCCTTTTTTTCAGTTTTTGGATAATTGAACCCTTGGGACTGACGATCTTTTATACAGTAACGACAAGTAACTTTTCTTTTTTCCTCTCTCTCTCTCATAAGTTTATGTCCTAGTTTGACATCTTTAATTTTTTTAACTGTTTGTCCGGTATTCATTATTCCTAAAATAATGAAAAAAGAAGAAGACATGAGATACATTTGTACGTATTCTATGATAATTCGTTATTCAAAATCTGAAACACGCAATATCCCTGTGCCAATGTTTTTCTTTCGAAAATATAAGAGGGTTTGTTAATCCAAACATTTGTAGCATTATTCTGAAGTTTGGTTAATGTGAAAATGGGGAAAAGGCTTGTTAATCTGAAAACGAATTGAATTTGTTCCCAGATTAAATTTCTTATTTCTTAAGTTTTAGGTTAGCGAACCTTCGGAATAAACAACTTTTAGAGTAACAATCAGCAACATGTTCTCTCTTTTTTTATCATAACTCAGAATAGAAATAATGTGCAAAATGGAGAAGTATTTTAAAGCAGGAAAATAAGGCATTTCAAGTTTAACACTGTTTATTTTATTTTTCTATATCGGTAAGTACAAATAATTCTTACAAGAATTAGAAAAGGAAATAGAGAGAAAGAGAGAGAGAGAGAGAGAGAGAGAGAGGGAGAGATAGCCCTATTTTAGGCAAATTAAATGAGAGAAATAAAGAATCATTTCGTTTACAATCCTGGCTAAGTCTTCGACTTGTCAAACATTTTCCCTGTTCATTCCTCCAGGCCCCAGACTGTTCATGACCGCCAAGAATGCGCCAGTACGCGCGGTTTCTTTTTTTATCAAGAATGGTCTCTCTCGATCCTCTACCCCCCCCCCCCATCCCCAAGTCACGCACCCTGCCATCGTGGAATTTTTATTGTTTCTTGGTAAACTTGGTGTTCACTTTTGACCGCGCGTTATTGATTTGTGTTATTTTTATCTTGAATCACGCACTGTGCTCGGTATCCACATGGAGCACGCACAACCAGTGACTACCCGACTCACCTGTAGGTAGCTAACGGCGAGCAGAAAATGGCACAGTTTTTCTGCTACCGCTATTTTTTACTTCCAAAATAGGCTAATACATCGTATTGGAATAAAAACGAACTTTGTTCGATATCGATGAGCATTGATGTGGCATCGCAATGCAATACCCGGGCTTCTTCAAGTAAGTCAGTGTTCGACAGTTGTTGAAATCGTGACATCGATAAACAGTTGTTAGTTTTGGGCTTGCGTGTGCATGATTTCATGGGTTTGTTGAAGGGAAAATGTGGAGATAGAAGGTGGCTTCAAAATTATTTGTCTGCCCGATTCGGGCAAGCATTTTTCTCCATGTTCAGAACACTTGTACGACTTTGATTTTCACTTGCCCGAGCAATCGGGAAGTGCTTATGTCCGCCCTGCTATTAGACCTTACCATAGTCACAGCGTTGAAAGCTAGCCTAGTCATTCATTGTACCTCCTTGGTCTGACCGGTTTGAGGTCAGCAACTAGGCAGGCGCAATGGCGTGATAGCTATCTTAGCAGATGTCATTTACGGAAGTTTTATGAGCGAGTGCACACTGGTGAAGCAGTGATGTAATTACTTGCGAAAACACCGAACCTTGTCGATGTCGAAGATTCCACCACTCCTTCTCTTCCCACCTCCCTGGTTAGACCCTATCGGGCACAAACGTAAACAAACACATGTGGCTATACATGCAAAGCATGGCAAGTACGAGTTGTTCACGTCTAAATTCCTACGCCAATGAAAGTACTTCCGTGACTTGGCTAATCATGTATAACAGGCCAGGCACGCAGGCAGTGAGGATGGTGGTGCGGCGAGCGGCTACCAATACGGATCGGAGCAGCAGAGCCACTTCACCGCGGATTAATACAAGTACATACATGTAATTGCATGCGAGCGATCGCGAGCTACGAGACTGGGCTGCACAAGTTGTCTCGATCCTCGTTTTAAAATCTCTCCTATTTTGATATTTCGCCATTTTTCGTAAGTCTGCTTGTTATTGTCAACATCACCATGTCTTAGATTATCAATCCTGTCACGGACATCCTCATGATTTCCAATTAAACGCTTTATATGACCAGCGAAACTTGAACGCGGTAACATTACAAACATAAGAAAAATAAGATTACCTAAGTAGCTTGAATTCCTGAATATTGACGAAAATATCTGTAAGAATTACAAAAAAATCGAGAGAGAAATGTTTCTTCGTTACTATTAAACCATGAAAAGTTATATTTCATTCAATTCGACTTTTACATAAGGAAATAAAATGCAAAGGAATCAGGTTGTACCTCCGTTAACATTGTACACACATTCACCGGGCAGAGTCCGCAAATCCAGTGCATGACGTCAGGCGAAACGGGTATCTTTCCTGACGAATTGGCCCTTATCAGGCTCCAGAAAACCGCAGTTTTTCGTGAGCGTTTACTTCTTTCTAGCAACGCGAAAGCGAGGTAACAAAATTCCATTGCCTTCTATGTCTTCGGAGCTTTCTAATGATTCCTAAATTGCAGAATTTATTGATCTCTTTGAATGTCTACTTTAATGATGGCAGAGAGTATGAGTTAAGGTCAAAAAAAGACATGTACGAACTGCAAAACAGAAAATTTGGAATTCAAACTGATTGACACATTGCTCTTAATCGCATAAATACAAATCACTATTCAGTGTTTCAGTTTTAGCCATGATAAAAATCCAATGGTAATACATACAAGGGTCGGACTCATACCAATGAACTCCTGATTGCTAGACAGGCATCATGTCCACTAGACTATTGAACTTTTGCCCATAGCCAGTGATGCTTCTGACGCCTTATAGCAGTGGATACTGCACATTAATTCCAATGAATGATTTTTCCGTCAAGCTGTTTTAACCCGTTCCTTACGGGAACCTGGTTTACCAGGTTCCCGTGGGAGCAACTGATATACGGGAACCTGGTTTAATGAAGACAAGGGTGCCTGCTTCAGTGGCCTAAATTCATGTTTCTTTGTGTTAAAATGCTCAAAAAAGTGGGTTTGATAAAAAGATCAGAGTTTATTCTATCAGGATTTGTTCTCCTGCTGTTTAAAAAAAGGGGGTTTTACAGTATTATGTACCTTTTCCTGATTTAGTTTTTTGCTTGTTCTGCTGTAAACTCGTACGAACATGTACATAATGATCAAGGCTGAAATCAGTTAGAAATGCGGATTCGCTGACCCCAGTCACTCATTCAAGTACCTTGTTTTGTGTAGAACAAAAGATTCTGAGAGCTCATCAGCGCACGCTCTATTCATACCTCGCACCCGATCGATATTTCCATTGTTCACGGGCACATGTAGTTGACCGTAGAAATGGGGACACAATGAACCGCTTGACTGCCTTCACACAGCTGGATTACCAACCTATGTGCCTCTCTGTCGACGGGCGAAAAGAATCTCGTTTGGGGGCATTAAAGGCACTCAGAGAATTGCGGAAGGAACAGGTTAATTTGATTGATGGATTGACTGATTGACAAATGGCCATTCAAATTTGTCAACCAATAGCAATAGAAACAACTTAACGCAAGAACCATTATTTTGAATAGACAAAATGGAGGAGGTGTAACAGGGGAAGGGGTAATAACCTTAATGTCCTGCTTCAGAAAAGGGCTGTCAGGCTGCCTCAGCTCATCTGCCGAAAACGAACCCTGCCCACACCCGGGCAGGAAGGCCCTGGAGGTGGGCGTGTCCGGGCTCTCCAGGTCGGAGGACACCCTCCGCAGCCGCTCCTCCACCACTCTGTTTTGGTTCTGGTCTGGAGTACTGATGTCTGGCTTGGAGCCACTGAGAGAGCTCTTGTCTGCCGACGAGTCTGATGATGTGAATTAAAAAGAGGAATATTGAGTGATCAAAAATTAGTCTTTAATAAAAATAAACCCTTGGTATAATTCTTTTCAAGTTGATTTTGTGACAGGAACATATTTCCAGTACATCAATCAAACATACAACATGTAGTGAAAAGATTCACTTTCTGTTCAGATATATGCAAATGTAGTGTAATTTAACCCCGGTAGGTAAATGAACAGCACTTCTTGGATATAATGCTGTACAAAAAAATCTAAAAGGGGGCTACATATGGCTGAAGGGGAGGGGAAATTTTTGATAGTTTGTTTATTGACGCTGCGTTTACACAATATTCCCGGCGGCTACGGCAGTCCTGTTTCCAGGCTAACTTGGACAAAACGGGATGAATATAAGACAATGTGGGGGGATGTGATGAGCAAACATGAAAGGCCATGATTGCTGTGGGTGCCATGTCAGATATTTTTTAAACTGCCGGGACAGCAACCAACAGACACAGGATGGTGCACTACCTGGCCCGTCCTGGGACATGGCGTGAAGCCAACTAGGTCCGCATTAACGCAGTAAACAGCAGACACATGACGGCGCACTGCCCGACCTGGTCGGGAGACGGCGTGCCCACTACCAACAAATAAACAAACCAACGGTAATGAAAACATAACCTCCCCCCTTGGCAGAGGTAAAAGAAACAAAAAGAATTCACCTGAAGAGGAAGAGCTCGAGTGCTTCCGGGTCACGTCTTTGGGTACCGCCAGAGACAGCATTGAGGCCTCGCCTGATGAACTGCACCCCGCCTCCTGGTCAAGGGTCAAGAGGTCGCCGACCCCCAGGTCCCCCATGATGGGGTTGAACTGGTAGAGCATCCGCTCGTCCTTGAAGTGATGATCCATGGTGACTGGAGAGAGAGAGACAGAGACAGAGACAGAGAGAGAGAGAGAGAGAGTCACATGCTGAGAAGGTAGGAAGGCAAAAGTAAAAAAAAAAATAGCTTTGTCGACGTCCTTTCTATACCCTTCTGGGTGATCTTCCAAGAGTATGAAACTAGCAAAATTACCATGCCATTCAGGCTCCCAGTCACATTAGGCCTTTTCACATCAGCCCGATAAAAATCCAAGCTCAAAATATTTTCCGCGATTGCGAATTAGAGCGCTATTTCATTTCTTATTCACATCAGCCCGAAGAGGGGGTAGCCCGAATAGTTAACAATTTTAAAATAGCTAATTCAACAGCTGAGTATGTGTAAACAGCATCAGTAATGTGTGTGCCCTCTCAAAAATTCCTCATGATTTGTGTGCAGTTTGCCTCGATCGATCGGGTCACACACGCTAAGCATGATGGGATTCATCGCGCTAATTTCTTGTGTTGTTTTCACATTATCAAATAGCGCGATACTATCCCGCTATTTCAGAAATTTCCCGAGTTGGAGTCGAGAAATTTTCTTGATCAGAGCGATACAATTAGCGCGCTAATTTGTGTTCACATTATCAAATAGCGCGCTATTTCGCTTTCGGGAAAATTTCCCAAGTCAGAAAATAGCGTGCTATTTCGAAACATCGGGCTGATGTGAAAACGCCTATTGAGTACAAATCAGCAACTCAAGCATAATTCATACACTGCATGTCATAAAAGGTTTTACTCTTTGATTGTCCAATCTGAGTCAGTTTTAGGAGGCCGTAATTTCTTCAAACAGTAGCCGTAGCCGGCAGAGGCATCGTGGTCAGTTTTTACATATCAATACCGCTGTCCATTTCTTTTTCTTCATTTTTGTTAGTAGAGTAACTACAAAAATTGAGTATGTCGATGTACAGGTATTTTTCCAGGTTCCCCCTCTTGCTTTGTATGATGTACAAAGTGTGCACAACATCATAGCAGGTGCCTCATGCTTTGAAACCAATACTCATGGCAACATGCAAAGAGTGTTGAATACATTTTAGACACACATTTGCTGTACATTTACACACAGTGTACTGTACATGTCATGTGGATTTAGAGTATGTGGAAGATTACGTAGGAAGTACAGCACATTGCAAGTATGTGCAGTCCCAGTGCAGGTGTAAATGTATTTGCATTAGGTTTGGTTTGAGTTGGCCATTATGCCATCTTTGCATAGCAGCATTCAGGGAAGTGAGACACCTCCCTTTAGCTGTACAGTGTGTGGCTCTACTGGGCATGCCATGCTGTTCTATTTGTGTGTACACTGCACCCCCTTTTGTGTACACTGGAGAAATAGTGCTAAGCATAGCACATTTTATTTTGTGTGTGTTCTTACGAGGTGGTGTGTGTTTTGTGTGAAGGTACAGTAGTAGTTGGACATGTGCACTGGCTGGTGGGCTTATGTTTGCTCAAAAAAAAGAAAACAAAAAGAAGAAAATGTGGCAGTGTTGCTGTGCGTTTGCCGACTGACTGCAAAGATCGGGACAGCTGGATTTGGACAAAGCGGGAGAGGTGGATGAAGACCTTTGTCCTAATTGAATGACTGTCTTACTGAGCGTACAGAAGGAAGTTGAATACATGGGTTCTACTCATCATACATGTACTGTCCGACTTCAGTAGATGTACATTGTACAGAGCTACATGTACAGATGTAAATAGCTGGTTCAGTCTGCACATATATACCAGTATGCATAATTTATCAAAGACAGATTTTCACATCAGTTTTGGAAGGGTACCTCTGGTTCACTAATCTTGTGAAGAGGATTGAAATTCACAATATATAAAAGAAAAAGTAATGAAATAATTGTAACGGGGGAGGGATACTTTTTAACATATTCTGCAACTAAAAAAGAAAAAGAGAAAGAAAAAATCTCCAGGATGGTAGGGTTGCCATGTTGTCATTATCACCCTTTCATCACATTTTCATAAAGTTCAATGATCATTAAATTTGACCTTTAACCCTCTCCTTATGCCTCTCCCACCCTTCACCTCCTCCCCCCCCCCCCCCAAAAAAAAAACATGCCTCAATTTATCTTTATCCATAATACAAAAATTATATTAACACTGGACGCAGAAGTAATACATTGCCGTAGGTGGGAGATGACACTTCAGCTGACTTTCAGTGACCTTTGACCTTTGACTTCACACATCGCACCGCCCACCTGCTATCAGTGGGCCTCAACTAAAACCCATTTGACTGCAAGGCAGTTGTAACTTTGATGTAAAGAAATGCATTTAGTACTTGTAAACTGGTGAAATAAACAGCAAATAACCACATCTCTTCTTCTGCTTCCTCTTCCCTTTTCTTTTTTCTTTTTTTTTTTTTTTGAGGGGGGGAGGGATATGAATACAATAAAGCTTGTTTTGTAAAGGGTGAGGATACAAAGTTTCCTACCATGTCTAATGATGTCCGCCTCGAGAAGATCCTTGCCCAGTCCGAGGGCCTTCTCCCTACTTGGACAGAACCCCGACTTCAGAAGCCACGACACCAGTTCAGCTCCATAGAAACTCTTTGTTGGATTGGTGGGTGGGTGGGTGGGTCGGGACAATGGGAAAAAAGAAAGAGAAAGACATAACATGTTAAAATTTGTTTTAACCCGTTGAGGACAGACTGATTTTGCTATAACACGCATTTCACATAGACATGTGCCCGAATATTCTCAGGACTTGTAGATCTCACATAATACAGAATCTGTCTCCCCTATTCCTGTACACACATTAACAAAAGCAAAATTAAGTGTAGCAAAAAAAAGCTGCTGAAAATTACTTCACAGTTGTGTATGTAAAGCATGGAAAAACATTAAATCAAATGATTTCATACAAAAAACAGACTTGAAAAGTACCACTCTTATGTTACATGTAGCTTGAATAGCAAAATGTTATTACATATGAAATATTTTGCTACATGAATCTGTACAGCAGCACTGAAATAAATATACCATTCCACAAAATATGGAGCACATTAAACTTTTTTTTTTTTTTTTGGGGGGGGGGGGGGGATTTCCTACGTACATGTATGGACTTTTGGGTTAAAAATTATATTCATGTCACATACTGTAGATCATTACTGTAATACTAGGATATACAGGGTAGGTGTAGTATCCAGTGTGCTAACCTTTTGCACTTGTAAGCATACCATGTTAATGTGTTCATTCAACTTAGGCATCATTATGTTTTATTTTAGAAAACCTCTATCTATGATGAAGAGTACCTACTGTACATACATGTCTTTACAAATAATCAAACAACAACTCTTTATTTATACTTTTTTTTTGTTGGGGAAGTATGATCTTGTCAGCAGCCTGGTCATATGATACAGTTATGGAATTATTGCATGATGGCGAAAGAGAAAGAAAATTTTTCATTCCTTTCCAGCACAATTTGCCCCAAAGTCCAATGTCATCAAATCGCCAAGTCATGCCGGACCCATAATAAACAAATCCCATGAAGGAGCCCTTTGACCACTTCTTATCATTATCACTGAAATAATGTCAACATTTATATCTGAAATAATGTCAATAAAATCTGAAATATGTGCACACTATAAAGTTACACGAGGAATCTACCAAGTGCACCAAGTTTGGGTTGTGTTCTTTTTTCATCTTTACCTTCATAGCTAGACCATGCCCTAATTTCATCGAGTACTTTGCTCTTTTACATCACATCTGCGCTACTTGATATTTTGTCAAGTACTTCTTGAATGATTGGACAAGGATGACACTGTAGAAGGACAGCATTCAACTTTGCGACTTACTGTTTGTCTTTCTTTCGAAATCTAATCAGTAAAACATGCTCTGTATAACAACAAACTTGCACCACAATTTGATGAACATATCACTGTGACACAATATGAGCCCCATGTTCATGACACGATCCAGCGTATCAGCAGCAGGCAACTCCTTGAAACTGTAAACAGTCCTCTGGAGAGGGTGCTGTTTAATTTTGATGGCTTGGGCACTAATTCTGGCCCACTGTGCTGTGGTACAAGGGCAAATAAAAGAAATCATCAGCCAAGCCCTTTGCCAAAAAATGTATCGGAACAACTATGAAATATTATTGTTGTTGTTGTTCTTTCAACAAGCAAAAAAAAAAGTCCCTTGATACAGCTGTTTTAGATAATTGTTTTGACCATGTCCAACCTTATCTGAAAGAAAAAAAAAGTGCAAATCCTCTGACTAACCTTTTGCATCAAGTTCGCTATCATTGACATGCACCAATGCTGGAAAAAAATGTACCCTCCCTGACATACGGAAATGCACCGACAGTAGGTCATAGAAATAGGTAGTAAATGTGAATGTGCACAAATGCAAAAAAAATGATCTGCGGACATACGTAGCTATCTTTTCATGAATGCGGAACGGCACTCAATGCTATCGCACCATTTTCACTGTACCAACAATCATGTCTGTGACAAAGATGAAGTAAGGTCTCTCTCACCTTTGCATATTGTTGTCCTTCCTCTGCGTGGACTTTGAGGAGCGAGTGTGAAGCGGGTTCGGTAGTCACCCTGGAAGGAAGTCAGCAGAGAAAGGCAAGACCATAGTCACTCACAAATCTACTGCTGCAGAAAATTCACATAACTTTTCAATATGCCACATGAGGTGCGTTTATCTCAAAATTTTCTGAGGCAGAATCACGATTCTAAATGCATTTGAGGCATTTACGGGTGACAGATAAACGCAACCGTGTTTCTAAACACGTTTAGAAATGCCAATTTGAAACGCCATTCAAAAGGGCGTTTTGAAATGCGTTTGAGACACAATCGGCTTTCTAAGAGTAGATACACGCAATGCTGTTTTGAAACGCATTTATATCTCTGAGCTGCCAAGGTTACCGTCCATGATGTAAATGCAACCGGCATGTTACAACACAGGCCTCATTTTACATTACTACTTCCTGGGTCAAACTATGCAAAGCAGCTGAGCAGGGACACTTGAATCATGATTCGGTGATGGTTAGATAAACGCGGCACCCTGAAAAATCACGTTTCAAACCACTTTCGCAGCGAACACCATTCCAGATGCATTTTGAAATGTGATTCTCTCTCTCGAGTCAGATAAACGCAGCCATAAAGGGACATGCAAAGTCACATTATCTGATCAATTCCTGATACAACAACACACAATCCTACCCCATCACTGATCGGCTCCTCTTTCTGGGCTACATAATGTGGGGAAGAGTATGAGAAGCAAAACTGAAAGCGGCTTTAGATGTTGCTCACAAATTGCCTTGTTTGCTTCACATAGGCATCTTCAAAATGTTTGCATTTACAGTTTGGAAAGTGTTAAATTTCTTTTGTATATCTCTGAAGATGAGATACAAAAATGTAGTAATCCTGTTAAATTGCATTCCCATAGACATAAGGCATTGTCTACCATTTACAGATGAAACAAAAACTTAGCTTGCGAGCTTCAAAATAGTTCCTAAATGTGAGTTACAGATAGAAACAACCAGTGTAATAAAGTTAATAATCAGTATAATCAATGTTAAGCATTGTCAACTATAGATACAAAATGTGAAAATAGTTAGAATGAAATTGTTTCTAGATTTAACCGTCTGCAGTTATGGTTTAGTGAGAAAAATATTGATATCTCCTTTATTATATTTTAGGCTTTATTGCAAAAATTTTGTATGGTAGGATATTCTGTGGTACAACTGACCTACACATATGCATAAAATGTGATAACTCGAACATTTTTTAAATCACTACTCTCAATTGTAAACAGTACCTATAAAGTGCAATGAAACACCAGTTTTTATTGTACGTATAATATTCTTCTTGTGCTATCGAGACTTAGCCCAACGGAAGCCAATACCACAAGCTCTTAATGCGCACCTCTGAAAAACTTGAGTACCCTGCAAGTAAGCCGAGGATTCTCGGGTTGCCACAAAGGTGTTGTCCTCCACGCGAAATCGGTAGTACAGTATCTCGTCCTTAAAGACATGGTCATCACAGACTGTAATGCAAGGACAAAATGACAAAAGAGATAAATGTATAAAAAGCTGCACTGCAGAAAAAATAGATGGATAGATAGATAGTTAGACGGGGGTGAATGGAGGTATTAGAGATATATGCATGGGTAGATAACTGAATACATACTAGGTAAACAAATAAGTCACATGGGGAGATACAACCGTATAGTATAGAGACAGGTAGAGAAAAAGACACAGACAGACAGACACAGACAGACGGACAGATGGAATGTAAAGATGGCATTGACACCCTGCTAATGCTTACAAGAGACTTGCACATGAGTGAACAAAGTTTGCAGACTTCAAAAATACCCCACCCTCACTCATGTGGAGTTTCTATTCTTTGGATCGTAGCCAAATCACTGTGGTCAAATGTTGGGGAAGAACAAATCAAAACAAAACAAGGCTCAAATAGCATCCAGAGAACATCCAGAGAACTCTGGGACTTCCCATGCCCTTGAGCAGGCCCTGGACTTGAGCCAAAACGGACAACAAGTACTTGATCATGACATGTGCTTCTACAGGCAAATACATTTTCAAACAATTTCAAAGTATTCTTTGTGCTACCAACAAGTTCTAACTTCTGATTTCGAGTTGTGCAACCTGCATCCCAAACATACAGTAAATACATGTACATGCAATGATAGCAAAACAAATCTCTCTGATTGAAGATTTACAAGAGGTTCCGTAGGAGGAAAAAAGAGACAAACAGATACACACCTGATTCCTATTTAACAAAAGACTAGAAAATGCCTTTCTTCATGAGGTTTTTCCATTTTTCCTTTAAATTACTAGAACAATGTATTTACCTTCCTCAAACCTTCTTCTTCAATCTTTTTTCCTTCTTTCTCTCCTATTTCTATAGATTTGATTTGATTTGATTTGATTTGATTTGACTTTACCTTCTCCCTCTCACTTTCTCTCTTTCCCCGTGATTGCATCAATCACAACTCAAGCAATTTATTACATTGCATTCATATAAATGGCAACACAAGGTTTGAAACGCCATTTGTCCTTAAATCGACTTAGTGTTTTAGCATCCAATGCTCTTAATGAAAAGTGGTATGTCCCACTCTGCTTGGATTTTGCTATGAATTTACAATGGACATATAGCGCAAAGACTTGGGGTGTTGAAAGCATGGTATTACTGAATATTTCTCTTATGAGAAGTATAAGTAAAATCTTGAAAAGAAAATAACATTACGATTACACAATTCAACGTGCAATTTCACATCATGTTCAGAGGTTGGTTTCGATGTTTGTTGAACTCTACTTACGTACATGTGCCAAAGCTTAAACCTCCAGTGTGCCACATTATTCTGTGCAATCTGAGACTACAACGCATGAGTGCTTCTGGAAAACATAATATTTCTCAAAGATTTGTACATTTTTCACAGAAACTTTCAGGCCAGACATGCAATGAACAAAATTTGGGAGAAAATTCCATGCTTTGCTGTGATGGCCAGTAGCTACTGTATGTCACACTGTTCAAGTCTAGGAGGCAAGGCATTTGCAGACACACCAGTGAAAGAAAACTAGAATTTGTTTCAACTCGAAATCCCCTGTGGAACAAGTACATTTGTATGGTACTATTCAATCACAAAGCAATGAAAGCTACATGTGTGAGGAACATAACCACAAGTGAAACTTTCATTGTACTGTGGCATTTGTCGATTTCTCAATCAGTTTGGGTGGCTTTACAAAATGCGTCTGAGCAAATTACGTGAACTCGGCACACCATCAACTGATTCAGGCATGCGAATGTAGCACATAAAGAGTTTAATGACAATCAGATTGCATGTCTCATCACCCAATCATAAACTTTAAATATCAAAAAAGGTCAACTTGAACTAGGACAGATTTCTAGTTGAAGTAGAGTTTAAACAAATAGTATACAACTTGTACGACTGCCGATCCTGACACTCGACCGCCAGAGCAGTAGAACTGGGGGGGGGGGGGGGGGGGGGGACAAAAATCAACATACAGTGTATTCCTTGCACTGTATAATACCATCAACAGATGTCAGTAAAGATAGAATGGCATGGTTTATGTAAAGGTTCATTTGTCCAGCAGAAATAGGACTGTTATCACTATCTTCAATACAGTATAAAGTCCTTAAAACATATACACAGTATATAATTTGATGTATGCTCATATTCATAAAACTGATTCATATGTGACTTCATCCATCAGCATGCATTGATACACAGTTATTGTTTTTATACCTTCTTTATAGATCTTAGACATCTGAGAAGAAGTGTTCAGAGACCAGAACCTTTGAAAACTCCTCTTAACTTTCAAAGTGATGTGACACCTCCACATTTTGAATGCTCCTTCAACGAAACTTGCTGGGTTAATTGATAACTAGGTAGCACATTAGTTGCAACGAGTATTTGTTTCACTTTCAACCAAGCAAATTCATTATGAAAACAAAGCCCTTGTTAATCAAGAAAGATGACACACACAAAAAAACTAAAACTAAAACAGATGAAGCCATTGAAGTGCACAGAGTGGGCATAATTCCCATTTCGTCATAACACTATTATGTGTACTAGATACATTGTATGCCCTGGCTTTCATAAGTTTTGCAGAACACATGGATGAATACTGTAGTAATGAACGTGAACAATCACAGAGTCTATTGCAGTACGGATGATGGAAGATACAATGTACGTATGTACAACTGTAGATCATTGTCTGCCCTGATGCTGTTGCATGCACTGCAAGCTACGGAATAATCACTTGTGTTTGGAGAGTAGCCGTCTGATTGATATTGGGGTTTATTTTGCATCTTGGCCATTTTGAGCATGAAGGAGTTGCTGCTGAAATTCATACATTAACAGGTGGACATTGTAATTTCCATTAATTATCATTTAAACAAAGCAAGAGAAAATTACTTTATAGTGCCAAACAATACTGAACAGAATTCTGTTGATTGTAGAACACTCACACAGGATCAGATCAAATAGTCAAATCAAAGTTTATAGCTATGAATGTTACATATTGTAAAAACTCAAGCTGCCTAGACAATAGTGTTCTAGCTGCACAAAGTGGAACATGCCTATGGTGGCTTTAAGCAGTCTAGTAATTCGTAATTACACAATAAAAGCAAGTCAAGAGATATCAAAAAAATAATAATGATAATGACAATGTGGCGATAAGATGAGGGGATTGTGTATAAAACAAGAGAGACAAGTTGGCCATTTACCATGGTGAATCACGTTGTACTTGTGAAGAACGTTCATCGCCTGTCTGGCTGTCGTGCGATCTTTGATCGTCCCCTGTTTGATCAGCCAGTCCACCAGCTCGGAGCCAACAAAGCACTGTGCGTAAGACCGCAGTCTATAGCGCCTACTCCTGATCATGCATGGATTGGCTGCATAAAGTGCGTGCCTGTCAGACGGACCGTGAGAAATTGATTTGGTAAACATAATCATAACATGTATCGGCGGCACTTAGACAATAGGGAGGTGTCTTGACAAGATTTTATGAAGTGTCTTTTGAATATCTCTGACATCATCGGAGGAGAGCTTGACAAAATGGTTATAAATCTTCAAAAAACAAAATTAAACGGGCCTTGAGAAATTGATTTGGTAAACATAATTATAGCATGTATCAGCGGCAGGCACTCAGACAATAAGGTGGTTTCTTAAAACAAGATTTTATGAGGGAAAGTGTCTTTTGGATATCTCTCAAATTGTCAGAGAGAGCCTGACAAAATGGTAATAAATCTTTAAAAAACAGAATTGAATATTATGAAACATCATTTCATCATGCATCAATTCAGATATAATTTTCCATTGATCATGTACCAAAAATGACAAAACTTTAATTTTTCTGGTCTAAAAGTGTAAGACAATCATATGGTATTCAGAATTTGAGATTGGGGCAAAATTGTATACTTTGAAAAAGAAAAGGGAGGAAATTATATGATTTTAATACAAATACTGAATGGTAAATTGTGAGGGGATGACATCAACTTCACAATTTCTTAACTTCTTTTATTTCCATTAAGTATTGATCAAACTACCCTGTTGTAAGATTTTACTCAAGATTTCTATCTAGATAACTTTTATTTGTCCAGGATTTTGCCTCTAAACATTCAGAATTCTATGAGGATCTCTTAAACAGAAATGTAAGCTTTGGAGGCAGCTTCTGTTGGATGCAACTTTCACAGAAGTTGGATTTACAGCCTTCATTGTGTGCTGCTTTGTGTGTTATACCTCTCATGTGTAAACAGTGTCTAAAAAGTGCACACTGTACTGACGTACAGTTTACAGATGAAGGTAACCTGGCTCCCTGGGTAAGGTTTTTACATCCACTGTCTACAAAACTTCAATCATATTCCTGCTGTTCCATCATATGTTCATATTACCATCATCTAGAATAACTGAACAAGTTTTTCAACGAAAAAGTCCTGTGGATGTCTCGTTTTTCCCTCTTCCCCAGTGCTATTCCTTGTCATGGACCTGATATTGTAAACTGATGTCCCAATACTGCTTATCTGATACAATGTGTGCCTTTGTCAATTGCAACTGCAGATACTGGTTTGTAGTATACTTGTATAGTACCTCACCACTAGATTTCACCTGAAGGCCTTGCTTCTAAACAAGCAATGCGCTGATCAAATACTCACACATAAGTACATGTGTTGTTAACTATCCTCAGAACTTAACCTTTGCCTCCTGTTGTTAGCAAGAACACAAATCAATAAAATGTGTACAGGGTGAGCACGTACACACTATTAAAGCACATCATGCACTATTTAAAGCATATATTGTATCTTTCAGCACAGGATTATTCTCAAAGCTGTTCTTAATGACTAATTTACTAGCTTGTCAAATCCCTTGATGAATACATTGTAAGAATCAAATCACTGACAGGCAATCCATAAACCTTGTAGACAAAATGGAGTCATTGTGGGGGAAAAAAACAACAACTACTGTAGGATGTAGAATCTTCATTTGTTCAGAACCACCAGTTTAAAAGGGAATGAATGAATGAAACAACAAATCAGAAGTGTGAAATCTCAAATCCTTTTTCCTGTCCTTGATTTCAAAACTCCAGTAGGACTTGGTCTCGGGAACAATTTGACTATGATAAGTCACCTTCTGATGTAATTTCTTAATTATATTCTAAAGCACTGTCTTCTACACTGAATATGATCTTTCTAAAGAATATGATACACACAGAAGGGGGGCAGTTGATAGGGTTTTGGTTGATCCTACTGTAGCTTTGTAAGCATCCCCTTTGCTTTAAACTCAATTAATGCTGCAAGACAGTCCTACTGCTACTGGCAGTATTTATTGACACAGGAAGACTCATTGATAGTAACGTCCTTCAGGGTTGACCTTTTGTGATAGGGTATTCACACCCCTCAGCGCAAAACATATTGTACAGGTGTACATAGCGTATGACATTGAAGTGACAAGAAACTTGGAGTTGCCCAAACGAGTAACTAATATTGTTTATTTGTGCACTATAATGCCATCCATGAGCATACTACATTTGTATGACATATGTACATTAGCATACAGGTCCATTGTACAGGTAGCTCACTGCAAGTCCAGGAATACTGTGTTTGCGTTTCTTAATTGGCTAATATTCATGATACTCATAACTTAAGAAATATTGTTTTCAAAGGGTGAACTGATCTAGGAAATTTTGGTGAATTTTAAGCCCATCCCATAAGAAAAAGAAAAGTCTGCCGCAGATCTCCGGCAGACTTGCCGCCGGTCTGCAGCATACTTTTTAGTCTGCGGCAAGAGTAAGCGGGAGTATGCGGCAGAACCAAGCTTTGCTGCAGACCTGCCGCATACTAACTGTTAGTATGCAGCAGGAACAGTCTGTGGCAGATCTGTGGGAAGGCTGCCACAGAAAGGAACTTTCGACAGACTTCTCGCATACTGCATACCTGCATGTGTAGAAATCTTGCCGCAGATCTGCCACAACCTCTTCCTGAAATTGTACTTATGAATATTCATCATTAACAGCCTGCTGCAGATCTGCTGCAGATCTGCCACAGATAGTTTAGTAACCGTGCCATAAAACATAACAATTTTTTGTGGGTATTTAAGTCATGTGATGCATTGCGATTGTATGTAGAACTAGCTAAGCTAAGTCTAAGCATTAGAATACTCGCAGCAGCCCTATATCTGCATACTTGCCGATTAGGTTAGGTCATTTACTATAGATCTATACATATTTAATAGGCGTCTGCTGCAGACTTGCCGCTGACTTGCCCCGCCGCAGATCTGCCACAACCTCTTCCTGAAATCGTACTTATATGAATATTCATCATTAACAGTCTGCCGCATAGATCTGCCGCAGACTCTCCAGTCTCCCTCACTGGCCTGGAAGAGTCTGCGGCAGCAGCTAATTTGCATGTGAAAATGATGCCTGTCTGCGGCAGATCTGCGGCAAGGCATCCGCAGCAGTATGCGGCAGGCTGATTTCTTTCCTATGGGATTCTATTCGATCCCCACTATCAGATTTGTGCCTCTGTTCAGAAATAAACAACAATTGGAAAAGCTGACATACATTTGTACCAAAGAACTTTCCTTTTAGGTAATAATTAAATATACATAATATATATGTTAATGCAACATTTTCTTTAAAAATGGAATATATACATATGCATTTTTTTTCCTAAACTATATTAGTCATCCACTTTGCTTAACTTTCTTTTGAATATTTCAGCTATTTCAAAACCAATTTCCATCAAATAAACTTGGAATTCCTCTTAGAACGGTATACTCTGTAATATCTCATAAGTGGTTTCTCGAAAAATTCTAAATCTGAATTCCCATCTCTAAACTGTACCAAAACTACATCATCCCTGTAAAAACTTTTTTTTTTCACATAGGGCCTACAGGTACATTATTTGTGTTTTTCCAACAGCGAGGAGGGCAGTGAACAGCTGCAATGAGTTATCAAGACAAACCAGATCAAATCATGCAGTCAGTGTAATCATTCATGATATTCAGCACACACAACAACCTGCTCACCTTCACTCAACACTGCCTTCGTTACACACACCTTTCCAACTTTAAATTCACCCAAATCAACCAAGCTGGAACTTTAAATTCACCCCAATGACCAATGTACAAAGATGAAAAAATTAATGTAAAAAATCTCCACTTTGGAACCAAGTCAACAATTCTAAAATCTCTTTATATTATTACACATTTTTAAGGGTGTCTGTCTCTACCGACTACACTCAGTCATAGAAATACCATTTAACCTTCTGACCTGTATAAATTTGCATTTCTAGAATTTCAATCGTTTGATTTTTAGAAATAAATCAGAGTACCATTCATTTTCCTTTGTCCTTTGTTATTATGAATTGTCTTACAAGTATTATTAATACTATTAAAGTGCAGTACATTTACAACGTTTACAGAACATGCCATTAAGTTTCAGTTGTGACCTTCATTTATTCGAAGAAAGAATAACCTGCTATGATGGTTTAACGTCTGGATTTGTTATTAGTACTATGTAAACTGAACCTTTTTTTTTTGTGGGGGGGGGGGGGGCAGGGTTATTGAATTTCAGAAATGAAAGTCAAATATTTTTATCGGTACTGTAGATCCCTTTGTAATAATAACCTCAAATGGTCTCACCGTAGTTTTTCTCCAATTATCAAAATGTTTCCAGCAGCTCTTGACCCAAGAGAGACGACAGATGAACTGTCAAAGGAGCTTGCCTTTCCTCGCATCCTGCACTACTTGCAGTCACACGTTCTTTCGGAACTTTCCTCGCACTGCCCGTCACTTGGATCCAATCCAGGCAGCAGTGATGCAGATTAGTGATGGACGATGCTAGCTAAAATAAAAAATAATATGGAAAACTTTTGATGAAACAATCATTTCTTCTCTCTGACATACGTAGCAGTTGTAGACATTATGTGGTCAATACATCTGTGGCGTACATTATGGCGGTTTGACATTTAATAACCCTATAAAGCCCAAGGGGGGGCACATTGTGCCCCCCCTACCAGATTTTCGTTTGCCACTCCTTCGCCCTTTATCCGATTTAAACCAAATTTGGTGACTTTTCCTAAAATCTTATTACGAACATTTTAATATATAATTTAGCTATATTTGATGTTGCTGGTTGCCATGGCAACCATAAACTGACAACCATGTCAGTCAGATTTTGCATCTTTTTTCTGTTCCCATTTCATTTAACAGCATTACAGTGTATGAAATGGGTGTTTCTTGGCTGAAATTTGTTCAAGGAGCAAAATTCGAAGTAATTATGGTCCTGGAAAGTTTTTCTTATTATTTCCTTTGTTTTTATGTGACAAAGGCATAAAACAATAGATATAATAGAGATAATTAAAAACAATGATATTTTCTAAAGATTGCCCTTATATTTTGAGTTATTTTGATTCCTTCACCCAAGTTATGCCTCTGATATCATTAGTTTATCATATTATCAATTTGCAATCTCAAAATTCCAGTATTATGCAAATATGAAATGTCATAAACTATACATGTACCCATCCCAAACATTTCATCTCAGGTCTCATAATGTATCACTATGTTGATATGAACAGCGCCCCCATGTGGTGACCTTGAGAAATTTCAACCATAAAAAATAATGAAATTCCACTTGCTTATCATTTGTGGCAAATATGAAAATGATTGGTCTATAATAAGACATATATAATGGGGATAAAGAAATCATACAGAAAAATCATGTTTTTAGCATATTTCCTATGTATTTCTTCATATTTTGGTAAATAGCGCCCTCCATGGGTGACCTTGTGAAAATTCAAATGTACGGTCATGTAGAGTATGAGTTTCTACCCACATGCCAAATATGACGATGATACATCAAATAATAAAAAAGTTATATAGGGGGGCACAATGTGCGCCCCCCCCCCCCCCCCCCCCCCCTTGGGCCTGTGAGGGGTCAAAATAGCTTGGGCTTAATAGGGTTAATCTGAGTTGAAGATCTCTCTGTTCACCATTGTTTGATCAGTGATTTCAATTAAAGGGGTAGATCATCATCACTGCTACTGTTTACTTTTGTGTTAATTGATAATGAAGATTGTGACTAAATTAATCAGATTAATCTGATGACTGTGAGGAGAGCTTTCGAGACTTCTTACAGAGCACAAAATGAAAATATAATTCCGCATCAAACATTTACTGCAATCAATAGGACCTCCAATGAAGATGATTTCAATGCAAAACACTACCGTGTTTAGGATCTGAACATACAATTGTACCAGACGATGTTCCGATGTCACACAGTCCGCACAGCACAGCTCAGCGCACCGGTTCTCTCCCTGCTCCAAGCCCAAGGGCGGTGGGTGGTCGCCCTACACATGCACTGGAAAGCCAGCCGTGGCCGTGCCCGGCCGACTTGACGACTTCTGCTTTGAATGTCACCTGCTGCGCTGGCGAAGTCCGTAGATCTGACTCAACACTTCGTTGTTTTATTAATCGAAAAATTAGCACACGTTTGGCACTGAATACTACTTATCTTCTTCGAACATATGAGATCATCTAAAACGGCTGACTGAAAATACAAGGGCAAGGTTGTGATCCCATCATTTCTGACACCACATGCTCCGCAGCGTGAGCTAGCAGCCAGCCAGTAGCCCGAGTATTGTAAAAATCGCATCACTTGTTCGTACGATCGTACTCGAGGATCGCCGATCGCATCATTATCATCCGATTCGCGCCGCATGCCCGCCGCCCCCGCGTTGCAAGAGCTAGATCGAGTCGACTACCCGACGACACGGTCCGTCCCATAGAAGTAGAGCTGTAAATGCTGCTCTATGGTCCGTCCCCATTGCGTTCTTGTTGGGTTTTGCAAGCTGTTCCTCTGCTTTCTGTAGTCCAGCGCCCTCTCTTGGTCCCGTGGGGAAATGACAGCAGCAATGGACTGTTCTACTAGTATTTCACACAATAAACATGGCTTCTCCACTCTTATTTTCTTGGCAATTTTCTTTGCATACAGTAATTGAATTTCTATTTTATTTATCCATCTATACATCTATTCATTATCAACATTTCATAGTCATTATCAATATTTCATATCTTTTGTATTCGGTTTGTTTTTTGGTGTGTGTGTAGGCCTGCATTATTTTATGTGTTCCTATTCTTATTTCTCTTCACTCTGAACTAAAATGTAGTAATTCAGCACCCCCCCCCCCCAAAAAAAAAAAAAAACCAAAAAAACCCAAAAAACAAACAAACCTGATTACCTTTAGTATCTATTTTTTAACATGTTTTGCACGAAGGATCCACCTTATACGACCCCTGCCTCTCTACTGGAATATTATGTGATAGTCATAATTCCTCCTCCCATGTTGCCATAGTCCTATATAGAAGAGTTGAAATGCAAAACAGATGTCCATTTTTATGTTGAATGTTTTGACATCAAAGCTGTGAAAAACAATAAGAATAAAGATAGGTAAAATGTTGGCCTATGTTTGTGATATATACAAGAATATCTTTATAGATTTTTGTGTTATGTAATGAGCGCATTGTCATGCTATCTATATCGATATAATCAAAGGAAAAAACGTGAAATCTGTTTTGCATTCAAACTCTGTAGGTCCTATATTATAACACAATCCAGTGCTGAAAAATAATAGAAAAACAACCTGTGCATCTTTTCCCTGAATTAATTCAATTCAATTCATTTCAATCTTATTTATTCCACATGCTAAAAAGCATAAAAACGCACATACACGGACATAACATATTCAACATTACATTTACATTGGAAATAAAAGGTATAATGCAAAAGATATAGGCCTACTTAGCATTTGTGGGAATAAAAAAAAGACCGTATAGAACTTATCAAGGCCGATTCCCTTAGAGATAAGAGGCTACAAATTGCAATCAAAAATATAGCTATAGATTTTAAGAGTAAATCTATACCACATAGAAATTATACACAAAATTGCAAGTAACAAAGGAAAAATACACACAAAAGATAACAAAACGAAATAAAACAAAACAAAAAGGCAAATATCCCAATTATTATTCAGCTGCACTTTAAATTAAAACATTTTATATTTGAAGAGTTTGTTTGCAAAAACCGATAAGTCCATATTTGCGAAATGGAGATATTTGCGATTAAAGGTCAAGAAAAATAAAGAGAATAATAAGAAAATTTTTGCTTCTTATGACCATAACTTTAAAAATGTACCGTTATATGTCGTGACCAATATATCATTTAACTTCAAAAATATACCTTTATATGTACTGACCAATATATCATTTAAAAGGTATTATTTTGTACTTTATGACAGAGACCGTATTCTAAAATCTTCAAAAATGGACTTATCGGTTTTTGCAAACAAACTCTTCAAATTAATTAATTAATTAATAAATTTACATGGACAGATGCCGAGCATTTTGTATCAGGAGCAGAGCGTTGCTTATGCTAAGTTGTTTTGTCGTTACCTTCATTTTTATCAAAATTTATCAGTGCACCTGACCTGTTAGGGAGGGGTCAATGGAGTCTCTTTACTACTCCTAATTTCGGTCCAGAACTACTAGACACAATTTGTGGATAGTCTCATTGCTAATGATACTAATGGACCACTTTGTGTGACTGAAATTGAGATCTAATTAAAGTGAAATAAAAGTGATTAATTGTAAACTGAACATTTAATATAGCATAGGTATTCCGATGTGAAACATTTTGTAAGTTCTCATTTGAGTTTAAAGTACCTTGTGCACTATTTTGCCTGTGTTGCAAAAAGTTCTGATGTGCGATATATATATATATATATATATATATATATATATAATATCGAGAGAGAGAGAGAGAGAGAGAGAGAGAAAGAGAGACAGACAGCCAGACAGACAGACAGACAGAGATACAGAGACTGTGTGATTGAATAGTTTATTTTTTTAAATAATAAGAGATCATATCAGCTGGCAATAAGATTATGAATCATTTGTTATTACAATGACCATGATCTGAGTATACACGTAATTTTACCCCTGGATAATGTGTGGATGTGGAAAAGCTTTAATTAAACACTTAATTTGCAAACCAAATGCAGTGCATCACTGTAGTTTGTACTCTGTGTCATTAAGCTCTGATCACATGCAGCTTAACTTGGAAACATTTCCTGTACATACGGACCCTAACCCTTATAACCCCACTGGGCATTTTCCCCCAGTGATCAAAATACACAGACCAACCAAGAAAGAAGAAATTACTGTATCTTGCATTAATTAATTAAATTTACATAATCAAGTACAATCATGCAGGTGACTGATTTTACCACATTTATATTTGGAATCAGCACCCCCAATTTAACAACTGTGCTAATTTTCATTGCTCCACAAATGAAGACTCGCTCTGAAAGAATGAAAATACTATGTTCTGCATAAATTAATCTAATTTGCATAATCAAGCACTGATCAAGTTAACATGATGGCTAATGATTTTTCATCATTCATAAATGAACTCAGCATCCCAAATAACTCCAATGTATGAATTTTCATTGGTTCAAACGCATGATACCAAGATGAAATAGAAATAATAGGAATTTTGCATAGAATACCTGAAATTTGCATAATTAAGCATAAATATGAAAAAGGGCACACATTTCTGACTAAATGACATTCATATATGGACTCAGCACACAAAAATTATCCCACTTTGCTAATTTTCAGTGATCCAAATGCAGACCCACCAACACAAACTGAAAATATCACATTCCTGCATAAATTTGCATAATTAAGCACTAATATCATTAGAACGTGCATGTTGCTGACTTGGCAACATTGATATTTGGATTCAGCACCCCAAATTACCATAGGTTGGCACATTTTCAGGTGGAGCCTAAATACGGACTACGAAACTCAAAAACTAGGCTGATTTTTCCATGTCATCCCATGGTCTAACAACCCAGTGGTGGATCCAGGAGGAGGCGCACTGGCGAGCACCCTCCCCCCCCCCCCCCCATTTTATTTTATTTTTGTTCTTGTTTTGTTTTGTTTTGTTTTGCTTGCTTGCTTGTCAGCTGCTGATTAAACCCGGAAGTGTCACCAGAAATATAAAAGTGCTTTACAGGCCTACATAAAAGTTTGGGATGTTAGACGAGTTTCTATCCTTGTGCATAATAGGCCTGGGGGTGGGAGGGGAGTGGGGAGGGGTTGGTGCTATTATTATTTTTTCCTCGTTAGCACCATTTGCCAATTGGTAGTAGTAGTTATTGATGAGTATAATTTTTATTTTAACTTTCAACATTTAAAAAACAAATGTTAGAAAGAATTTAAAAATATATAACTAATAGTTTTAAATGCCTATAATTCTGAAAAAATGGCGTTTCCAAAAGACTAATAAATAAAATTAATCTATTGTCTCAGATTGGACACGTTTACGGGCAAGTCCACCAGCACCACAGCCGAACGCCAGCCGAACATCATCCACCGGCGCAGTTTGTCGTGTAAACGTACACGTATACAAAACAAATGAACAATTCTTGTGCTCAGTCCCATACACGTGAAAAGATTGTTGATACGACGGACAACTTTCCAAATGTCTTTCGCAATGCCGAACATACGCCTAAATCCATTTGGTGTCATAGTGCTTGTACTTCTAGGGGGAGGTACACTTCTGTTTATACAAAGAACATATTACAATGGTTCTGATACCAAAGCAAATGAGGTAATTTCGGCTTCGAAAGGTGAACTGATCAGCATGAAGGAACTGCTCGCAGCCAGCATCCAGCTAGCTGAACGTGGAGGCGTAGTGGTGAAGGCTATCCGCGACTCGCACCGGCTCAACGAAGCCAGCAAAGGAAAGACCAAGGAAGGAATGAACAACCCTGTCACGGATGGTGATATGAAGTCACATGAAGCTATCGTATCTGGATTTAAGAAGTCATTCCCTTCTGTCTTTGTAAGCTCACAATGTGATTAACTTAAGATCTGCAGTCACATGCACACTGCCACTGTCACTGCACTTCGTCAAAGTCTTACGTCGACGAGTCTAGTCTTTAACTTGTATTCTGATCAACGTTAGAACCAAATTAATATTAATAATACTAGATAATCTAGATTAGCTAGATTAGCCATTTCAAGATTTTCATCAAATAAACGTTGAATCCTTTTTGAAATTGCATCTTTTTCATATTTCATAAAACTATATGTGACCCGCTACTACAAAAGCCAAAAGGATCCGAAAGTCGGGGAAGGACAATTTTCTGAAAATGACATGACATTATTCCCTTCCTCTTTTACTTTAATTTCATATATAACACAAATCATAACAGTACTCGGTTGCGGAGATATCGATGATTTTATTAGCGCATGTCAAGTGGTTGAGGAAATCAGAGTTTCGAGAAAAACGCCTTGAAAGTTTTCCTTCTGACGCTACCATGATCAAGGGGAGGCGAGACAGTTTTCACCGCTTGACAATAGAAGGTATGCTCCTAGCGACCTCCGCAGTGTTCGTGCAAGCTTAGCGCCAGCGGTCTACGCACGACCAATCAGTAATCAGGATGCCAAGCACTGACCAATAAGATCACTTCCTCGTTGCTAGGGGCGGAGTCTAGTTGCGGTGCTAAATCCAAATCTTCGGACACGTTTCTGTTACGTTGAAAGTCGAAAAATCATGGCCCAGAAAAATGCTAATTTCTTGCCTTTCATTTGATCATTTAGCTTCGAAATTTCGGCAGATGATCACAGATAGACAAAACATTAGACTACAAAATTATGCCAAAAACAGAAATCGAACTGTTTTGACCAATTTTGATGATGTGACTTCAAACTCGATTTTCTTGGCTCAGCCGTCAGCGACTTTAGGATCCTTTTGTTGTAGCGGGTCACATATGATCCCTTATAAACCAGTCTGGGGATGCAGCTATGGGCAATTGTGCAATTGCCCAGCTGTCTATAACATACATGTAAGTAAAAATATAATACAGTAGGCATAAATAAAGGCTGAATAAAGCTTCAAGGAGAGTGATCCCAAACCATGACGTAAAATAGCCTAAAATTTTGAGTTGGATTGTAAATTTATAGGGGTAGACCCTAGACTGACTTTGGTTTTGTAATTTATATCTATCCTCCACTGCACTAAAAGTGAGAAAAAAAGATGTATCAGGCGTATTTAATTGTGACCTTTTCTTTTTTTTTTAGATCCGGTTTTAAAATTAATACTAATAGATCTACTGATAGTTGATTTGGTAGGCTGCATGGTGTAAAGTGTTTCATGCTTTCCAGGTGCTCTTTCACTAAAATATCATACATGTATATCGGAGGTGGGAAATTACTCACTTTGTATCAATCTGTGACTGTGTCAGTGGTTGTGATCGTAAATTTAATCATAGAACATGTTGTAGTACATTAGGTGAGAATTAGTTGCCCTGGTGTCCTGTGGATGGTCATCCACAGCTGTGGACAAACCAGGACTTGGCCTGATTAGTAGTATGACCAAGCGTTGTGGGACTGGACAGGTTGTGGGACCGGACGTGTATTGTAAGTGCGTCTGTAATGAAAATGACGCACCCAGGAATTCTCACGCCATTTTCAGAGTATGTTGTCTAGTATATGAGGAGTCTATATCAAGTCTGAGGTAAAGAAGGGTGCATATTCTATGTAAAATAGGTAAGTTTTCACACACGAACTTAAGACATTAAGTGTCCGGAAACACAACCCCCTATCATACCTTTCTTTTTGCATTTTTAACAGGTTGTCTCTGAGGAGCATGAGAAGAAAGAATTCAACATGGAAAGCGTGAAGCCCGTCAACAAAGATATTCCTATCGTTTCCAAAGTGATTCAGACGGACGAAAAGATTCCATCCGGCGACATCACAGTTTGGGTTGATCCTCTTGATGCAACGCAAGAATACACAGGTGGGCCAAACTTATTAGTTATCTTCTGTGATGTGTGTAATTTGTATTCATTCATTCTTTCTTCTTCCTTTTTTTTAAAAATTCATTATGTCATGTATTCAAAAGCACAAGTCACAACCTTGATGATTTTACTCCAGCTGAAACATAGCATGGAATTGGCCCTCTAAAGTCTTGCAGTGGCCTTTACCCAAATCTTCACTAGATTCTTGTTTGAGCTGTGTTCATTTCAGTGAAATACAAGTATTGTGATTTAACTTTTAACCTGTTGAGGATAAGTCCCAAGTATACTCGGGAAGGTGTCTATGGGAAATGTGTGTTGTAGCAGAATCGGTCCATCATCAACGGGTTAATGTAGATTAATACAATCGTGACTTGAACAACGGAATGGCTGTAGTGTGAACTTGTCCACCAAAAACATTTGCAAATATATAATTTTTGTTTATACATATATATATTTTTTTACAATTACAATTGTGTGTGTAAAAAGTAGAGGGGATTTCAAAGGCGATGATGTAATTGTTCATATTGATATCTGTTAGTGTAGATGCTGTTATTTTTTTGCATACAGATATTTTTGTGAATGAGGAGGTCACTGACATCTTTGCAAGATGTTATTTTTGTGATTTGACACAGAGGCTGGAGTAAGTGCATTAATGCCTGTCCATTCACAATACATGTATATAATTTTCATGTGTTATAAAAAAATTGCAACCTAACAGTGATGTCTCTGTGTGTGCATCATTCATGTATATATACTAGCGTTTTTTTCTTATTGGTTTTTGTTTTTGTATGTGTTTTCCTTTATCTGTGCACCTCGTAGAGGATTTGCTGCAGTATGTCACCACAATGGTGTGTGTGGCTGTCAAGGGGAGGCCAGTCATTGGGGTCATCCACAAGCCTTTTCTTGAAGAAGGACCCAAAACAAGTAAGTTTGGGCTTTTGAGTGTACGAGCACCTGCCAAGAGCACTCTTTTGGAACTATATATTTGTGTTTGTATTTGCTAGTAGGTATACATAATTTCTCAATTGTAGGGGATCAAAGAGAACTGTTTGTTGAGGAGGACACACAAAACGTATTGCACATATGTGCACTCTAAATATATACCAAGAACAGAGTCTGAAGAAAGTTTATCTTGGGAGAAGATTAAAAGATTGGCTAAATTTTGTGTAAAATCAAATGGACATCTGCTCAACACACAGGTCATACAGAGTTTCCAATCTGTTTGACTGTCTAAGCTGTAACAATTTTTGTATGTGTGTGTATTTTCTTTTTTCAAAACTGTTCACTGATCTATTTCACTGAGTTTTCTCTTTTCCTACGAAGCAACATAATATTAGGATGAACTGTCCCTGTAGATTTTGCTTTTAATGCCTGCTTGTTGATCTCACTTCCAGGCTGGGCGTGGGTGGGAAAGGGACACGCCCCCCACCTCCAGGAGATCAAGTATGACGCCAACATCCTAAAGAGTCCACGCATCATCGTCTCCAGGAGCCACGCAGGCGACGTGGAAAAGGTCGCCAAGACAACATTCGGCGAGTCTACCGAGGTCATACCAGCAGGAGGAGCAGGTGCGGTAATCTTGCAAAAGAGCATTTTTGTATCCCCTGCTTTCTATATTCAAGTGATTGATCTAATTTCTTGTAGGTCTGTTTTTGGTAGTGTAGGACAGTAGACCGGTTCTATGATATTCAGATTTTATGCATTACTTTATTAACAAAAGTCTCCCTTAACAACCAGAAAGCTTGCCGGACTTATCAACAGCTAAATCCTACATATGAAATGTAATTGGAGGGAGCAGGTGAATGAAATGCTTTGTTGCTATGCTGTTAGAACAGAAACATCCATAAATTGTAATAAGTTACAGAGACGGTCTATTGCAGTCTTCAAATTGAGAAAAAAAAAAGAAGAGAAATTTTCAAGTGATGTACTCTTGTGGATATTCTTTCAGGTTACAAAGTCATGTCTCTATTGGAAGGCAAGGCGGACGCATACGTGCATGTCACCTTGATCAAGAAGTGGGACATCTGCGCTGGGAACGCCATCCTCCAGGAGATGAATTCAAAGATGTCCACTCTGGAAGGCGGAGTCATCGACTACGATCGCTATGACGACCCCAAGAACCCGGACGGGCTCCTGGCAACGATATGGGACCACGAGCAGTTCCTGGAGAAACTGAAGCCGGTCTACGAACGAATGAAGGCCGAAAAATCCTAGGATGGAAACATCGAGAGCTTTATAGAGGTCTACAGAGGTGTGTGATGCAATGAATATTGATGAACAATGTTTCAGGTATTGGATTTATGAGCGTTGATCAGAAAGCTAGGAGGATGCGGGGAGGCCATTCTTCTTTGTCTACAAGAACACAATCAAGGAGTGAAATTTCCTTCTGTTTATGTAATAGTAGATACATGTAGGTGAGTAATTCAATATCAACAAACACTGAACTGCTACCAAGTCCATTAGGTGAAGGATTTTTTTTTTTTTTTTTTTTTTTTTGGGGGGGGGGGCAGTTGTGGAGGGGGAGGGGGTGGAAGTGATGTTGTTCAACCAATCAAGTCACTATACTAATACCAAGAAGGGAAATGGATCGTTATTTACTTAATATCTAACCAAATTTCTTGTCCAAATGGAATTAATTGCAAGGACTACATTGGGCCTGTCTTCATCAGACTAAAGTTTCAAAATAGCGGCCTATTTTGTAGTTAGAAAATTAGCCTGATGTCAAATAAACCCGCTGTTGATATGCAAAGGAGAAGCTCATAGCGTGCTTTCTGATCAGGAAAATTCCCCAAAGAAATCTTGGTCCAGATTGTGAATTAGTGCGCAATCAAGTTTGCGTCTCCATGGGGTGAAAAAAATTTCTCGATGCCATCACTTGAACCATGCGCTGAGCCCACAGAACTCTACGTAGAGTTCTGTTGCCGAGCAGAGTAGTGATGCAAAGTACGCATGTGTCAACTTGCTGTTTTTGAGCTGATAAAAGCACACACGATATTGGGCTATTTTTCTAATCCGCAAAATAGCAACGTTTGAACTTTGGTCTGATGAAGAAACGCCCATTGTCTGTGAATATGGCCGGTGTGAGACACAAACTTGATATTAAATTGAAGCAAGCATACAGACAGGAATACATATCTCATCAATTTCATACATTTCTTGTATGGTAGAGAAAGAAGAAATATTGAATGCGTACATGCATGAAAACAAGGCTATTTTTTATATGGCAACCCAGTGCTCAAGTCAAAAAAAAGGAGAAAAGATAAAACATTAGTTTATATATACAAAATTTACAAAATGGAAGAGAAATATCACGAGGTTATTCATTACATGGTGTCACATTTAGATATCAAGTTTATTTGTAAATAGAAAATTTGTGAGTGCTCAGACTTTCCATGACTTCAACCTTCTTCGAAGCATATCACTGCTACTGAGTAATTCAGATTCTTTGTGGTTCTCACCTGATACTAACATTTTTTTTTTCAACACAATTTTGGTGTATTCTTTTTAAATAGAGGTACATGTAGGTCTAAGCAAGAAAGTGTAGAAGAATGAAATGGCAACTCTGTTAACCCACCTTACTATTTTTTTTTTTCATACAAATATAAATATTTAAATATGTCCTACAGGAAGATTTTGATATATAATTGTACATTTGACTGTGGAGCTGTTGTACTTTTCTACTGCATACGGCACTCTCAAGTTTCTTGCACCTGTACAAGTGCATAATATTATTTCTGAGCTGGTGTGCTGATGAATTATGTAATAACTCAAGGTTTGAATGTGTAACAAGGCTTTGAGTTCAAACAAATGGTAGCATTTTGTTTTGAATGTCAATCTGTCTTTTACATTTGTGTGTGTGTTACAGTAGTGTACAGAATGATACAGAGAATATTATTCATTTATACATGTACATGTAGCTGTGTTTGGCATGGACTGTGAATAGACTTTATAGATTTCGAATAGCTTCTGGGTGTGGGTATGGCTGATTCAAGGAGGTTTATAGAGATGGAGTGTCAACAGTTGTATTCTCTTTGATCCATGTTTGATGCTGCCCCTAAAAAATATATTTGAAGTAAGTGCCAAACTGGAGCTGTCCCACAGATAGGAAGACAATGGATTCATGCATCATTGCATGATGACCTCCCTTTGTGCAAGGAAGATATCTCTTTATGATAGTAATTACTTTATGCCGTCCTTTCTTATGAGATGAGTGGTATGTGTACATACTGGAACAGACACAGGGATTCGCAAATATTGTACAAAGATTGATAAAATACCATTCAAAATCACTTAAGTTTACATGGCTTTATAGGAATCTGACATATGAATATATAAGTAACTGTACTTGAAGATTATACCATATCATTTTCATTTGTCACAAGTGACTGGAAAAATAATGAAATTGGCTGGGCAGTCAGGGTACAGTTTCAAGTGTTTTCACAATATACAGCTCAGATGTAAACTTCTGCACATATTTCTGGATGGTACAATGTGTATTTCCTTCTGTGGCATGTGCTTTATCGTCAGGTGAAATTTCATTTCATATGATAAATTTAAATGATTCAAAATAAATTTTCAGATTGCGAAGAAAGATGGCGGCTTTGATCCTCGTTCAGCAGAGGCACGAATGCACCAGTTGAATTCTTCAGTCCATCCAAGGAACAAACTGGCAGCTCTGTGAATAATTACAGCCAGTTTGAACTTCATCTCTTGAACCTCCTTTGGTCAATTGAATACATTTTTTTTTGCAATTTTACAGGATTATAATCACTTTACACTGTGTACTATAGAAGCCAAGGAACAAATGCTGCCAAAGTGCATCAACTGTGTATTACATGTACCAGTCTGTAGTCCCAGAAAGCCCACTTCTGGTATTTGATGCCATTATCTTTTAATCATGATTAAAGCTATTTATTCTTCCTGTTTCATGAGGTAAAGTTCAAACATTCCCTTTCATTAGAACATTTTGTTTCTATATGTCAATGCTTGTTTCAGTTGCTGGATTTTCAAAAGCCTCTCAATCACAAAATTTAATGACTGACACTTGGAATTGGCCGTGCATGTAAATAGATGAAACCCAGTGTTTCTATCTCAATTCTTCTGTGATGTATGCATATTTGTTTGTTTTTAATGTCGTACAGATTTTATGCATCTAGCCACATCCCTCTACTAGTTATCTTTCTCCATTAAAGGATACACAGTAAAACTTGTGTTGCCAATTTGAATAGGAAAAGATAATATTAGCAGCAAATATATCATGTACCTTTACCCGAGAACATGATGGGGAGACAGTGTCCTAAGCTGTGGTCACATTGGCAAAAGATCATGAAGTTTAAGATAATCTTGAAACATTGTTTGTCATTGGATAAACCAGAGCTGAAAGCAGTTCTGAACCAGTTCTATCTGTTCAAAATACAAGACAAAACATCTTCCTTTCATCTAGCAACTGAGTGACAGCACTTTTTTTTTCTTTCTTTTGCCAAGAATATTCATTTACTATTTGCTTTAACCCGTTGAAGATTATTCTCGGGTATATTTGGGCAGTTGTGTATGGGAAATGCATGTCAGCAAAATCAGCTCATCCTCAATGAGTTAAGAGCACTTTGATGACAACATAAGGCACTGTTCAACATTGTGGTGGCATAATTTCAGAAAGTGTCAAAGTTTGCTGCTTTAGCTGCATGATGATATTCAAAATGCAGTGGGAAAAAAATCCTGTATTTCAATTTTGTTGTGAATCATGCTTTCACTATTAAGATTTTTATTAACAAATATCAGCATGCTATTATCATAGACTGTTTGCTAAACTTTTTTTTTTCTAACACTACTGCTGTGGAACACATGAAAAGTAGTAGCTCTGCTCACTCCCTGATTCACAATTTAAGGATTTATCATTTTGTTACATTCAAGTCTAGTTGTATTTTCTTCTTTTTGCATTTACATGATATCAGAGACTCATAAGCCACGTAGGAGCTGAGAACTTTGATTCTTTAAATGTCTTTTTTTTATTTTTTTTTTCAGAGGAAACATTGAAATACAGAGCCTTCAAGTAATATTCATCAGGAGGTGTAAAATATTTTCGATCCACTTTATAACTTGAGAATAAAAGACCAATGCATCCGCGACATGTATATTGCACCCATGTGATCCAAAGCATCTGAAATCTTTAACTCAATGAGAACAACAGTGAGGCTGATTCAGCGAAAATTGTGCCCAGAAATAGTTTGCATCACCCATCTGTGTGTGTAGAGTGGATGTTTTTTATTTTACAAAAGGTGTCAGTTTGAACCTATATGTACTTCTTTTTTTTCCGTTTTTTGTGTTTGTTCTTGTTTCTACATTTGTATATCTTGTATGTTTTTAGAGGGATACAGAAGCACACTTGAGACATTTTTATTTAAATGCAGTATCATATTGATGCTTTTTTGACTGTTTTGTTTTTTGTTCTGTTTACAGTTTACAGTGCATTGCATGTAAACATGACAGATAAAGTTTCCACATTAAGAAGTCGTGCAAAGTTTGACACGGTGTGGGCATTCTATCAGGCCCGAGTGATTTCTGTTTCATCAGACATTTGTACATGGGACATGGCCTGTCCTTCTTTTGTTCTTTTTGTATAACAGACATCTAGTAGCCTGGCAAATGTACTTTGTATGTCTCGTACATTATTTTTTGTATATCTTGTTGTAATTTCATCTTATCCTCAACATGCTTATGACAGAGTAATACTCATGATCACTCATAGCTTTATTGTTACCAGGGAAATTTAAACGGACAATTGTACATGCTGTAGCCATTATGATTATTTTTTGTTTTTCTGGCAAAGTGAGTCCCATAAAATTGCAATTATTTTTCTGTACATTTTGTTGCACATGTAAATACTGCTCTTTTTATTCCAGAGATAATGTCAGTTATCTCATGTTTCCATAGCGACTAAGATAATGCATTTGAGGTTTCTCTTTGGAAATCATGTATTAATCATGACAATACATCACACATACAATTGTCACTGCTCCTTTTCTCTTGCTATCCCAATTGAGCAACTAAGTCTAAAAAATGGATTGTAATATTCATTTGTCAATTAGTATTTTGTTTGTCGGATCGCTGCGTTTATTTGTGAGGTAAGTAAGATTTCAAATGTGAATAAGTTAACAGTGGAATAGGCCATCAGAGAAAAAATCTAATGTCGAGCCCTGCCACAGGGGCCCCAATAGAATAGCATTGCTATGAGCTGTGTAAGATTTTTATGTTGCAGTTGTGATAAAGTTCTGATAAAGTTTCCCCTTTTATTCATGAGTGATAATAAGTCTACAACCACAAACCCAGCCATCATGATAACTCTGCAGTTCTCATGCATACAGGTTATTTGCAGTAAGCTCACACTGTTAAAGGCTCATGTTTGGTGCTGACAAAATAGAAGTTTAAGTAGTAAGAGGCCATAAGTTGGAGAGCGCCATCTCTTGGCCACGCTGAAAAAAGCACTCGGTGGGCTGCAGCTATCAGGGACAGACTGGACCTCGGTTTGGCTAGTTCTTGGGTCGTGTAAGCTTTCCCCTTCGTGTGGGCCTGTGGTTTTGTGGTGTACGCCTACACTGTTTTTTCACACTTGCTTCACCTTATCCAATCTATGATCTTTATACCGCCTGCATCCCTCTGTCTCTCTCTTCCTATCTCTGGAAGAGGTCTTATAGGGTGAGTTACAACTATGCGAGAAAAAAAGAAAATAAAAGAAATGTGCAAGACGACTCCAAATTGTCTTCATGTTAACGAAAAAAGAGAAGTAAGAATAAAATATTTAGAGATTTCACATTATACTTCTGCTTTTCATAGCTATCATTGTAATGAATGGGCAGTGCGTTGTATATTTTCAGTCTTTCATTGTTATGTGTATGGCTATCAACAATTCTGCAATATTGCTCCTTTTTTGTCATTTTGTAAGCTGTTCTCGTAGTGTTGGCTTTAAGTGAAATTAAAATCTTCAAACGCCGATTCTGTGAAGAGTATATTTTGTGCAGTTGTACTGTGCGTATTCATGATTGTAAGTAGGATGTTTCCCGGTACAGATTTCTTGTTAGGATACAATGTGCTTAGTCTGTTTGTTTGTGTGTTAGTTTGTTTTGCTGTGTGTGTCTTTTAACCCTATAAAGCCCAAGGGGGGGGGGGGCACATTGTGCCCCCCCCCCCCTACCATATTTTCGTTTGCCACTCCTACACCCTTAACCCGATTTCCACCAAATTTGGTGACTTGTCCTAAAATCTTATTGCAAACATTTTGATGTATAATTTAGCTATGTTCGACATTGCTGGTTGCCATGGCAACCGTAAACTGACAACCATGTTCGTCAGATTTTGCATGATTTTCTGTTCCAATGTCAGTTAACAATATAATAATTGATGAAATGGGAGTTTTCTTGGCTGTAATTTGCCAAAGGACCAAATGGTGAAGTAATTATGATTGTGAATTACTCTGAAATGGTTTTCTTATTATTTCCTTTATTTTTATATGACATAGGCATCAAGCAATGGATATGATAGAAATAATCGAAAATACAGCATTTTCCAAAGACTACCCTTTTATTTTGTGTTATCTTTACACAAGCTTTACCTGTAATATCATTTGTTTATCATATTATCAATCTGCAAACTCAAAATTTCAATATTTTGGAAATATGAAATGTGATACCAATATATGTATCTACAAGTATTCCAAGCAATACATCATAGGTTTCATATATTTCTTTATATTGTAGTGAATAGCGCCCCCATATGTTGACCTTGAGAAATTTCAACCATGACTAATAGTGAAGGTTGACTTTCTTTTCCGTTATGGTAAATATTAAAATGATTGATATGAAATAAAAACATATATGCTGGGGATAAAGAAATACAAAGAAAAAACATGATTTCAGCGTATTTCCTATGTATTTCTTTATATTTTGGTAAGTAGCGCCTTCAGTGAATGGCCTTGAGAAATTTCAAATGTTGGGTCATGTAGAGTATGAGTTGCTCTATCCATGTGCCAAATATGACGGTCATACATCATATAATAAAGAAGTTATATAGGGGGGGGGGGGCACAATGTGCCCCCCCCCACCCCCACCCCCACCCCCCTTGGGCCTGGAAGGGGTCAAAATAGCTTGGGCTTTATAGGGTTAAGGGAATCATATCCATTAGTTAGATTTTGATCGATTATAATAGGAAAGATTGGTTTTTTAGGTTTTTTGTACAATGCATAGTTTGGACTTTTCCAGTGCTTTGTAGCATTTCTCCTGCATAAACACTTTCGCTCTACATCAGTAGTCTTGCTGTAATCAAGAAGCAAATTTGTAGAAGTTAGAACCTTTGGAAATTATGTTTGCCTGTTTGCTTGCTTATTTGTATTTTAGTTACACACAACATGAAAATCGAGTGGTTTTCAGCTGCCCCCTCCCACACATACATACACACATACACACACACACGCACGCACACACACACACACACATACACATATCAATTCGAAGGCTTATCAAGATAAATGAGGCGAAAGGAGATCTGTTAGTTTTAATATGATCTTTTTGCATGAGGTCTTGTTGATAATTTGTCCTTTATTACATCCTCAAGTAATTATAGAATTATAGGGAAATTAACATTATGTGTGGAACCAGAAAAAAAAAAAGATCAACAGAAATCAGCCAAACTACCCGATGTCTCAAGGATAAAGCTAGATACTAGTACATGTATATGCCTACGTTTTCCAGCGGCATGATGATGAACCGTTGGATATCATATTCTTCACTGGAGTTTCACCTAACGAGTGTGCACTTTATTGCTATCATTTTTCTTTCCTGGTACTGTATGCAGTATGCTAATATGGACTGCTTTTTGGAGCATTGTTGTTGAACCTGTATTATAGCCTAGATTGTCTCACCTCCCTGGTCTCAACCTGCTCGAGGGAAATTATCATGGAGTTGAGGTCCAGAGTAAAAGCACTTCATATCTGTTTTATATACCGAATGAAGTGAAACAATTTTTTTTGGTCGATCAATCACAATCTAGGTACTAGAACAGATTGATCGTGATATGCGAAGTGGTGCTATGGGTGACTAGTCTTTCTTCTTTATTTTTTTTTTGTTGTTGTAAGGATATCACGTCATTATACAGGGAGAAATAGGCCCTACAATGTTTGATAGTAAACAAGGTTTAAAGAGAACCCAAACCCAAAGATCAATGTCGTTTGAGTGAAAGAAGCAAAATTAGTAGAACACATCAGTGAAAGTTTGAGGAAATTCGGACAATTGGTGCAAAAGTTATGAATTTTTAGATTTTTAGTGTTGGAGCCGCTGGATGAGGAGACTACTAGAGGTTATGACGTATGTGTGGAAAACAATATAAAGAAAATTTAAAGAAAATTCCACAAAAGTTCACTTTTTTAGCATAATGATGAGCACTTGACTAACCGATTTCAGAAAGCATGGGGGATGATTGCTATGTCAGTATCAAGTTGATGGGATGTGCAATTTTCATGAAAAGAAGTGAGACATTCAGAATTATTTTCATGAAAAGAAGTGAGACATTCAGAATTATTTTCATGAAAAGAAGTGAGACATTCAGAATAATTTTCATGAAAAGAAGTGAAACATTCAGAATTATTTTCATGAAAAGAAGTGAAACATTCAGAATTATTTTCATGAACAGAAGTCAAACGTTCAGCATTATTACCATATAAAGTGTATCAATCGATGACGTACGATGATAACAAACAGTTTACACTAATACTAATCAACCGTAATACAAATCAAAATCGTTTCAATGTTGGCATGGACTTAATGATAATGTTAACTATCAAAATAACGTCATTAGTTTCTTGTCTTGATTGCATTCTTTCTTTCTTCTTAACGTTCTATAGAAGCGTAAGAAGCACAGATGGTTTTCTGGCAGATGAAAGATGTTTCGGACAAGCAAATTGCGTCGTTCCAGTCACGTGTTGTGTCGGTTTGTGCGTCACGGTACCACACATGACCACAGTCTTCGTTCCCTGTAGATCCACCGTTGCTGGGTTGGCCCTGGATCCATTTGGTGTAGTCCACCGGAGATCCATCGGCCCAGACGAAGGTTCCTTCGCTCTCTATGTCATTCAGTCCGAACCAGAACCCCTTTTAGTACATAATTACAAAAGTGGGGGGAATAAAGAAAAGAGGAAGTGGATTTGTTGAATATTATTGTAACTGTTGCAGCAAGCCTACAATCCACACGAACAATGAGTTTGAGTTTGAGTTTGAGTTTGAGTTTGAGTTTGAGTTTGAGTTTGAGTTTGAGTTTGAGTTTGAGTTTGAGTTTATTTTATTTCACCACGGGTCACTCACTTCAGCCAATGGCTGTTCTTCTGTGAGTCCGTGAAGTAAAAATCATACAATTACAAAATACAACATTTTAGACATAGTATAGGAAACGTTAATAAAGAACAACAAAAAACAAAAACAAAAACAAACAAACAAACACAAAAACAAATCATACAGAATCATGCATATTACATGAAGAAAATGGGAATTAAGATACTGAAAAAAAAAGATTGATGCCCAATGTTACAGTTCTTAAAATTAGTTCTCGGGTGTGGAACATCTAGTTTCATTATTCCTTTTCTCAGTATGTATACTTGTCTGTTTAAATGGAAATACATTACATACAATTTGTGGCATGGTCCTATTTACAATTCTATACATTACATACAATAACGGTTTATCACTTCTTTCAGTAAATGTAAATCTATCTTTAACTTTAAATTTGTTTGTATCAAATCAAATAATGCTTCACTTGAAAATCTCCATTTTACATTCATAGAAACTTTAAGTGCCCTATTTAATAATTTCTGAATTTTATCAATGCGTATTTTCCGCGCGTTTCCCCAAGTTATACTACAGTAATCAATCCTACTTTCAATGATAGTTTTATAAAATATCAATGCCATTTGCTCTGTTATATAAGGTCGAATCCTTTTTAACAAATATAAAAGGGTTTGTAATTTTTTATGCAATGAATCGATTTGATTTGTCCATTCTAAATATTGATCAATTCGCACACCCAGATACTTACAACTTGAAACACGAGTTATAACGGTGTCCTTTATCTGAATACATGGCTTCACTGAGTTGAGTTTCTTTCTTGACCCAATTAACAAAAATTCACACTTTGTAACATTGGGAGCGAGTTTATTTCTAGTTAACCATCTATGTATTCTCACCAATTCTTCATTTAAAACGTTCGTCAATCTATTCACATCACTACACGAGTAGTGCAGGCAGGTATCATCTGCGTATAATGAGACCTTACATTTCTTTACAGATAAAGGCAAGTCGTTTATGTATGGAACAAAAAGTAAAGGGCCTATATTTGACCCCTGTGGTATTCCACATGTGATTATCCGTGGACTAGATTGTACACCGTTGATAATAGTGCATTGTGTGCGATTGGTAAGATAGCTCCGGAACCATTCAACAACAACATCACTGATACCATACTATACGTAGTTTCTTCAGGAGGATACCATGGTCTACTGTATCAAAAGCCTTCTTTAAATCCAAGGTTACTATCCCAACAAAGTTGCCTTTGTCCATATTATCAAGCCAGTCTTCAGTGGTGGTAAGCAAGGCAGTCATGGTGGAATTGTTTGGCCTAAAGCCTGACTGGTGCTCACTAAGCAAATCATTTATTTGCAGATATCCGTAGAGTTGATCAAATATAAACTTTTCTATAATTTTTGTAATAATCGATAATATTGATATGGGTCGGTAGTTACTCATATAATTAGTTTTCTCACCACCCTTGTAGACTGGCGTAGTACGCGATCGTTTCCATGACAGCGGTACCTTACTTTGTTGTATTGACTGATTAAATATATATGTCAGCGGCTTAAAAACATATTCAGCTATTGATTTCAAAATGATAGCGGGGATATTGTCCAAACCAGTTGCTTTATCAACAGAGAGACTATTCAAACAGCTCAAAACATCTTTCTCATCTATCTTTTTCAATCTAAAATCATTTCCGTTGTCAACGATTCCAGGGTCATTGCTCCCGTGTTCATCGCTGACTTCAATGCTCTCTTGAATAATCTTGCCAATGTTTGTGAAGTGCTTATTGAAGCTATCAGCTATCTCAACTTTATCATAAATGTCCCTGTTTTCATTTGCAATACACATTATTCTTTCAGTCTGCGGTTTCCTAGGTAAAACATAACTCAATGATTTCCATACTTCGCCAGAGGTACCACAACTATTTTCAACACAGCTAGCAATATAATCTTTCTTTGCTTTCCGAATTTCATATGTTACTTTATTTCGCAGTAACTTATACTTATTCCAATCATCAGATAGACCTGATTTCTTTGCTACACGCTTTTGTACGTTCCTTTGTCTGATTAACTCGAGAACCTGCTCAGTGTTCCAAAGTGATTCTTTTTTCTTTATTCGTTTTTTCCTCAATGGAGCATGCTTGTCTATGATACCAGTTATCACCTCTTCAAACTTATTATACAATTTCTCCACATCAGTTTCTGTCATCATTATCATCCCATACTACAGACGATATATATCATTTTTCAACAATTCAAAATCAATCTTCTTTAGATTACGAGAAACCTTATACAAAATAAATGTCGAGCATCTTTTTGAGTGCGTCTTTCCCCAAAGGTACAATACACAAGGTAATGATCACTTAGAGTTAATGGCAATACATCCACCATTCCTATTTTTCTGCTGCATTTGTCATAATGAGATCAATTGTGGAAGATGTAGTAGCTGTATCCCTAGTTGCAGAATTCACTAACTGTTCATAACCATAACATTCAGTTACTTCAAACAACCTTTTAGTTTGCCACGATCTTTTCTCAGACATTGTATCACAATTCATGTCACCAAGAAGTATACATTCATAATCTAAATCTTCTATCTTCTAAAATACATGTACTGATTCAAGCAAATCAAATGCGCTCCGATTTGAGTGAGGAGGTCTATACCACGTAGCAAACAATACTGGTTTTACATATACACGTTTTATTTCAATAATTAACATTTCCAGCTCGGAATTCATCAGATCATATCTTACAATATAATCAACTTCATCTCGCACATATACAGCTACACCTCCCCCTGATCTATCCTTGTCTTTACGGATTATGCTATAGCCGTTACACAGTAATTCGTTATCATGAATTGATTCATTAAAGGACAAGTTCACCTTCATAAACATAAGGATTGAGAGAATGCAACAATATTAGTAGAACACATCAGTGAATGTTTGAGGAAAATTGGACAATCGATGCAAAAGTTATGAATTTTTAAAATTTTTGTGTTGGAACCGCTGGATGAGGAGACTACTACAGCTTGTGAGTCATTTGCGTACAACAGTATAAAGAAATTGTATAAGAAAATTCAACATATTTTCACTTTTTTTGCATAATAAAAGAGCACTTGACTTGCCTCTTTCTAAAGGCAGGGGGAATAATATTACCCGTAACATTTGTTGGTAGCGAGTCAGGGGAATGTGTACTTTTTTCAAAAGATGGAATTTTGTGAAATTCTCTTTATATTTTCCTTATATTGTTGTACGCATGTGACATCGTACACTGCAGTAGTCTTCTCATCCAGCGGTTACTGCACAAAAACTTCAAAAATTCATAACTTTTGAACGGATTGTCTGATTTTCCTCAAACTTTCAACGATGTGTTCTACTAATATTGCTACTTTCTCTCAAACCTTATGTTTATTAAGGTGAACTTGTCCTTTAAGATGTGTTTCACTCAGTGTTAACACGTGAATATTTGAGTAGTGAGTAAGCGCAATTCATCAATGTTCTTTGTCAGCGATGCACAGTTTAAATGAGCAATACACACAACACACTCATGAACTCACGCACACAAACACGCACACACACTCTCTCCCTCTCACATGTCTTTGGTCTATTGTTATCATTATTAAAGCAGGGGTTGTGGATTTTCGTGTTTGTTTTTGTTTTGTTTTTGGTTTTTTTGCGGGATGGGGGGGGGAGAAGGATTGCGCCCTGGGAAGTTGTGTTTTTTTTTCTTTTTTTTTTTTAAAACTAATTTCACGCTTGGATATTCAAATGATTCAATTTTTTTTCACTTTTCTTTTATTCTCCTTTTTATATTCCTTCGATGCTAGTCACTCTGGCGATCACCCGGGAGATTCAACGGGGAATCAGACAGGGAACATCACCGAGATTTTTTTTTTTTCATACTACTACAATGAATTAACGAATGAGCTCCGCTTTAATTTCTCTTGCCCACTCTTCTGCAGTGCGATTTATCAGTACACGCTGTTACGGCACATTTTGGTAAATCGGCACATTTTGGTAAATTACCAAAATGTGCAAGTTACCAAAATGTGCCGTCACTATGTCACGGCACACTTTGGTAACTGCACATTTTGGTAATTTACCAAAATGTGCCGATAGTGCACCTTTATACCTGACGGGATCAACTGTTACCAAAATGTGCAGTTAAAAGTGGATTTGTCTGCACATTTTGGACAATCTGCACATTTTGGTAACTGAACTAAAAACCCATGGATGGGCTTGAGATTTAATATGATACGGTCAAGGAGTTAAGGTGATATGGTCCTGCGTAAAGACAGGCAAGACACTTATTTAGCTCACCCGAGCTAAAGGCTCGAGTAAGCTATTGCGATTGCTTTTCGTGCGGGTATGCTGTGTGACCTGCGTGCCAGGTGCGTGGGGCTGACAACTCAGTGAAAGAATTCCTCTGAAGGAATGGCAGAAGTACCACAGAATGTCATTAATTTGGCCGCATACGGGGACTGCGAAATACATGCGTGGGAGTTGCCTGCGAGGTGCTGCCGCTAAGGGCCTCCTACTGGCGTTTTGCGTGTACCTCTGCGGGAAATTCCCACGACTCACCCGGAAAAAGTTTTGGTCATGGTGTAAACTTAGCTGCGGGTAAATCGGACTTGCGTGCGCACTTCCAGGCAAATACAGGCGAGATGCGCTAGGTACTGTCAGGTGCGGACCAACTGCGGAGAGCTCCGGGTAGCAAATTTGCTTCCCCGCAAGTCAAACTTCCCCAGATACGGTATGACAAGGCCTTGAGCATGTTCAAAATATGTTCCGAGTGAGTTGTCGGGGTACACGTAGAACACCAGTAGGAGACTCTTACCGGCAGCACCTTGCAGACAACTCCAACGCAGGTACTTCTCAGTACCCGTGAGTCGCTCGTAACAGAAAACGGATCGGTTTCAAAGTTTTCACGCAGGTCAAACGGAATACAGTAAAATACAAGTAGAAGATAAGAAGCTTATCACGCGTCTTGCAAATAAGACGCAAGTGCGAAACTCGTAAACATTCTTGTCCGCCCGCAGAAAATTTTCCTGTGTGCTGAAAAATCCCTACTCGCAACAAGCCCGCGTAGCTTGCCTGGAAAGGTGTGACACGGCCTATACAGGACGTGTCACATCTTTCCGGGCAAGCCTTGCGTGCGACGTGTGAAGAACAATTTTTACTACCCGGAGGTCCCCGCAGATGACCTGCACGTAACAGTATCTAGCACGTATCTCACCCGTAGTCGCCCGGAGGTGAGCACGCTAATCCTATTTACCCGCAACCATGTTAAGGCTTTGTCACATCTTTCCGGGCAAGCTACGCGGGTTTGTTGCGTGTGAGGATATTCCAGCATACCGGACAATTTCTGAGGGCGGACAAGGATTTGGGCGAGTTATGCATGTGTCTTACTTGCTGGATGCGTGCTACTTATGTTCTTCTTGCGTGTATTCTGTGTGACCTGAGTGCCAGGCGCGTGGGGTCTGACAACTCAGAAATTCATCTGAAGGAATGGCAGAAGTCCAGCAGAAATGACAGAATGTCATTATCTTGGCCGCGCTGACCGCATACGGGGACTGCGAAGTATACCTGCGTGGGAGTCTAGTTGCCTGCGAGGTGCTGCTCAAAACTTGGCTGCGGGTAAATCGGACTTGCGTGCGCAGCTCCGGGCAACTACGGGCGAGATAATTTTCCTGCGTGCTGGAAAAACCTTAATCGCAACAAGCCCGCGTAGCTTGCCCGGAAAGGTATAACACGGTCTTTAGGCTGCCGAACTCATTCGGTGGGGACAAAAACCAGCCGCACTTACAATTTGTGGGGGGGGGGGGGGGGGGGTTATGATTGTGGAGGAGCAGAAAGTTACCAAAATGTGCCGTCAATGTCCTGCACATTTCGGTAAATTTACCAAAATGTGCAATTACCAAAATGTGACGTAACATATGCCTTGTTACGGCACATTTTGGTAACTGCACATTTTGGTAATTTACCAAAATGTGCAATTTACCAAAATGTGCCGTAACACACGCTATGATGCATAATATACGCGCTTGGCCTACAAGATGTTGGTACGCTTCATCGTCAACCGGGAATTCGCTGGGACACCTGCGAGTTTACCTGGGACGGTTCGAGGGTAAGATTTCAGAAAAGTCACCCGGCAATTTACCCGAGAGTTTACCCTCGATGCATTTCATGCTTCAGGGTAACCCGCGTGTGTCCGGGAAATTTTGGGTGAAATATTTGCTAAGCATGAAAGGGATAATAGGGCCTACTATTGTCGTATCCCGCAAGCGCACATGCACTGCAGAGGAGCGGTCTGGAGAATTTCGAGCAGGTGATCCCCATTTGATTCTCCGTTTATTTCCAAGGTGATCATCCGAGTGACTAGTATTATTACATATCGTGAAAGGGGTAAAAAAGAAAATGGTGGATTGGTCGCAGCCCACCACCTACCTCCCCAGCCCCGGCTCCGCGACCCCTGTAAAGGTTTGATATATTCGAAAAATGAGACTAAAACGTTTTGGTAGAGGCTACTATATAATCCGGTGAGATTTTTGTGCCAAAATTGATTTTTTTAAAGCTAACTTTGTCAATTTTGGAGTGTTGAATCCCAAAAACTTTGGTTCCATTTTTCTGACCACGTCTTCAGCCGCCATTCTGAATTTCAAAATGGCCGCCTTAGCAAACTGTATTTTTATCCATATCGCTCATTAAGTGAGCATGGTAGAAGCTTCAAATTCGGTGCAAAATGCATGGTTGTGATGTCAGACACTCTGGTATATCTTTTTCTGATATTATGGATTGTTTTGATACAAGTTGTAGGCTGCCATCTTGAATTTCAAAATGGCCGCCATAGCAAACAGTATTTTGAACCACATACAGTGAGCATGGTAGAAGCTTCAAATTTGGTGCAAAATGAATGGTTGTGATGTCAGAAACTCTGATATATCATTTTCTGATATTGTGGATTGTTTTGATACAATTTATAGGGTGACATCTTGAAATTCAAAATGGCCGCCATAGCGTTTTTACCCGTATCTCATGTTGCAATTACAGTTGTATTATAGGAGCATCAAATTTTCACTAATCAGTAACGCACATGCTTGTGGTGTCCAACGTTCCAGTACAGCTGTTTCCTATTGTGGATCATTAGATAGGCCGCAATCGTGAAATTCAAGATGGTGGCCATAGAAAAACATAATGTGGTAAGCGCCTTAGATGAATTTGCCAAAATTGTCCTAGTTAGACCGAATTCATTTTCAGGTCACGCAGAACGAGAGCCATCTCTTAGTTCAAAATGACCGCCATAAATTCAGACTGTTAGGACGAGGTTCCAAAGACGTCATCAAGCCATCTTTCAGGGGCAAAAACTGCGTATGAGGGGGGGGGGGGGGGGGGAGGAGGAGAGGAGGGGTCCTTTACCACTTCCCATAAGTGTGGGAAAGCCTGTACAAGCGTTACATCCCACGTCCCATACTAGCCAGGCGGGAATGCACTGCGTGCTACAGCTATGCGCTTAATACACACGTGATCTGTTTTTGCCTCTCAGACAATACATTATTTGGTGTAGTGGAACCTAGTTAATAGTTATATTTAATCCCAGGTATCAGATATTTGTACAAAAGCAAGCATTGATACGATTGTGGGATCTTCCAAAACTTGATGCTGCCTCGAAAGAATGAAGACAAACAAGGAAAAGTCTCGCAATGGCAAGGAATGCCATGGTCACCCTACCAGGCATCCCTTTCACAAGCTTATTTGTTGACCACAAAAATGAAACAACTCATCAGGGAGCTCATATGGCTGGATGTATTTCTGGAATAACACAGAGTGAACATTGGTGAATAAGGAATGTCAATGAGTAGGTTTTTTTCCTGATTGCCCTTGTGTGGGTCATCCTCAAAATTATTATCAACTAATATCAAGACTTCCAAGATGCTTACTGCTGTACCGCCAATGATTCTAAAACTACACAGGAGCAATAATAGCTCAGTTCTGTGGCACTTTGGATGCATCAGAATTCCTCGACAATTTAGAACACCATCACATGAGGGTAATCTCAAAAATTGTCACTGCATTGAAATTGATAAATGTGCATGGTGTTTGGCAATCAGGTATCGGGAACATTCAAGGAGGATATTCTAGAAAGAGATAAAAAGGGAAGTTGTCATGTTCTGTACTAAGAATTTGTATCTGAAAGAATTTGAAAATAAAATATCTACCTCGGCTAATATGAAAAGGCCAGACATTCAGCTCTTGCAATTGAAATACACCATGTAAGATTGGATCAAAAGTCACTAAGCTTAAGAAGACCACAACCTTCTTCTAACACTTCTACCGGTACAACAGTCTGATAGACCTATCATTTTTCAGTCATTGCTGGACGATACAATTATCGGAAGTTAAACGTTCTAGTCTTCCAAGTAATTCCACTATCACTCTTCATCTTACAATTTTATGGCCTTCTCATTCTCAGTAACAAAGGTTAATTTTTCATACCCATGCATTAGAAACCCACAAAACTGAGCCAAATAATCAGCCTGAAAGTTGAAATACTGATTAGTCAACACAGATACCACATCACAGAAAAAAAAAGAAACAAAGGTTCATCAAAGATGCCATAGGAGTTGTCACTCGTCACAACGAGGAAGCAGATATCCTCGTTCCATTTCATGTATTAGATGCTACTTCAAGAGCAACAGGGAATTTCAGAGATATTGATGATTATTTCGTATAGACACTGACATTTTTATTCTAACGGATCTTTGCTTTACACTTAATACTGCATCGCATTTTATCTGCTCCATCACTGGAAAAAGAGATGATAAAGTATATACAATTGCCATTGTTGATAGATTATGTTCGCAAATTGTTGCGAAAAACAAAGGTCTGCTTGGCCATGCCTTTCATGGTGCAGGCTGAAGTTGAAAATTTGAGGATGTCTCAAAGAGCAGATGGATCAAGAATTCTCTAAGCCTTGAATCATGCAGAATGTGCAATGACACAGTCCATGCCTTCCAGAAGTTGGGTGTGGATGACTTCAACCTGGACAATCTCCCGCTTTGCTCTCGTAGAGTCATGATACAACCAACACATCCAGAGAACAAACCTCGATTAACTTTCACAGCCTAATTTGTGCCTCTACTTACAGGGGAATATTATGGTACACTGTAGTTATTTCCAGCGGATATACGTAAACTGTGCAATTAAATGCTTTAAACTTCCTACACCAAAGGTAGCCACAGAATTCATTATCATCTTCATATAGCAAGAAATGCAAAGCCATTTGTTTCTGGAAGAATTTAGAACCAATTCTCCCCTGTGTACAGCCCTATACAAGTGCTGTGACTTCGAAAACACATGCAGGGAATGAGCCTACTACCCTAAGACATCAACTAAGTACAGGCCCGTAGCCGGGGGGGGGGGGGGGGGGGGGGGGTGCGTCGGGTGCGTACGCACCCCCCAAATTCTGAAAGGTCCACTTTTTCATAATAACGGTTTTTAGCAATTCTCAAGATAACAATCCAAATAAATATAAAGACACATTATATGCTACGTAAATGTGGAAGAGTACGTTTAACAATGTTAAAAATAACTGTACGAAACCCTTTTGTTGTATGAACCATCGGATCGTCCCCATGCACACAAACACAAATGTTATGTATCAATTTGTGCGAGCTATTATTATATTGGCACTGCATGCCATGGCCCTTGGCGCGTGTGACCGGTGTTTTTTTTTTTTCCACTGGCCGCCCGAGTACGTGCTATTCGTGGATGACATTGAGGTTGACACTTGCATTTTTTCACAGGAACAGAGGTAAGTGGATGAAAATCTAATAGCCTCAAGTTTACATATATGATAAAAATTAAAGAAATTTCCTCGAAATTACTATAATCGAAAACATGAGACATTTTATATCTACGTCTCACAAAGATATAGTACATGTATATATAAGTACATGTTGGCATGATAATGCCTGGGGATAGATTATTATGTCAACTATTTTCCATTATGAATGCATGCTCCAATCAAATTGTGAAAAGGTGGTCATGAATTAGCATTTCTTACGAACGATCAGGAGAGACAAAACAAAATGAAAGGCCTGTCTTACTCCAGTTCTCTTGTAACACTCATTGGGCCATTATGCATGCCCAACGAATTATAATAGCTGCTTTTTCTAGCCCTTTTGCTAGTACCAACATTCGAGAAAAGATCATCTATCAAGTAACTGTACGGTCTCCGTGCATAATCTAATGCTTTTAAACACACTCCTACTCTACTACTACCTTTAATATACTATCTTTAATATTATTAAATCTAAAATGATTATTTGAAAGTTCGGAAATGCTGGAAATATCCTACCACAAGGAGGCAAAATATAAATGGTTCACATTTACAATTCATTTTGTTTTAAAAATTTTCTTATTTATTTTCGTTTTTGACAAACTCGCATACCAACGGCTGATATACTGTATAGTAAAGTGAATGTTTCATCTTCCAAACAGCATCCAATGGGATGGAAAACTCCAACTGAAAGGTGGACACCGTGACCATACTCGCTAAAGAAAACGCGTAATAGGGGTCGTTTTTTCTCACGGATTAGATGGAAAGTGTGATGTACGAGCGTATATAATCAAAGGGTATCAAAAAGGCCGAAATTTGGGAAAATGGTATATTGTTCAATCATGATGAAGTACTTCTTTAGGGTGCAGGAAACATTTAAGGAATACTCGTTTTTAAGGCCCGAAAAAATCATATGATCATTACTCGTTTAGGGGCCGTTTTGAAAGTCCATGTATGAGTATGGTGTCCACCTTTTAATTGTCGCTACCCCTCCCGGGACAGTATCAAAGGACCGTTTTGTTAATTAACGCAATCCCCCTTTCCTTTAAAAATCCTGGCTTCAGGCCTGCTAACGCGGGTATACAATAGAAAAAATAAAAGTTAAAACAACACCAGGAAAATCACTATTCTCAATTTTGCGGCGCGCTACGCGCGCAGAGTCTCGAACACAATTAAACTTTGCAACTTCCTGGCAAAATGAGTTTTTACTATTTCCTAGATGAAATACCGTAACGCGATTGCATGCAACAGACAAAAATACAAATTTCCTCGAGACTTTAAAACGTCATTAAAACAGTCAAAATTCACAATTTGCGGCGCGCTTCGCGCGCAAATTCTTATACAACTTTTGTAGTTCGGTCGTCCAAAGAATATATATATATATATATATATATATAATATATAATCATGTGTGTGTGTGTGTGTGTGTGTGTGTGTGTCATCATTGGTATTGGTACCGAAGGTCCGTTTTTTTAGTGACCGCACCCCCCCCCCCCCCTTGAAAAATCCTGGCTACGGGCCTGAAGTAAACATCACATGAACTTTTTTGTACACGGCTAATATTGTATATCTAAACTCCATAACCAAATCGTCTAAATGGGGGCATTTATTCACTCAGATACAGTTATTGAGGCACTTTTGAAAGTCATTTGCTTTGACACCAGAATCACATGATTTTCCATTCACAAGTTTTACCCAAATGCAATGCTCTTAAAGGAATGTTTCCAATGGCAGCCATTTACACAAAGCGGTCCCGCCTATACGCAATGATCATACTATTTATTGAAGTGATTGACTTACACATGGATATAGGTCCTACTTGAAAGTGCTCCAGCATGCTTGAGTTTGCATGGTAAAGATCTTACAGCACCAAATATGGGTCGAAATCCATCTTGAATTTCAAGAGTGGCAGCTAATGCGAATAGCCCATTATTACAGACTGTATATAATTATGTGTGTATGTGTGTTTGTCAAAGAATGTACAATGTACACCACCATACAGTAAACATTGATTTGCCAAAAAAGCTGCCTGTAACCACAGATATTAGCTGAAAAGCAGCCATTTTGAATGATAAAATGGCAGCCTTTTAAAAATGATCTGCAATTTTAGGGAGGGGATCAAAGTGAATCTGAATGTTCAACATCATGAGACCGGTTTATGCCCGAAATGTGAACTTTCTGTATTATTTACAACATGAAATATGGGTCAGAACATACATTCTGGTATGGCGGCCATTTTGAATTTCAAGATGGCCACCTATACTATCAAAATGGACCATCATTTCAGAAAAAGATGTTTCAGAAAAACGGATAGCGTGCTCATGCTCTTTTCCCCAAGTTAGAACCTTACACAAGGCATACGATTATGGCTACATAGGCTCAATTATATTTGCTATGGTGGCCATTTTGAATTTCAAGATGGCCGCCAACCAAAATAATCCATCATTGAAAACAAAAATGTATATATTAGCATGTCTGACATCATACGCATGCTTTTTGCCCCAAATTTATACTTTCCATTACGCTTACAACCTGAGATACAGCTAAAAATACATTTAGCTAAGACGGTCATTTTAAATTTTAAGATGGCAGCCCTCAAATTGTATTAAAACAACCTACAATGTCAGGAAATAGTGTATCAGAATATATGACATCATAAACGTGCTTTTGCGTCAAATTTGAACCTTTTATGATGCTCACATTACGAGAATTGGGTTAAAATACAATTTGCTATGGCGGCCATTTTGAAATTTGCTATGGCGGCCATTTTGAAATTCAAAATGGCGACTGAAGACATGGTCGAAAAAATGGAACCAAAGTTTGTTGGATTCAGCACCCTCTAATTGACCAACTTTAATAGCCAAAGAATCAATTTTGGCACGAAAATCTCACGGGATCCAATATTTCGACATAGCAGACCGTATAATCTTGTGTAAAACAAATTTGCAAGACTGCGTGCACAGTCTGGGTATATAGACAATAGCGTTGCTATGTACTATTCGAGTCAAATCCGCATGCGTTCGGCTGCTATGTATGGGAGGCATAATTATCCAGGGAGATATAGCCTATTATATACCTCATATATAGAATTCTCTCATCTGATTGGTTAAAAGTGGAGTCATAAAAATAGCTGTGCCCCATTTTTGATCAAAATGACGTCATGATTTACTGTGCCCTGTACATTGCTGTAAATAGGTTTGGAGACAGTCGCAACCCCGTACACATAGATCACTCATACGCGCGCACCAATGATACAACCGCCGCACAGTGGGCCAGAATGAGCTCGAAAGTGCGCCAAAATTATATTCCGTGGTTTCTTTTTACCCAAATTTGGTGTGTAGGGGTAATTTGGAGCGTAGAATTGATTGAACATAATTTCAAACTCATATGACGTCACTGTGATGCTGTTTTTTCATTGGCTACCAAAAATCTGTGTAAATGACGAATAAAGCAATGCAAATCTTAGGCTGTTATTTTTTTTTTTTAAAGATTAATATTTATCTTTTCACATTCACTGACACTGCTTATATACTACCATTGAATACACGATGCTTACATGTCACAGAAAGTGTGTAAACATTCGGGTTTCGTTAAAAGAATCGAATTTATGCTGAATGTTCCATATTACACACGTACTGCAAAATGATACTGTTGTCCGTGTAAACTAGTTACAATATAGGTTTATGATGTACATGTATGAACGCTGTACTTCTGGGTGAATTTATTCACTTTATTTTAGCAGGACATAAAATAAAATGTGCGATATAAAATCAATCTCTGATATAGTTCTTATCTCTCTACTTCATAATTATAACCTTAGGTCTATGCCATATCAATTCATGATTACAAGCGCAAAAACCACTTTGTCTAATTTTACTGGAAAAATAACAAATTGTGAAGTCAGTAATCAGGAAAATGACAGGTTATGATTTAGCAGCCAAGAATGAGTCTGCCGTGTATAAAAGTTTACTTGGAAAAGTTTTTTTTTTTTATTTTGATGAAAAATTTATCGGAATCACTATCATATGAAATTATTAATTCATCCACGTTCCACAATAATTTTTTTTTTTCTCATCAGTCGTCGGAAGCAAAGTTTTTTTTTTTGTTTTTTGTTTTTGCTTCCGACAACCCATAAAGTGTATGGGATCACAGTCTGATGAATCCGACTTGTATTGGTCGCCTATCAGGTCAATGTCAGACATGTCACGCATGATCCGATGAGGCAAGATCGTCCGATGAGGATCACGCGAGCAATGTCTGACAATCACCTGCAATCGGATTCACAAACTGCGATCCTATACACTTTGCTGAGCGGCCGGAAAGCAACAGACTTTGTTTCCAACGAGTAATCGATGAGAATAAAATCTCTGTGTTTTGGTGTATAACGTTCTATCTGCATATGTCAAGAGTAGGATCGAAGTATTTAGGTGTCCACACAGTATGTAACGCAGTGGAAATAGCTACGTTTACAGTAGTGGCTATGACAATTATGAACAATAGGCTATATGGCCTTGGCTATGTGCAATTATGTACTCTTTTATCGTCTGAGGAGGGGTCTTTTAGGTGCCAGACTAGCCCTATACAATCTGTTTGCCTCTTTTTCAGTGTTATTCATGTTTCTGTGCCTTTAACGTGCGAGAAAAAAAAAAAAATTTACAAAAGTGCCGCCCTCATGAGGCCCCGTATGATATAACAGCATTCCTGAGCGGCTGCAAGGTCCAAAATAGACGTAATGTGTCGCGGAAAATCAGCTCTAACACAAAAAGTGGCGAAAGGTGGCAGCCAAATCTGGTATCAGCTTAAAGCTGAGACATCAAGGAATGTGGTGGTAATAGAATTTAGTTGGAAATCCGTGGCAATCTAAACTTTTCATTAGGGTATATTAAAAAGACAAATGATTAGCCTCTTTTCCAGGATATTTAGCGTAAAATATTCATGAACATTAAGTTTCTTTGCATTTTTACGGCATTCATAACGTAAAATGAACTCTGAGAAATATGTGGGAGAAATTACAGGTTGATATCTCAAAAACTACATGTTGACATTACTTATTTATTAAAGAGGTTACAATTTGCTTTGAAACTCTTAAAATATTGTATTTTGCTACTTCAGGTAGGAAATATACCCCTTTAATGTACATACCTGATTTAAATATTTCAATGATAAATTCCTCAAAGTAATAGCCTCTCAAGGGCGCATGTCAAAAATTAAAAAATCCCAAGTGCCCAAAGTGACTTTTGGCGCACTTTGGTATCTCTCTGGCCCACTGTGCGCCGTGCTGTCGATCAACGTTGATTATACGAGTGCTACGGTATCTATATTTCGGAATCTATATTTTCAGTATATAAAACAAATAATGACAGCTTGATATTCGGGGCACAGTTAAAATCATGTAGGCCCTCGGTGATGTGAAAACCATAACTTTGCCCTCGGCTTCGCTTCGGGCATAGTTATGGTTTTCACATCACCTTGGGGCCCCGTAATTTTAACTGTGCCCCTCATAGCAGTCATTATTTGTATTCTACAGCTCCTAATTATTGTAGGACTTATTATTAACTAACACAAAACGAAGAACCAGTTATGCTAAAGCTGCACAACCATTGATGGCAGTGTTTCTCACGTCGTTTCAAACAGCATGTTAGGAAAGTCGGTACAAGTTATAGATGCCGCATAATGCGGGAGCCATCTCTCATGTCAAAGTGGACAGCTCCGGCCTGTACGCACCATGTTTATTCCGACTTGTTGACAAACAGGGTAATATACGACCATCATATTCTACAAACTTCCTCAAAACCGGCCATTAGAATTTGACAGATTTTTTAATGAAGTTTACAATTCTGTTAATCGTAATGGTATCAATTCACGTTCGCGGTCGCAGCCGCAGACGCAAATTTGACGAAGTAATAGGAATAGGATTTCGCCTTTCAACTATTCTGTCCGTCCTATTTTGCTGTATAATGCATTTAATCAAAACCAACCTTGGACTTACCCAAACTGGTGTAGGAACAGATGATCGCCACAGTTCGTACAAGAAGTCATTTTCTCCCTCGCTGTGCACTGACGCCAGGTTTCCCCCATGGTTCTGGCAGTGGTCCTTCGCAGCCGCCCATGTCTTCTCATCACCGAACATTCGGTAGCAGTAGTCCCCGTACTGCGTCCAGAGACTCTCGCAACGCATGGACAACTGCGTCGACAACTGCACTTGCGTGAGTGCGGCTAGGACGACTAGGGTAAGAGTAGCTGCTGCATGCATGGTCTCTAGTGGATGTCTAATCTTCTGCACTCCAGAGGCACAACCCCTTTATTTCTTTTTTACATGAATCTTATTGCTGGATGAGATGGAAAATAAAAGAGTATAGGAGGGTTATGAATGCAGGAGTTGGAAAGGATTTGACTGTAAAACAACTGATGTTGAACGAACTGACCACCTTTTAGGAAAGGTAGTCCATCTGTTCTTCTGTTCTTGTTATCACAAGAACCGGGAAAAGATTAAGTATTGACTTTGTTCCACTATCTATAGTTATTTCCAAATCTCTCGAGAAGTGTTCAAATGACAAAGTAATTTTCTGCATCTGATTGAGAATAATCTATCACCTAAATGCCAAGGAAGCACACAATCAAAAGATATGTGCCATAGCTTTGAGTGAGGTAGTAAAACGAGCAGGGCATTCAATTCAAAACGCCAATAAAGGAACACTAATTTCTTTCGAAAACTCAAAAGTTTGCTGTTTTTTAAAATTCTGTCTGGATGTAATGAACTTGATATCAAATTTTCTATTTTGAACCAAAAAATAAAGGTAAAGTGTTGGGAATAAAAATCGACTGTATACATGTGTAGGCCTACTGATTGATTGATTTTTTTATTGTTATCATTATTCATTGATTTAGACTTTTCTTTTCTCAAGCGATAGCGAATAGATATACGATAATTTTGCTCGGTGTCCAATGACAAGGAAAAGTCACTCTGATTCGTAGTTTCGTATCATAATTATTTGGTAAACTCGATGGCACATAACGGTTTTACATTGTGTGCCATAATAAATATATCCTTTAGATAGGTCAATGCCTATAGCAGTTAAAATTCTTGTACAGTATTCGTTACGAATGAGATATTTAATTTTATGCTGCATGCGTCAAGCCACTTACCTTGAGAGAGCGAATTGAGTCTTCTTCGTCAGTGAGAATCGTTTGTTAGTATAAGGGTCGAGGAAGTTTGCAGTCTTTTATAGAAAGTGGAACTCTGTGGTATGTATATATCTCTATGCCCTGAATGCAGCCTCCGTCATTAATGAATGTAGATCAGCAAATATTGCGTGTTAGTATCCCATACCTTAATAAATGCTCCTTGACATTTATTGACAGACTGATCATTCAGATGATTGTACCTATTCCATAAGCCCCCTCTTATTGAGAGAATCGTTTTCAATCCTGCAAGTTGCCCCCACCCACATCCAGAAAACGAATCGACGTCTCTGGTTCAAAACACTCCTCGATTTTGACATTCTGCCAGGATGACTCTGTTGATTTAGACAGATAATCATTAAAATGATAATTATGAGCATAATCATAATCATGGTCACCAAAATATTTGCTAATCGGCTTGCGCGTTAGTACAGGTATATTCAACCAGCAGATATTATCAAAGTGTATATAGTTGGTCTCTCATCATATTATTGAACAATGCTGGAGTTGGCTCAGTCGGTAGCGCGTCTGCCTCACGAGCACGCGTATGGAAACGCGGCCCGGGTTCGAACCCGAGTCTGGACTGAGCAATGTTGTGTGTAAGCATACCGTCCCCTCTGGCAAGAGGCAAAACACTCTGTCCCTCGGATAGGACATGAAATGGAGGTCCCGTGTATGAGAGAGTAATAACTCATGCACGTAAAAGATCCCGCTTCATTCATTCATCGCAAAAAGCAGTACAGGGTGTTTAACCCGGTGAAGTGGTTCCACCTCACATCCAACTGGACATCATGGAAGACCAGCTTTTTGATAACGTGGCTGAATATGGGCTATCCAGCCATCTCTCAGATGGAAATGAACAAACAAAAGTAAAGAGTCACTGCTGCACTGATATTCAAGTGAGTGGTATTGTCTCTTTATCCAGCTCTCTCAGATATTCACGAGAAAGTTGGTTCTGGAATTATAGGTTCCGTGACACTGTCTGTGTGCCCCTTCAATATGATCCGACGACATTGCTCTCCCGGCGATTGCTCGAAGAATCAAATGCGACATTTGCCCCACCGACATCTGCTTTGCTGACAATTACTAGAATTTGCGTTTACTTCGTTGATGATTTCTCCAAATACATGAGACATTTGCCTCGAGACAATTTACACCGTATATAAGTAATATATATATATATATATATATATATATATATACCGATTTTTGAACTCATGCTCTTTTTCCAAAAAAAAAGGAACACAAAGAGGGATAATATAATCTATATATATATATATATATATATATATATATATATATATATTATATATTATATATATATTATATATATACCATATACGTGTGTATATGCCATATATATATATTAACAACAAAATTATTCATACCCCTGAGAAATAATTAGTTTTGAGCGGATTTCTTACAAGTGAAGGAAGGAGTGATGGTGATTGGGTGTTAAATTTTTCACCTCATTTGCATAACAATAGAAATGTTGAGATATAGCACCCAAACCAATTTGTTGTTAACTGTATATATATATGTATATATATATATATATATATATATATATATATATATGTATGATAAGGTAGTCCACGTGTTGGCACGATAAAAAGATAAGTAACAAAGCTGCAACAAAGTTCATGCTGTAGTCACCAACGGTTTATTTCTTCACACAAATTTTCGAGCGTCTCGCCGCCCTTTCTCACATGTACATGTGCTTTCGGTGATGACTCTTCTTAAATTGGGATCCTTAGAAATTGGGATCATTTTTTATTTTCTGCCTGCAAAGACTGCATCATACAATGAAATAAATCGAGAAGCATTTGGTAATGTTGCCATTTTCGGAGCAATTTATTGTCGGTGAAGAAAGGCGAATTAAGACGAACCCGTACAGTACTGCCGTAAGAGATTCCATTCAAACTTTATATACTTTACAGGCATACAAACCGAACGGCTTTGACATTGTGGGAAAAAAAAATCCTAGATTTTGTTGCTCTGGACATATAATTACGTTGTTCGGTCGAATTTCATGTCTCTTTATTCAAGTATCATTATCTCACTTTGATAAACTTCATGCATAATCATTGCAATTCCATCAAAAAAAAAAATGAAGTAGATGTTAAATCACGAAAGTACAAACTGTTATACAGACAAGTCATGTTCTCTATAGAGAATAAATTCATGGTTATATGATAACGACTCAACATGTTCAGTTCCAAGTCATCCGGTCCATAGTTCAAAATGCAATGCCCTTATGACAACACCTGATTAAAACCTTTGTTTCTTTGTTCCCTGCAATCATTCCTTTGAACGTTTGTTTACAGGCGTCGCATCTATGTACACAATCACAATTATAGCAGGAAGTTGAAAAATAAATGTGACGGCGAACCATTCTTATCTAGAAGAAAAAAAAACGAATAAGGGCGTATTGCAGTAGTTGGAGGAGCTATTACATGGGGCACGGCATCATCGACAGCGGGGAAAAGGAATGTTGTGATACAGTTCCGCGAATGCATGGAATATGTAGGGTCAGTTCCATTCACTGAGTTTGCTTTTTATACCCAGAGTGCGTAAAAATATTATTGTAACAGTATTCGTAATTTTGAAAGAATCGTAATTCCGGAGGTACGTTATTCTGAGGGTTCGTTAACAAACAATTAAAAAGAAAATAGTTCATAATTTCGAAGATTCGTTAAATCCGAAAATGAAAAAAGGTGCATACAGTATTTCGAAGGTTGACACACCTTCTTTTCATTTTCGGATTATCTTCGCCCCTTCCCCTAACTCATGGTCTGCTTCGCTCGTTGCATACAAGGATTATAGGGCCTATAATTGATGATCGCTCTTTAGCTACTACAAAAAAAAAAGATAAATAAAAACTCTGCCCTCCATGCTATTTATACAGAACCCCTTAATATGTTATCATAGGTTGAGTTCAGTCCATGACAAGTACTTCTTTGGGGGCGAGGAATCAATCTATAGAGACTATTTACGATATCGATTACTTTCCCCCTGGCTCTTTGCTATTATACACAGAAAGCTCTTGCTCCATGCCTTTACACAGTATTGCCCTACAGGTCACGTGTGGGGTCATCCCACTAAGACCGGCATGATACTTTCATCTCAAATAGCAAAGTATACATTCCTATATCCCTCTCAACATTGCAATGACATTCATTTAAATAACTTGAAGCTACTTAATTGTCGCTCCTAGATCTATTCGACACCACGGCCCGGATATATTGATATTGATATATTGATTATATATTGATTTCTCTGCCCAAGCTAAGCATGGACATCACTTTTTTCGTTTAAAGCAAACATGAAAAACATATTATATCAAATCATGGGAATTAGCTGATATCTGACTATTGTAACCAAAAACGAAATAGTTTTAATTGTTTTGATACCTGTCCGGCCCCTCCAGTCTCCTTACATCAAACTATTCAATAAACATATTTAAGTTTTCTTAATTTGAAAGGCATCTAGATAAGTATCGTGCGCATGCTGGGCTCTTTCACTCGCACCGGCACTCACCTCACTCACCTCATTCTCTGTACATTATAGTGGCTATACAATTTTTGTTGTCGAAATGTGATGCCAGAATGAGTCTGCTTTTTTCTTTCTTTTCGATAAGTATACATGATGCATGTTTTGCCCATTTTCTTTTTTCTCCCTTCTCTTTCAAGGCTGTTGTATCTTCAAGCTATACGCTTATTTGACGACAGTCTTCTGCATTCACAATCCCAATACATGCGCTATAATTCAGTCAGATTCATTTCATTCCCAATTGACGTGTTCTCTAATTCTTTTCTCTTATCTGTACATGTATATTTCAGTTATGTTCGGATGTACACACTGCATGTTTTATTGTCTTGAAAACAAAAAGGAATGACTGTATTTCATTTGTAAAATATGTTCTATGCAGAAAATTCCTAATAAATTCATTTGAATTGAATTGAACTGAATTGAACTCTTCAAAATGCACACTCACAGAGAAGTCTCGAGTTCCCATTGTGTGCTGCATGTAAATCCCAAGTCTCTGATTCATTATCTCCAGCAGTCTGACTCGTAGTCCAAAAATGAAATAAACTTTATGTGGGTTTGCTAATCCGAAAATGAAATAAGGTTCGTTATTCCAAAGATTCATGAATCCGAAAATGAAAAGAAGGTGCGTCAACCTTCGAAATACAATATGTCTTTAAACTTTATTTTCATTTTCATTTTCAGTCCAATCGGTCAAGTTGGGAATGGGGAACAGGTCATTATCAACTTTCTTACGTTGAGTACATTAATGCTGTTGGGGACAGAACGAGATCTGTGTTGTAGCCACGTCTCCATCTTGAGTAATCAAGTTAATGATGAAGGATGGTTTGCGTCACATGATATGCCAGACTTGTAACTCGCTTGCATCTGTCCAATATCCAACGAATTTGCAATCCTTACTGACTTCACCATACCCTCAGCTCATGCTGATTTTTTTTTAAACAGAAATATCATCCTGAATCAGATTTTTGTTTTGTGCGTTTGTTTGTTTGTTTGTTTGTTTTGGTTTGCATGTTTGTTTTAGACTGATCTTACAGAAATACCCACGAGATTGATGGAAAGGGTCGTAATGTCATTAATGGGGTCTAGGGCAATTACCCCCTGGGCAATTACCCCGGAACCTTCCCCTGGCCCTAATCATAATCCTAATCCAAACCCTAACCCTAATTTTTACTCTAACCTTACCACTAGCCAGTATTTAGCCGGGGGTAATTGCCCTCTGGGGGTAGGGAGGATATCTTTACATATATTATGCCATTTCAGACAAAAGATGACACTGCCGTACTGGTCGTGAGGCCTCTCCCCGATTAGACTGATTCCAGAGATGCGAGATCGAGTACGAGACGACCCAGGATGAGTCTCCTGCAGGCAAAGGATATCACAGCAGTTCTGACTGCAAATCACAGCTCACAGGTCTTGCTTGGCCCCAGAAGGACCTTCAATGTTGGATGAGAAGATATTAAGAACCAGTCCTGACATCAGTGACAAGGACCTATGTTTTTATGTGTGATTCTGACATTATCCAACAGAATCAGGGCCGGCGGAGCGTTTTCAAAAGTGTGTGTATGTGTGTGTGTGTGGGGGGGGGGGGGGGGCACTTCCGGGTTTCATGAGCTAACAAGAAAAAAAAAACAGAACATAAACAAAAGACAACAAAAAAGAGATCTTCAGGTCATCTCTCCTTCCACTTCCACTTACGCACTTCCGGGTTTTTCCAAAAAAAAAAAGTGTGTGTGTGTGTGGGGGGGGGGGGGGATGGGCCCAAAGTGATGAAAGTTTTGATTCCTTTGTATGGTAAAAAAAAAAGTTCCGTTCCGCCGGCCATGAGAATCGTCTCCTGTCAGAATGAAGAAGACTGGGCTTCCGATTCAAGTAAAAACAAAAATGGACTTCTCTCTACGTAACTGTCGGAAAATGTTAGTGTCACCAGCAAAATAATGTTAATAGAGAATTATAAAGATGAAAATGCAATCTCTATAAACATTAGAATTTTGGTTTCCTTTCCAGCCACGGAGATCCCCTCTGACACTCGGTCTACAATGTAGGCCCTATATCAGTGTGTCTCTTAGTGGCCTGTGTGATATGATGAGATAACTTTTCTCTTAATGGAAATATTATCATAGGCTTGAGCAGTGTAAAATTTTATTGTTACAATTTAAATGTGTATGACAAAGTTTTGTCAAGATTTCACCTTTTGTTCATGAGTGATAATCAGTTTACAGCCACTGAGCCAGCCATAAGGAAAACTTTGCAGTTCTCATGCATACAATGCACCGGCAGTAAATGGCTCATGACAGCTGCAGCTGCACGCAAATGCCAACAAAATAATTAGTAAGAGGGTAAAAGTTGAATAGCGCCATCTCCGGGCCACGCTGAAGACGCACTTGTTGGGCACCCGCCGGTCATAGAACTGGTTCTGTGGCACTGGTTCTGTGGCAGCAGCACTACTGCAGCTATCAAAGTACGGGCTCGGGAAGGGTGTCACTGTGTTGGCTAAGTTTTGGGTCGTGTAAGCCTTCCCCTTCACTTAAACCTCTGGTTTCCTGGTGTCGGCCTGCACTGTTTTTATGCCTCCGCCACGAAGTGGTGCCGGAGGCATTATGTTTTCGGGTTGTCCGTCCGTCCGTCTGTCCGTCCTTCCGTCCGTAATGAATTTTGTGGACAGCGTAACTAAAAAACGTTTTGAGGTATCCTAATGAAACTTGGCATGTATGTGCAGTAGGGGGTAAAGTTGTGGCTATCAACTTTTGGGTGCACATGTTCAAGGTCAAAGGTCAAAAGGTCAAGATCAAATACGTAAAATTTCACTATTTCCACCATTATCTATGCAATGCCTGAAGATATTTTCTTAAAACTTAGTGTATACATGTATTACCCAATTACGATTCTCTTCTGAAAGTTTGGGGTCATGAGGTCAAAGGTCAAAGGTCAAAAGGTCAAGTAACAATATTAAAACTTAACTTTTTTCTCCGTAACTTGGAAATTGTTCAAGGTATCTTCATGGAACATAGTATATATATACTGACTGGCAGTGATTATCTAGAGAATTTATGGGGTCAAAGGTCAGGGGTCAAAGGTCAAGGGCAGCACTTCAACATTTTACTATTTCCCTCATATTTATGCAATGCCAGCAGGATTATTTTTTTTTTTACACTTGGTGTAGGCCCTATGCATGTATAACCTAATAGAGATTCTCTGGAAACTTTTTTTCTTTTTTTTTCCCTTTTTTGCCTCAAAGGTCAAAAGGTCAAAGATCAAGGGAAAGTGCTGAACTAACTTTTTCCTCCATATCTCAGAAGTGGCTCAAGTTATCTTGAAACTTTCTACATATCTATGCTTGTTCTGCCTGACAGTGATTATCCTATGAATTTTAGGGTCAAAGGCCAGATGAAAATGGTAACAATGTACATTTCAATACAGAAATTGTACTTTTTCTCCATACCTTGAAAATTACTCAATGCATAGACTTATGAATGGGCAAAGTCAAGTTAAAGTCCTTAAATCCCCAAATACGTGCTCTCCTATTCATCCAATTAAAGGTCAAGGAAGGTGAACATTCGACACGTTTGTGACAAACTTGTCATTTTAATATATTGCCAATTTTGTGAAAATGTAATCACACATTGTCCACACGTACTATAGACGTAATAGGAGAATCATGCATTATGGCGGAGGCATATCAGTCGCCTTAGCGACATTTCTAGTTCACACTTGACTCACATTATCCAATCAGTGATTTGCTTTCTGCATCTCTCAGTCTCCTTTTCTCTTTTTCTCTCTCTCTGAGGTTTAGTTTGAGCTGTTACAACCACGCGAGAAAAAAAAAACATGTAAAAATAATTAAGAGATTTATAGCATCAGTATTCTGTTTTCTAGTATGATGAATGGGCAGTGCGTTGTATACTTTTAGTCTTTCACTGTCTGTGGCTATCAACAATTCTGCAAAGTTGCCTTTTTTGTCACTAAGGTAAGTATCTCGTATAGTGTTGACTTAAAATCTTCAAACGCCAATTCTGTGAAGGGTATACCTGATTATTTTGTGCAGTTGTACTGTGTGTATTCGTGATTAATAGCAAGATGTTTCCTAGTACAGATTTCTTGTAAAGATACAATGTGTTTTGTCTGTTTGTTTGTTTGTTTGTTGTTGTTTTTTGTGTGTGTATCTTTTAAAGCTACTGTTTACCATTGGAAGCAGTGATTAAAAATGTTCGAATTTTCACATTAATTCTTGATGAATAGGGCCTATTTTTAAGTTTTGTTGCATGTTGTATCCTACTACGTATTTAAAAAATTGGTAATAAAGCCACACGTAAAAGGAGATATTTCTCAATAAACCATAACTGCATACGGTATATTTTCGAGACGTTCACACTTTGTATAGTGACGACTGGTTGTTTGTTTGTATCTCTAACTCACATTTTAGAACTATTTTGAAGCACTAAAGCTTTGTTTGTTTGCTTTTATTATGAAAAGGGGCCTGCCCACCCTCCCCCCCCCCCCCCCAAGTTGCCCCGGCCTGTGTTGTTGGATTATGATTGATTATGATACATGTTTTAAGTTTGTTTGTTTGGTTGGGTTTTTTTTACGATGCACAAAGTGGACTTTTGCAATGCTTAATCATATTCCCTTGTATAACTTTATCTCTATGATATACACCAATAGTCTTGCTGTTATCAAGAAGCACTCTTGGGCCAAGTTAGAACGATTGGAAATTACATCTTATGTGTGTTTTTTTAAAAAAGTAATTACTTATTATGTATTTGACAATCAAGTGGTTTTCGGCTGCGTCATGACACACATACACACACACACACACACTGCACACATATACACGCATACATCATTTTGCAGGCGTGTCAAGGTATGAGACGAAAGGCATGAAAGGAGACGTATAAGTTTCAATATCCTTTTTGCAGGGGGTCTTGTTTATGATAGATCCTTTATTTTGATATAGAGAAATCAACATCGCGGGTGGACCCGAAAAAGAAAATAATGAACAACAGAAACTATTCGAACTACCCGGTGTATCGAGGGTAAAGTTAGATAATGATATATGCCAACGTTTTCCAATTGGGATCGTGTTCTTCACTGGAGTTTCTGAGTGCGAAAGTGCATTGATTGCTATTTTTCCCCCTTGTATTGTATCGGACGTATTAAATTGTTATTGACTGCTTTGGGGGGCATTGCTGATATTATAGCCTATAGAGGGTCACAACATGTTCGAGGATATTTTCATGGGGTTGAGGTCCTGAGTATAAACAGTTCATATCTGTTTTATATACAGTACCGAATAAAGTAAAACAAAATTTCTTTATGAATTATAATATACTGACCATTCTGAAGCAAATCATTTTCACACTACAATAGATATTATAATGTACTTTTAAATGAATCCCACAAGGATTGGAACAATCATTCCCCAGCATTCCCACTGATTCCCACTGATCAGTTACTAGCCATCCCCTTTTAAGTGTACCGATGATGATCGATGACCTACGATGATAACAAACAGTTTACACTATAATATAAGTCAATTGTTAATACAAATCAAAACCGTTTCGGTGTCGACATGCACTTAATGATAATATAAACCATCAAAATAATGTCAACATTAGTTTCTTGTCTTGATTGCCTTCTTTCTTTCTTCTTAACGTTCTATAGCAGCGTAAGAAGCGCAGATGGTTTTCTGGCAAATGAAAGATGCTTGGGACGAGCAAGGTGCATCGTTCCAGTCACGTGTCGCATCACTCTGTGCGTTGCGGTACCACACATGACCACAGTCTTCGTTCCCTCCAGCGTTAGTGGGCTGGCCTGGGATCCACTTGGTGTAGTCCACCGGAGATCCATCGGACCAGACGAAAGAACCTTCCCTGTCTAGGTCATTCAGTCCGAACCAGAACCCCTTTGATAGATAATTACAAGAGTGAAAAAAAAAGAGAAAAAAAGAAAAGAGGAAGTGAATTTGCTGAAGTTCTGTTACAGCAAGCTTAGCTACAATCCACACGAAACACACACACACACACACACACACACACACAAACACACAACACACTCATGAGCACACGCACACAAATTAACATGCACACACATGATACATCTCTCCCCTCTGACAGCCCCTAATCAGGGGCTTCAGATTTTCTTGGGGGAGGGGGGGGGGGACGAGGGGGAGGTAGAAGGGTTGCGCTCTGGGAAGTCCATGGGTTTTATTATGCTATTTTTTCCTCTCAGTTTCTTTGTTTGTTTGTTTGTTTTGCATCATTATGTACACATTTCATGCTTCATTATTATTCATTCGACGTTTGTCACTCGGGTAATCACCCTGGAGATAGATTCAACGGGGAAACACACACGCATAGGGCCCCCTCCCCCCCCCCCCCCCCCCTCCCCCCACAAGAATTTTTTTTTTTTTTTTTTTTTTTTTTAATACTTCAATGTACTGGCGAATGAGCTACGCTTGAATTTCTCTCGCCCGCTCTTCTGCAGTGCAAGTACATCCTACGATGCAAGATGTTGTTGGTGAGCTCATGGACCTATACTACACATAATCCCATATGGACTATGAACGGAGGTCTCTCTTTGATCCATAATGTTCACCATCGTCACCTGATTATGTGCATCGTCACTGACAAAAGAACCGTTTCCCATATAGGCCCTATTGGTCCTATTTGGCTGAGGTGCCTTTTCAGACTCAACTGCCTTTCAATAAACACCAATGACGGGGAGCAGCAAATATCAAACAAGGACAAATTTTGGGTCTAACAATGGGTAATTACTGAAGCGGACACTAAACACTCCTTGTGGCCACACATGTAACGTCCCTGAACCTGATTGGAGAGGGGAAGCATGTTTAGATTCGTCTGCTGTACTGTCATGTTTAGGCCTACTCTGAAACAATGTGCGACAAATGGGGAAAATAGATAACAAATCACAGTCAACCTGCCAAATCATTTGCCTTTTTTTCTTGGTAAAGTACTTGTATTTCGCAAATGAAATTGCTTTAGCGATGATTTCGCAATACGCTATACATTACACATGCGCATGCATTTTTCTTGATTTAAGAGAGTTATCTTCTGCGCACGGAGTTTTTTAGATTTCTCAAATCGCCTTCTTGTTTTTATCCAGGCTGGCTGTCGGTGGACAACACTGGATCAAAGCAGGAAAGCATGTTCGAATTGTTTGTGACGCTTTTGACATAGGTGCACGAATTAATTAACGAGCGGTGAATGTTCATGTGTAGTACGTCCATGGTATGCTCAGCTGACCTTCGATTTTCACGCAAACAGTCAACCGGGAATTTGCTGGGACACCTCAGAAGGTTTGAAGGTAAGATTTCAGGGGCGGATCCACGAATTCCAGGGGTACAGGAGAGCCCCTTTCTTTCTTTAGTTATTCTTTTCTTTAAGAAGAATAAGGGGCCGGAGCGCCCGGTGCGCCCCGCCTGGATCCGTAACTTGATTAATGATATACTATCCTACTACTACTACTACTACTACTACTACTACTACTACTACTACTACTACTAGGGCTACTACTCCTACTACTACTACTACTACTACTACTAATAATAATAATAATAATAAGTTACCCGGCATTTTACCCGAGTTTGCTCGCGATGTCTTTTATGCTACAGCGTCACTCGCGTGTTCCCGTGGAATTTCTGGCTGAGATATCAAAAAAAAAAAGAAAAAAAAATGATTATAAAAAAAGGCGACAGGCCACGCCTTTTATTAGGATCTCTTTGTTTCACCTTGTTTTTGGATATCTCAGCCATTTCAAAACCAATTTTCATCAAGTAAACTTGTGATTCCCCTTAGAATTGCATGCTCTTTGACATCTCATAGAGTTGTTTCTGAATATCTCGCAAAACGTTAAAAGCTAAATCCTCACCTCATTAACCAGAACTGTACAGTTCCTTTAACGTATAAGGGAATTTTTGCTCTTCATCGCGAAACCTCTCCGCGAGGAATTCATCACCGGGAGCTCGAGTGCCCGCATGCGAACGATTTGTGCATAATTATTTAAGATCATATTTATCCCGGGATCATACACAGCTCCTTATCGTTTAGGACTTATATCATTAACCAACACAAGGCGAAGAACCCGTTATTATAAAGCTGCACAACCACTGGTAGTAGTGTTTCTCACCTCGTCTCAAACAAAAAGTCGGTATGTTGTAAATTAATTAATTGCATGCCTAACTCCATCTCTCATGTCCCACACCATGTTTATTCTGACTTGTTGACAAACAGGGTAATATCAGACTATCATATTTTACAAACTTCCTAAAAATCGGCCATAAAATTTGATAGACCTTTTTTATTTTTTAAAGAATGAATTTAAAAAATCTTCGATACTGATCTTAATGGTATCAGTTCAAATTCGTTGCAGCCGCAGCCACAAATTTGATGAGATTATCGGAATGGGATGTCGCCATTCAACTCCAGGACATCAACTACCGGTATTCTGCCCGTCTTATTTTGCTGTATATAACGCACTTGGACTTACCCAAGCGGGGGTAGGAACAGCTGATCGCCACAACTCGTACAAGAAGTCATTCTCTCCCTCGCTGTGCACTGACGCCAGGTTCCCCCCATGGTTCCGGCAGTGGTCTCTCGCAGCAGTCCATGTCTTCCCAGCACCGAACATTCGGTAGCAATAGTCCCCGTACTGCGTCCAGAGACTCTCGCAACGCATGGACAACTGCGTCGACAACTGCACTTGCGTGAGTGCGGCAAATACCAGGGTAAGGGTAGCTGCTGCATGCATGGTCGTCACTCTATATAGTTTCCAATCCAGAAGTATGATCCCTTTATCATATGTGAATTCTATTGATAGATGAAGTAGAATGAGAATATAGGAGGTTTGTAATGTATATAGGGGTTGAAAAGGTTTGATCGGCTGATGCTGAACGAACACAATTTTCGTTGTAGACGTAGTCCAACTGTTGGCTCCCCCTACACTGCAAAAAGTCCGGTGTTAAATAGTGAACACCGAGCTGGTGTTAAATTTTCGGGGCTCATTTATGGTGTTAAATTAACACCTCCGGGTGTCATTTCCAAATTTTAGACTGTTTTTTGAAGAGTTTCTTAGTTATTGCACTTCTTGTTGATTTTTAATTTAAACAAGGCGATCAAGAATTTTACATTAAAATACTAGATTTTTGAAAAAATGTGAAAATAAATTTACACCAAAGTAACACCAGCTGGTGTGGTCTCTTATTGAAGCTGGACGGGTGTTAAACCATTGATATTAACACCAACAAATATCAAATCAACACCATGTGGTGTCATTTTTGAATTAACACCAGTACAGTGTCAAAATAACACCAGGTACAGTGTCAAATTAACACCACGAAGTGTCAGGTGAACACTTTTCAACACCATCACAGTGCATTTTTAACACCTGCGGGTGTGGTCCTCTATTGAAGTTTGATCGGTATAAAATTTAACACCCGTGGTGTTAAATCTAACACCGATGTTTTTACAGTGTAACGTACATTTCATGGAAGTTTAGGGTTTGTTATCACTGGGCTGTAAAAAGGCATGTCAAAATTTAGTATATACTTAATAAAAAATTGATTCACCCATATTTTACTGTTTTCATACCAGAATACACGTAGGCCTACTAAGAGATATTCTGGGAACATTTTGTTTGTTGTATGTATGTTGCAGTAGCAGTATATGACACATTGGTATATTTTGTGATTTGGGCTGATTTGAATTTACTTCATAACAATTGAAAAACAGCTTCAGTCATATGTAAATATTTCAAATTTTCCATATCATTCTTCTAACCTGAAGCTTTTTGACAAACTAAAAGACATACTGCAGTTAAATGCATTTTATTGATAATCTATCACTATATACTTTCCAAAAAAAAAAAATGTAGTTGGTTAAAAAAAGAACTTGCAATAGCAAGCAGACTAGTCGCTGCCAGTTTTTTGATAATACAAGTTGTGTTACATTTTGTTTGCAATACATACAAAAGTGATGTTTTATAGATGTTTACAGCTTTTTATGGGGAACGTTAAAACGTTATTAGCTAAAAGATACATACAGTGTATTCGAATGACTTGCAAACAGTTTTAGGTGATTTTATATTCTTTAGATCATTATATTTTGGGAGGCTGTATGGACATTTTTTCCGTTTGAAAATGGGTGCAAGTCACGAGACTGACACCCACGAGTCATAGAGCTCACGAGTCATACAGCCCATGAGTTATACAGCTCACGAGTCATACAGCCCATGAGATCGACACTAATAATAAGGCACACGAGAGTATCTGTCGAACTCGTGGGCTGTTTTTACCTAGTGTCGAACCCATGGGCTTTATTTGCGTATCGGGTATAGTGTCGAACTTATGGGCTGTATGACTCATGAGCTGTATGACTCATGGGCATTTTTCAATGTCGAACTATCTAGATCATAAAGTCACAATATACGCGAAAGTATAAGAGTATCATATAAAAAGAATTGTAAGATTCGTCTAGGCACAACTTGTCTCATTCTAAATATAATTCCAATTGTATCCCTCATTGAGGAAGAGACACAATCAATATGTTTTGTCATGATAAATTTTCGTCTAACTCCTATAGAAACTAAAAGCCAAGGAAGCGGACAACAAGAAATCATTGTTTTGAAAAAGTTGAGACGAGCTGAAACGAGCGGGACATTGAATTCAAAACATCAATAAAGGAAAGCTTCTCAAAAGAAGAAGGAGAAGAAAGATATGCAGACGATGATTATATGCGCGGTGTAGCCAGAATTCAGCCCCGAGATTCACCCTGTGTTATATACATGACAAACATGGATAACGATCTACTCTGTACCATTATGTTGCAGGTGATTGTTATGTTCGTTATTCCGAAGGCTTGTTGATCCGAAATTGAAATATAAGGTTCGTTATTTAGAGGGTTTGTCAATCTGAAAATGGGAAAAGGGTTCGTTGTTGAATTCCCAATTAAGGATCGTTAAAGGAAACCAAAACCCAAAGACCAATATGGATTGAGTGAAAAGCAGCAAAATTTTGTAGAACACATCAGTGAAAGTTTGAGGAAAATCGGACAAGCGATGCAAAAGTTATGAATTTTTAAAGTTCTGGTGTTGCGTAATGACTGGATAAGGAGATTAACAGGGTTTGTGACGCCATGTGTGAACAAGAATAGAAAATAAAGGAAAAATTCAAAAAAAAAATCATTTTTATGAAAATTACACATTCCATCAACTTGTTACGGACATAATATGTTAAGGGTGATATCATTCTCCCTGTTTTCATTCTGAAAGAGGTTAGTCAAGGGCTCTTTCATTAAAAAAGAAAAGTAAAAGGGGGGCGAAATTTCTTTATATTTTTTTTTAATGTTGTCCACGTACCCTCTAGTAGTCTCTTCATCCAGCGGTTCCAACATTAAAACTGTAAAATATCATAACTTTTGCATCGATTGTCCGATTTCCCTCAAACCTTCCCAGATGTGTTCTAATAATGTCGCTACTTTCACTAATTTCACATTGCTCTTTGAGTTTTGGTTTTCTCGATCTAGTCCGACAATGAAATAAGTTCCGTTAATTAAAAAAAAAAAGTACACGTGAAGAAGGCGCGTACTGTCGATAGGAATTAAGAACCTTAAATTGTTATCGGATTAAAGAATAACCTTCGAAATGACTAAACTTCTGTGTGTTTTTTCAAATTTCGGAATGACAAGTCTTCCGAATAACGAATTAAAGCTTATTTCAATTTTGGACAAACGAACCTTTGGAACAACGAGCATCTGAATAACGAACTGCATGTAACCCCATGTTATACTCTAGACTTGAGAAACAAGATTCTTGTGTATTTTAAGAGATGTTGTAAGCAAAAAGCTATACTTACGACCCTCTGAGAACGAATCGACCCTTCTTCGTTAGCTGGAATCGCTTAATGAGCAACGGTCGTGGAAGCTTGTAGTCTTTTATGAAAGTGGAACACGTGCACGTACTACCCTGGGTTCATTCTACGTCACTGAATATCAAGGTCAGCAAAATCAATGTTCGCCAATCGGCTTACGTGTTGGTACATCCCATCAGCTAGCAGTTATCACTAACGTGTATCAAAGCCCTCCAATGAGCTATCATCGTGATGGCATATACCCAATCAGTTTGCGTTGATGGTATCTATATAGGCTACACATCCGGTCAGCTATAGCTTGAATGGGTGTTCGTGTCTCATCGCCTTATTAAACAATGCTTCACGGCAATCATTGGAAGACAGATATCAAAGTGTTAAGTGATATTGTACTTCCCTTGCTCTTGGCAGTGCTTGGAAAAAAAGAAAGAAAGACGTATAACTCAAGTTCAGACGCACTCAAACGAGTTTGCAAAAGGTCAAATTTAAAACACCAACAGCGTTAAGAAAAAACAACAGTTTTGTGGCTCAACACTCCAAATTCAACCATGTAGGATGAGTCTATTGCTCTGAGCAAACATTTGGGAATCTCAACATATGTTTGTTTTATATATTCATTTTTCGTATTCCACTTTGATAAACGGTATATTATGTAAATAATGCAATGTCATAAAAAGTAAGCGGACACGAGTGTACAAACACAAAATGTTGCCCTAACAACAAAAGTGTGCGAAAAAGACATTACAAGAAAGATAAGTTTCGCGGGAGAGGAGAATAATTATGGCGCTCCGCTCTGCGTGTAACGATGCGTTCAAAGGAATAATAAATCTATTCCATTTTTTAATTTGTTTTTCGTGTGTGTATGTATGTATTTGTATGTATGTATGTATGTATGTGTGTGTGTGTGTGTGTGTGTGTGTATTTTTCATGCCTGTGTCGCTGACTCTTCTCTTACTTACCAATAAATTTTACTCATTTTGATAAAGAATATTAGTTACATGGTGTAGCATAGGCCATAACCCCACTGGAAGAATACTGAGTACTAGTATAATAGCTAACGCGGCGAAGTTCAAGTCAAAACGCTCATCGACCCTTTGAATGGTCATTATTTTGATGAAAGCACACATTGTAAATATTGGAACAACACACTATAACCGATACGTGGTACAAACATTCCTGAAATGATTTGGACATTTGTTATACATCAACAGAAGACAATTCGTTTAACACTTTACAATATGTTTCTTTTTTCTTTGAAGACATTATTCCTGAGTTTTGTGGGTTTTTTTCAATTCAAAGTTCATTTCATTTTTCGACAAAACATATGTTTCACTTCTTTTGATAACAGAGAATAAGGTAAATAGAACATAGTAGAATGAAAAGACTGTACAACAATTGAGGACCTATTATATATAGTAATCATACATTGTATAGTAAAAAAGAAACAGAAGTGATCAAAGTGAAGTACATGACATTACCGTTGCTCAAAGTGCGAAAAATGGAGGGACCCACTAAAAAAGGCAGAGCTTGTAGTATGTGGGCCCCTCTCTTCTACTTCCAAACCACAACGTTACTGAAAGTGTAGAGCGGGTCTTGCAACTTATTCTTGAAGAATAATTCTTTTTTTATGATAAACCTATAGGTAAAATGATAAGATAATCAATGCTGAAAATAATACATGACGGATATTTTTGTACCAGTATTATCCTTCAAGAGACGATCGGATTCTAACTATGAATATCTGTTAACAAGGTTAAAAGCACTACATGACTGTCTGTATCCTGTTTAGGTTCCACTTGATTTTTTTTTGTTGATCAGCGAATTTGACCCCTTGTCCTGGTCTGTATAGCTCTCTGTCTGAACTATCTATCCATCTATAAAGATAAAGACAGAGAGAAAGAGAGAGAGAGAGAGAGAAAGAGAGAGAGAGGGAGAGAGAGAGAGAGAGGGAGAGATCGAAGGGAGAGTGGGAGAGAGAGGGAGAGAAAGAGGGAGAAAAACACGACACACACCCCGCAGAGAAAATGAAGGCGCATTGATTGTGCAGCCTGTCTTTATGACATGCCCTAGAAAAGTTTAAAAATGTGTTGTTGTTTTTTTTTCCAAAACATGATTTTCAAAGAGGAAACAATAATGTCTCATATAGGTCGGGTTGAACGGTCATGTAAAAACCTTCCAGTTCGTATAACCTAGTGTCTTGGTGCATGCATAAAGCATGTCATTCGCATCAGTGATTAGGAAGATTTATACACTATAAACGGTATTCGTAGAGGGCGCTATTTTTGGCACATTGAATCGATCAATATGCTCTCTATTATCTTTAAAAAAAATACTGAAACCTGTTTGGAAAACGTCGGGAACTCATAATTAATTGATATGGGTAGATTGATAGATTGATGATATTTGCAGTTAGTCCCTATGAATGTGTTTTCGCTTTTTTTCTCTATCTGACATAATACAATCGATAGTTATTTTGTCCATTGTTAATAAGACAGTTCCTAGGCGCTCTGTACAGCTAGTGTGCAAGAAATCATGATCGATTATAAAAAAATCTAATAATTCTAAGTGGTTACCATTCCCATTCAATGTAATTATACCCTTCGTACATCATGGAGAGCCTTTATGAAAGCAAATTATTATCAAAAAAAATAATAATAATATATTTTTGTAAAACTGTGCGAAATCTATCTTTTGAAAAGTTTGAAATTAAACCTGAATGGATGTACGTGTCACAAATGTAAATAAGTGATAACCATCCTCATATTTTTTGTTGTTTATATTTATATTATGTAACTTCAACATTTCATTACTCTGGTTTCTCTGCAATACGCATAAATCTTTCGCCTTTTACTAAAGATTTCCGTGCAGAGGAACACATTGATGAGTCTATAACGATTTTTCTCCGGTCTGCCTATTTGGCAGACCTTGCATACCCACATGTAAAGACAGATAATTGAACACAAAAATATACTACCTCGTAGACGTTCCGCCTGTCCTCTAATAATGGATCTTCGAACGTGTCTCATCATCACCGTCGCCATCTGATCACGTAAGTAGGATATCCTGAGAAAACGACTGCGTAATCGTGCATTGTCACTGACAAAAGAACCGTTTCCCTAAATTCTTAGTGTCTTATTTGGCTGAGGTAAAAATCACCAGTGATGGGTAGCAGCAAACATGAAGATTTGACAAATTTTCTGTCTCAAACTTGGTAAATATAAGTGGACACTGCTTGTGGATATGCATGTAACATTAAATTATACATATTGTCTATACAGTTATTGTCCATGTTTATTCTGAAACAACTTGCGAAAAAGGGAAAAATTATATCACAAATCGCAAGCAACCTGTCAAAATCTTTGCTTTTTCTTGTGGAGTATACTTGCATGTATTTCGTAAATGAAATTGTTTGAGCAATGATTTTCAAGTTGAATGCCCCCTCAACTACAAATGCATTTTCCTGATTTAAGAGAGACTTTTTGTTTGCGCGTGTAGGTTTTCTTTTCTTTTTTTTTAAAGCGAATTGTTGTTTCATACAGGCTGACTTTTGGTGATAATGATGAGTTCAAAGCGAGAAAGCATGTATAAATTATTTTGTGACACTGTTGACCGAAAAAGATGCATGTTGAATTAACAAGCAATTAATGTTGATGAATGGTAGATCCATGCAAATGCATGGTCACAGTATAGCAATGTTCAATTTTCTGGGGTATACATTCTATAGCATTGGCAGGTGATTGAAATATGGCTTATTCTCCTCATAAATAGCTGGAATAGCCCATTATAAACTATTGTAACAAATACACTTTTTTCAATGATATTTTATTGATTTCATTCAAATCAATCATAAATCAACCCATTCTGGGTGTAACATGAACATAAAAACGGTACAAATGCCATTCAAAAGACAAATCCATTACCAACTTATACTGCCCATCATCTCCCTTCAAACATAACAACTCGATTATAAATCAATCCTACTGACCATTTCTTCACGAGAAAGTATTGACATGTACAAAAAAAAATGTATATATATATATATATATATATATATGTATCTTTGACTATGGTATACTTATACTGCCAATCATCTCTCTTCAACATAACAACTCGATTATAAATCGAGTATGTAAGGGTATATATATACATAAAAAAGCAACAAAAATACGTTATACAAAACTAGAATGAAATCATTTCATTGAAAATCAAATCCCCATCCCCACCAACCCCGATGCACTCAAACCTATCCCACACCCCCACCACAACCCCAAAAATATACATACACAACCACCACACACATACACCCCAAACACCAACACACATACACACCAACACCAAAAACGCACATACACACATACACCCCACACACAAAACACACCCGAAGCGATACCACCTTCCTTCCTAATGAAAACGACTTCCAAATGTTGATTGATACATACAACATATATACAAGCGTGTAATGGCCGTACGCAGAAAAGCATCGTCCGCCCGCACCCAAATACCGCTCCAAATACCCATTCAAATTCACCAAACAAAACTCATCAAACTCCTAGCTGCGGACAAAATCCTATAACTTTTACATCACCAAAAACTTATCCCTCCCCGCGCGCGGCCAATGACACATTATATTGCCTTCACCACTGATAACTACACTGTTACAATAAAAAGAAAAAGAAAACAAAACAATACTTAAGCTCTCGTTTCAGAAACATTTTCCCATTTCAGCAAATGTAATCCCAACTTATTTCTTTTTATAGCAATTTCTTTTTCTTCATCCCGAAAACTTATTATTCTTTTACAAATTTCCTCCAAAGTAGGAATTTTTCCTCCGACCTAGATCTAAAAATGATATATTTCAAAATGAAAATTATTGTATTATAAAATTTTACTTTTGGATCCCTTCCCGTAACACCAAAATGAACATCTCTCACTCTATATTTCGAAAATCTGCCATCTCAAACCTATCTATCACTTCCTGCCACAAATTCTTAACATACACACAATCCCAAAATAAATGTTTATATGTTTCTACCGATTGCTCACAAAAAGAACACACACACACACACGCACACACACACACACACACAAACATACACCCGCACACACACAAACACACACACAAACATAAACACACACACACACATCCGCAACATGCGGAAGGCTCCATTAACACTTTCTTTGATCCCTTAGTAATGTGCGTGACGTAACTTTCATGATCGATAACCAATTATTGTAACCAAGTATACCTTGCAGATTCTAGCATCAAACGATGCACTGCAACAAAGAGGATAATGAAAGCTGTGGTGGATCGCGAATTCAGTGCATCGCTTTAGGTTTTCCGGGGACGACGGTCTGAATGCAATAAAGTGAATAACAACATTATCAGTGAGAGCGTTGTCACGTTCAAAATCATTGCAAAATGGTTTGTAAATCTGGCGGCTGCGGAAAGCAATAATGTCCTTGTGTTTTATGATCAAATCGAGCCAAACGACGAAAAACAAGCAAACAAAGAAGGAAAAGGGAAGGAGATTAACGAGACGGATAATAATAATATATTTGCAAGATTGTTTTAAACGGATCTTACCGCCATTGCAAGACAAGCTTCTTTGTATGAAGCAGTACAGATCCATGACAATATAGAAGGTCATCTGATATCTCAACGCCATTTTAAAAAAGCTATTCATCATAATCTCCGGATGCTGGAATAGTGGCAGTGCTATATAAAGATCTCCTGGGTCAGCCTGTCATGCAGTTGCTCAGCCTTCACACGCTATACAAGAGCCTATATACTTCCATCAGAATACAACGTGATCGTTCTCTTTATTTCAGTCATTCAAATCTATCCATCGTATCAATCAAAATCGTTTCAGCAATAACATTCCAAATATTTTATATCAATGACTGTGTTAGTATTGTCCCTTTAAAATGAGAGTCAACATGGCTGATAGAAAAGAGATCATAAACACTTTACATTTTGTTCGTGTGTATCTTTTAAAGCTACTGTTTACCATTGGAAGCAGTGATTAAAAATGTTCGAATTTTCACATTAATTCTTGATAAATAGGGCCTATTTTTCAGTTTGTTGCATGTTGTATCACAAAACATCCTACTACGTATTTAAAAAGTTGGCAATAAAGCCACACGTAAAAGGAGATATTTCTCAACAAACCATAACTGCATACGGTATATTTTCGAGACGTTCACACTTTGTATAGTGACGACTGGTTGTTTGTTTGTATCTCTAACTCACATTTTAGAACTATTTTGAAGCACTAAAGCTTTGTTTGTTGCTTTTATTATGAAAAGGAGCCTGCCCACCCCCCCCCCCCCCCAGTTGCCCCGGCCTGTGTTGTTGGATTATGATTGATTATGATACATGTTTTAAGTTTGTTTGTTTGTTTGGGTTTTTTTTACGATGCACAAAGTGGACTTTTCCAATGCTTAATCATATTCCCTTGTATGACTTTATCTCTAAGATATACACCAATAGTCTTGCTGTTATCAAGAAGCACTCTTGGGCCAAGTTAGAACGATTGGAAATTACATCTTATGTGGGTTTTTTTTTAAAGTAATTACTTATTATGTATTTGACAATCGAGTGGTTTTCGGCTGCGTCATGACACACACACACACACACACACACACTACACACATATACACGCATACATCATTTGCAGGCGTGTCAAGGTATACTATGAGACGAAAGGCATGAAAGGAGACGTATATTAGTTTCAATATCCTTTTTGCAGGGGGTCTTGTTTATAATAGATCCTTTACTTTGATATAGAGAAATCAACATCGCGGGTGGACCCGAAAAAGAAAATAATGAACAACAGAAACTATTCAAACTACCCGGTGTATCGAGGGTAAAGTTAAGTAATGACATATGCCAACGTTTTCCAATTGGGATCGTGTTCTTCACTGGAGTTTCAGAGTGCGAGTGTGCATTAATTGCTATTTTTTTCCACTTGTATTGTACCGGACGTATTAAATTGCTATGGGCTGCTTTGGGGGGCATTGCTGATATTATAGCCAATATAGAGGGTCACAACATGTTCGAGGGTATTTTCATGGGTTGAGGTCGTGAGTATAAGCTGTTCGTATCTGTTTTATAAACAGTACCGAATAAAGTAAAACAAAATTTCTTTATTAGTATATACTGACCATTCTGAAGCAAATAATTTTCACACAACAATATAGATATATAATGTACTCTTAAATGAATCCCACAAGGATTGGAACAATCATCCCCAGCATTCCCACTGATTCCCATTGATCAGTTACTAGCCATCCCTTTTAAGTGTATGATCGATGACGTACGATGATAACAAACAGTTTACACTAATATAAATCAATTGTTAATACAATTCAAAACCGTTTCGGTGTCGGCATGCACTTAATGATAATGTCAACCATCAAAATAATGTCAACATTATAGTTTCTTGCAGTGATTGCCTTCTTTCCTTGTTCTTAACGTTCTATAGAAGCGTAGGAAGCGCAGATGGTTTTCTGACAGATAAAAGATACTTCGGACGAGCAAGATGCATCGTTCCAGTCACGTGTTGTGTCGGTTTGTGCGTCACGGTACCACACATGAGCACAGTCTTCGTTCCCTCCGTGGTTGGTGGGCTGGCCTGGGATCCACTTGGTGTAGTCCACCGGAGATCCATCGGACCAGACGAAGGTTCCTTCGCTGTCTATGTCATTCAGGCCGAACCAGAACCCCTTTGATAGGTAATTACAATTAAAAAGAAAAGAAACGAGGAACTGGATTTGCTGACTGATGATTGCGTCTTTATTTACAAATCCACTATCAGAAATATAAAGAAAATTGAACATCATCATTTTCACTTTTCTCGCTTAATGAAAGAGCACGACCATACTCTTTCAGGAAGCAGGGGAACGATATTACCCTTAATATGATTTATATCGGAAACAAGTTTGAGGAATGCATAATTTTCATGATAAATGAATTTTTGTGGAATTCTTCTATTTTCTTTATATTGTTGACCACACATGAAGTCATAAAATATAGTACCTGTGGTCTCCTTATCCAGTCATTACAACATCAAAACTTTACAAATTCATATTTTTTGCATCGATTGTCTGATTTTCCTCAAACTTTCACTGATGTATTCTACTAATAATGAATTACCATTATTACTTTCCCTCAATCCACATGATGGCTCTTTATTGGTTTTGGGTTCCTCTACTGATGGGGACTCGAGCCAAATCGTAAAAAAAAAAAAAAAAAGTTACCCGTACTAAATGAACTGATACTGAATATACTACATAATGAATTATGAATGGTTGAACCATCATTGTTATTTTGTTTTCGTCGAACTTCCTTAACCCTATAATAAAGCCCAAGGGGGGGGGGGGGGGAGCACATCGTGCCCCCTACCATATTTTCGTTTGCCACTCCCACACCCTTTACTCGATTTCAACCAAATTTGGTGACTTTACCTAGAATCTTATTGCAAACATTTTGATATATAATTTAGCTATGTACGCTTTTACTGGTTGCCACGGCAACCATAAACTGACAACAATGCATGTTCGTCAGATTTTGCATGATTTTCTGTTCCAATTTCAGTTAACAGTATATGATAATGGATGAAATGGGGGTTTTCTTGGCCGTAATTTGCTGAAGGACCAAAATGTGAAGTAATAATGGTTGTGAATTACCCTGAAATGCTCTTCTTATTATTTCCTTAATTTTTATTCGACATAGGCATCAAACAATAGATATAATAGAAATAATCGAAAATACAGCATTTTTCAAAGACTACCCTTTTATTTTGGGTTATTTTCACACAAGCTTTGCCTGTAATATCTTTTGTTTATCATATTATCAATATGCAAACTCAAAATTTTAATATTTTTGAAATATGAAATGTGATACCAATATATATACCCATTCCAAGCAATACATCATAGGTTTCCTATATTTCTTTATATTGTAATGAATGGCGCCCCCACACGTTGACCTTGAGAAATTTCAACCATTACAAAATAGTGAAGTTGACTTGCTTTTCCTTTATGGTAAATATGAAAATGATTGATCTACTGGGGATAAAGAAATAAAAAGAAAAAACATGATTTTAGCATATTTCCTATGTATTTCTTTATATTTTGGTAAATAGCGCCCCCTATATATATATATACAGAACCTTGGTGTTGGATCATCCACAGCAATTAGCGCTCCTCCAACATGCATGGTATCTATGATATCAATTCTCAAACTTAAAGGGACTGTACAGTACATGGTTGTGGTGGGGATTCATGTTTTGAACATTCCTAAGTGAGATAACGAGAAACCTCTTATGAAATATGAAAGAGCATGTAATTTGAGAAGGATTTGGCGTTTATTTGATGAAAATTGGTTTTCAAATGGCCGAGATATCCAAAATAGTGATGATAATAATAAAAGGTGACAGGCCACGCCTTTTATTAGGATCTCTTTGTTTCACCTTGTTTTTGGATATCTCAGCCATTTCAAAACCGATTTTCATCAAATAGTCTAGTGGGATTTTGGGAAAATATGACTGTCAGAGGCATTTGTTAGTAAAAGTTGGGAACCGGTCTATTTTGTATAATTCAAGTACGCTGAATCCAAAAATTCCGGTTCCCAAGCGGAATTTTGAGTCTAAGAGCATCTAATTTGCATAAACAAAATGGCCGCCAATTCATTGCTTTTTAAGGTGTCTCGATGATCTAATTTTCATAACGTCTCCCTAGACATGCAGAAATAGTAGTAATTTCAGAAATTAAGGTGCAAAGACAATATCTAGGTCATCATTGGTTCATAACTTTCACTTATATATGCAAATTAAGAAGTGAAATATGCAAATTAGGCGTTGCCGCTGATACAGTAATGCATTACCGCATATTATATGCACATGTATAGTACCTACGTGTTCACTTCTGCTTTTAATCATTTTAAAAAGTACTTTGTGTCGCCGGAGTCGAATCAAAATAAATCAATTCAAAAGAATTCAATCAATTCAAGAATTGAATTACACTTATGCAAATATCTATTCAAATTGGTACACAAGAGGATACATAACTGGCAGGATTCTAGATTCTACAACGCATTGCTGCAATATATGGATCTGATTCATAATTCTGAAGATAGTTGTCATTGTATCAAGACCAGTTCACGATTCCTAGTGCGCTAAAGAGATACAAGAACCAACCTTATGTATTAAAACAAAACATGCATCTCATTTACATAATAAATTATGCAAATATTTTTCCATTTTCTCAACATATTTTCCCCTAAAACAAAGTTTTGCTATTAAAATGTACCTTGGCGTAGTGAAAAATATATAGATATGCTATCGGTCAAACAAAGTGTTCATGGTGTCATCTGAGTCCGAGGAAAATCGAGTGTTGGAATCAACCAATTCAGAATAAAAAAATGAATAACAATTTGTAATAACGTATTCAAATTGGTACGCAAGAGGCTTTACTACGACAGGCTTCGAGATTCTACAACACATTGCCGCGATATATGAATCTGAATCATTATAGTTATAATATCAAGACGTAAGTTGATGATTCTTTTGTGTTAAAGGAGATACAAGAAAAAAAAAACCACAGTTATTAGAAATACCCCATAATCTAATTTGCATATAGATTATACAAATCTTCTATGGATATATTCCCTAAAACAAAGTCTTGCTATCAAAATGTACCTTGGCGTACTAAAATACAGCTAAGATATCGGGCAAACACGTTGCACATAATGATGTCGTCCGAAGTAAATCAAGTACTGGAATCAATCAATAAAGGAGAACTGAATGATACTAAAATGAAATATGTTTGCAAATTGATATTCAAGAGGCCGTAGACCAGGCAGGTTTCGAGATTCTACAACGCACTGCCGCAATATATGAATATGTTTCATAACAGTTATAACAATATCAAGACCTGTTAATGATTCCTGGTGTGATTAAGAGATGCAAAAATTAACTGCAACTAGTAAACAACACACATCTATTATCTCATTTGCATAATAAATTATGCAAATATTCACCCATTTTCTATATGCATATTCACCACTAAAACAAGGTCTTGCCATCAAAGCTATCGAACAATCACATCACTATACATCTATGGATTAGTGCAAGGTCGCTTTTTCCACCCTGTACTTTGTCGTTTTCATTGGATAGATTGGTTTATAATTATTTTCGATCTGTTGAATTTAAAATCAAGTGGCAACTTTCATAAATCTCGTCATAATTTATGGGTTTCCCAGAGATAGATTAAAAAAAACTATCTCTTCACCCACTCTGCAGGCTCAAGCAAAAAAAAAAAAAAAAAATGTAAGAAAAATCCTGGTATCTCGGACAGTGTCGGAAACAGAAACGTAGGATGAACTTTGTAATTCTAGTCATCAACACCTTTATATTTTGGCTGAAAAGAAACGTAATCTGAGTCAAAAAGTCTATTTCTCAATCGAGCTAAATTGATCTGCAGTCATGCAAGGTTTGCATCATCACATTGTTGCTAACATGCACACACTGCTGTACATCGTAGGCCTAATTTGTGACATTTGCATCGAAATGTTCTGCAATGCTTTCGCATGCACATGAAATCACCTCAAGGCAAATTTGCAGGATTGGAGCTAGATATATCAGTTGTACAGGCTGTAGATCAGATCAAAACGTTCCCATCCAATGTCTACTGGTGAAGAAAGATCAGGTCTGGCACAGTGAGCAGGATTTTCTTCTTTTTTTATTTTTTTTTAAGATACTGGAGTATTGTCGTTGGACTGCTTTTCGAGCGTCCAGTATACTTTTGTCGGTAAAATGGTGAAACATATTTTGTGCCAAACGAGCTTGTGTGATGCATCTTTTGAATCGAATATAAGTTTATTCTTATAAAGACGACTGATAACAACCATGTTCTTGGAACCCTTTAGTTTTTTTCTCGTACAAGCAGCATCCTTGATGATTGTGAGTCATTGTGAGTGCTACTGTCAGTATCAGTCTGGCAGAAAAAGCACAACTCCAGTATCTATACGGAAGAAGGCCTCTTTAAGGTAGCTATATCGGATAGATGTTATCTCTCAAGGGAACAAAAGTAACTTCATGTTCGCAAGGTAATGGAAAACCCAGGTCCTCCATGAAAAGGTCCATATCCTAATTCTTGGGCAGAAATTCAAGTGACTTTGTGGATATTCAAAAACTGTACTTGATAAACCATAATGAGAGGCAAAATGGCGTCCATTTACGTCTGATATGAAGTGGAATCATCTGTATGTAACATGGTTTCCAATGAGTATTCATTATTCCTTATTTCTTACAATCTACTGGCCCTTAAAGCTATAGAGGCCTGTTTGCTAAGAATGTCATTTCTATGATCTGATATCAGAAGTCAGACTGACAAGGGAGCGTGGCGTCGTCCAGTTAAGAATAAATTGAAATGCATCATACTAACTTGGTGGTTATCACTGGCGGCATGTTATCCAAGTATACTGAAAACAAAAACAAAAAGGAACGGGAAGGTGTAAACCCCTTATTTCGCAGATTGCACTGGCCGATGCAATTTCAGAGTTCGAACTGTCTTGGAAGTTGACTAAGTTACATTCTTATAACAGATGTAGAAGGATATAATATAGGTGGATGTGTGCCACATATCTTTTTTCCATTTCTTCTCCCTCACTGCTATTCTAACATCCTTATTTAAGTTTATCATGATAAGGCGCGGTCAGAGTGGTAAAAGATCGCAAAAACTTCAAGATCTTAAAGACTGCGATCTGAAACTTTTCGATATTTTGCCAATTTGGCCGCGCCTTTTGAGATCTTGGAGATCGCGATCTTAAACTTCTTGATCTTTTGCCAGTGTGTGATCGCGGCTATTCTACAAACTTAACTTTCCAATGGATCCTTCTCCAATCTTATATATCTAACGGACTTGCAACATAATTTTGTTTATTCATTGGGACATCAGTAATGTTTGTTGTGTACATTAAAGGTATTTTTCGTCGACTTGAACCCCCCCCCCAAAAAAAAAAAACACTTCATAAGACAAAATAGAATAAAACCACCTATCCATTTCAACCTATAGACGAATGTTTGCTATATAATCATATGTAATCTTTATTATCATATATATATATATGATTACCATGCTCTGGTTAACTGGGAAATAGAATTTCCTTGCCAATGCTATAGATTTGCATATTGGAACAATACAATAATGGATGTTGCATATGAATAAAATGGCATTGTTCGATGACATTTCCCCCCCCCCCCCATAAAAAGTTGAGTCATGATCCGTGTAGAGAGAGTTTTCATCAACTCGTTTTGCGATTATCGATGTAATAAAAGTATTTTGCATGATATTAACAATTTTATGGCAATATTGCAGCTATTTTGTATGTATTATGCAAATTAGATTTTAAAGTTCATTCGCTTGAAAAAGACCCGTTTTTGTTTTGTTTTGTTTTTGTTTTGTTTTTTTTTTAGCCCTAGCGCAATCATTTTTGGTTAAGAATCGGGTTCCTAACTTGAATTCTTTAAAAAAATCCAAAAGGACCATTTTAAAGGATTTGAAAAATAAATTTTTACCAGGGTATATAGACTATTGAATGAACTGCATGCGCATAAAACTCATGAAGCCTGCATATAATTTGCATACCGATACAATACATGTATTTGCATTTATTTTGATACCACTGAGAAGGGATTCAGATTTCATCTAACCCTCCAAACCTGCAAGTGTATATATCTAATATTCTTAACTTCCCTCTCAAGAGAAAAAAAAATATTAAAAAAATCTTCCAGTGTTAATATATATTTATCTGCATATTTCAGTACTAATTTGCATAATTATGAAAGAAATATATTATTCAACACCTGAGGAACGTTTATATCTCAAGTTGCTAATTCCATTATATGTACATAGATTTCAAATCACGTTTTTCCAGCTCGTTTACCAAAAAAAATCTAGAAAATGCGTGTCTGGAAATCACAATTTCTGTGGCTGGGGAGCCATTTTGTTTATGCAAATTAGATGGTCAAGATCGATGAATTTTGCTTGGGAACCGGAGTTTTCCTAACCCTCAAAACCTTAAAGTTTACATCTTTAGTGTTTAACTTGCCTCTCAAGAAAAACATTGTAACAATTCAGTGTTAATATACATTTATCTGCATATGTCAGTACTAATTTGCATAATTATGAATAGAATATACTATTTACCATCTGAGAAACGTTTATCCCTCAAATTGCTACTTCTATTATATGTACAACATATAAAATCACTTTTTTCCAGCTCGTTTGCAAAGAATTTCTAGAAAATCCGTGTCCGAAACTGAATAACTGACAATTTCAGTGGCTGGGCAGCCATTTTGTTTATGCAAATTAGATGGTCAAGATCGGTGAATTTCGCTTGGAAACCGGAGTTTTCCTGACCCTCAAAACCTTAAAGTCTACATATTTAGTGTTTAATTTGCCTCTCAAGAAATAAAAAATGTCAAAATTACTCTTCCAGTGTTAATGTATATATATATATATATATATATATATATATATATATACATATTTATCTGCATATTTCAGTCCTAATTTGCATAATTATGAATAAAATATACTCTTTGCCACCTGAGAAACGTTTATCCCTTATAAATTAGTAATTCTATTCTCTGTACAAACATTTCAAATCACTTTTTCCAGCTTGTTTGCAAAGAATTGCTAGAAAATGCGTATCTGGAACTGATAATTTCTGTAGCTTGGCAGCCATTTTGTTTATGCAAATTAGATGGTCAAGATCGGTGAATTTCGCTTGGGAACCGGATTTTTCGGATTCAGCATACTCAAATTAGGTAAAAGAGACCGGTTCCCAACTTTTACTCAAAAATGCCTCTAACACCATTTTAGAGAGCCCTTTTTCAGAAATCCCACTAGACTAAAATAAACTTTTGAAACCCCTTAGAACTGCATGGTCTTTGACATCTCATCTCATAGAGTGGTTTCTTCATATCTTGCAAAACGTTAACAGCTAAATCCTCACCTCAACCAGAACTGCAAGTATACGCACCCTTTAAATGAAAAAAGAACTTGAATTAGAGTATGAAAATAGGTAGACAGGATCATTATTATCATTACCCATTATTACGTATTGTCTTGTTAGGGACACGAGTATAGGCCTGTCTTTTTTTTTCTTTTTTAGATGAAAATAATTTTTAAACTCTTTTTCTATATTTCTTGAGAGATAATCATGATGACGTTGTATCATTCACGCTTTGATGGCGGACATGGACACAGACATTTCCTAGTGATACCATATTAATGACCAAAGTAGGCCTCATTAAAAATAGGGCCTACTCGTATCATCCTAAACAGAATTCAGCTGACCATCACTGAATCCTATTGTAGATTCCCTTTTTTTACGATGGTGGATGGGTTGGGACTTACCGATGCTGGTGTAGGAACAGATGATCTCCACAACTCGTACAAGAAGTCATTTTCTCCCTCGCTGTGCACTGACGCCAGATTTCCCCCATGGTTCAGTCAGTGGTCCCTCGCAGCTGTCCATGTTTTCTCAGCACCGAACATTCGGTAGCAGTAGTCCCCGTACTGCGTCCAGAGACTCTCGCAACGCATGGACAACTGCGTCGACAACTGCACTTGCGTGAGTGCGGCAAGGACTAGGGTAAGGGTAGCTGCTGCATGCATGGTCGTCACTCTACAGTTTCCACTCCAGAAGTATGATCCCTTTATCCTATGTGAATTCTATTGATGGATGAAGTAGAATGAGAATACAGTATAGGAGGTTTGTAATGTATAGGGGTTGAAAAGGTTTGATCCACTGATGCTGAACGAACTTTCACAACCTTCGTTGTAGACATAGTCCAGCTGTTAGCTCCCCCTAACGTTATTTCATGGAAGTTTAGGGTTTGTTATCACTGGGCTCTAAAAAGGCATTTCAAAATTTAATATACTTAAAAAAATTGATTCACTCATATTTTACTGCTTTCATACCAGAATACACGTTCATGAAAGTAAGAGGTATTCTGGGAACATTTTGTTTGTTGTATGTATGTTGCAGTCGCAGTCTATGACACATTGGTATATTAACTGTGATTTAGGCTGATTTGAATTTACTCATAACAAAACAGCTTTGACAGTCATAATTATGTAAATATTTGAAATTTTCCGTATCATTCTTCAAACCTGAAGCTTATTGACAAACTAAAAGACATACTGCAGTTAAATGCATTTATTGATAATCTATCACTAATACTTTCCCCCCCCCCAAAAAAAAAATGTAGTTGGTAAAAAAAAAAAAGAACTTGCAATAGCAAGCGGACTAGTCGCTGCCAGTTTTTTGATAATACAAGTTGTGTTACATTTTGTTTGCAATACATACAAAAGTGATGTTTTATAGATGTTTACAGCTTTTTATGGGGAACATTAAAACGTCATTACAGCTAAAAGATACATATTCGAATGACTTGAAAAAAGCTTTACGTGATTTTATATTCTTTAGATCATTTGGGAGGCTGTATGAACATTTTTCCGTTTGAAAATGGGTGCAAGTCACGAGACTGACACCCACGAGTCATAGAGCTCACGAGTCATACAGCCCATGAGTTATACAGCTCACGAGTCATACAGCCCATGAGATCGACACTAATAACAAGGCACACGAGAGTATCTGTCGAACTCGTGGGCTGCTTTTACCTAGTGTCGAACTCATGGGCTTTATTTGCGTAGTGTCGAAATTATGGGCTGTATGACTCATGAGCTGTATGACTCATGGGCATTTTTCAATGTCGAACTCCTGGGCTGTATGACTTGTGGGTGTCGGTCTTGTGGGATGACCCCTTGAAAATTATGAAGTAAAGTGCCAGGATATGTTTCCTAGGTCCTCTGAAGCAGATTGCACGTACTCATTTCTTTTGTAGCAACAAATAATGTATAGATGTGAATGCAGTGCACATCCCAAAAACTTCTAGATCATTAAGTCACAATATATGCGAAAGTATAAGAGTATTAAGAAAAATGGTAAGATTCGTCTAGGCACAACTTGTCTAATTCTAAATATAATTCCAATTGTATCCTTCAATGAGGAAGAGACACAATCAATATGTTTTTGTCATGATATAATATATTTTCGTCTATATTAACTCCAAGAAACTAAAAGCCAAGGAAGCAGACAACAAGAAACCATTATTTTGAAAAAGTTGAGACGAGTTGAAACGAGCGGGACATTGAATTCAAAACATCAATAAAGGAAAGCTTCTCAAAAGAAGAAGAAGAAAGATAATATGAAGACGATGGTTATATGCGCGGTGTAGCGAGAATTCAGCCCCGAGATTCACCCTGTGTAATGGTCATGACGAACATAGATAACGATCTACTCTGTACCATGTTACAGGTGATTATTATGTTCGTTATTCCGGAGGTTTGTTGATCCGAAATTGAAATATAAGGTTCGCTATTTAGAGGGTTTGTCAATCTGAAAATGGGAAAAAGGGTTCGTTGTTGAATTCCCAAGGATCGTTAAAGGAAACCAAAGCCCAAAGACCAATATGGATTGAGTGAAAAGCAGCAAAATTGTGTAGAACACATCAGGGAAAGTTTGAGGAAAATCGGACAAGCGATGCAAAAAAAAAAAAAAAAATAAAAAATCCTGAAAATTACACACAGGGCCGGCGCAGCCGTAGGGGTCGTGGGGGCCCATCGGGCCCCCACACTTTTTGTGCACAATACAAAGGAATATACATAAGGTGTCATCACATCACTAAATGTGGCGGCGGTGAGGTTATGTGTTTTCTTTGAAGACCTTTTTTTTTTATAACACCTGGAAATGGGAGGGGAGAGAATGAGCTGAAGACTTTTTTTTTTTTTTTTTTTTTTTGCTTGTCAGCTGAAGAAACCCGGAAGTGGACGGGGAGAGATGAGCTGAGGACCTTTTTTTTTTTTTTTTTTTTTTTTTTTTTGCTTGTTAGCTCATGAAACCCGGAAGTGGGCCCCCACACTTTTGAAAACACTGCGCAGGCCCTGACACATTCCATCAACTTATACGGACATAATCTGTTAAGGGTGATATCATTCTCCCTGCTTTCATTCTGAAAGAGGTTAGTCAAGGGCTCTTTCATTAAAAAAGAAAAGCAAAAGTGGGGCGAAATTTCTTTATATTTGTTTTTATATTGTTGTCCACGTTACCCTCTAGTATTGTCTCTTCATCCAGCAGTTCCAACATCAAAACTGTAAAATATCATAACTTTTGCATCGATTGTCCGATTTCCCTCAAACTTTCCCTGATGTGTTCTAATAATGTTGCAGAGTCCGACAATGAAATAAGTTCCGTTAATTAAAAAAGAAAAGGTACACGTGAAGAAGGCGCGTACTGTCGAAAGGAATTAAGAACCTTAAATTGTTTTCGGATTAACGAATAACCTTCGAAATGACTAAACTTTTTTTTTTTCGGAATGACAAGTCTTGGATAAACGAACCTTCGGAACAACGAGGATCTGAATAACGAACTGCATGTAGCCCCATGTTATACAATGTACTATAGACTTGACAAACAAGATTCTTGTGTCTTTTAAGAGATGTTGTAAGCAAAAAGCTATACTTACCCTCTGAGAACGAATCGACCCTTCTTCGTTAGCTGGAATCGCTTTGAACAACGGTCGAGGAAGCTTGTAGTCGTTTATGAAAGTAGAACTCTTGCACGCACTACCCTCGTTTCAGTCTACGTCACTGAATATCATAGGTCAGCAAAATCAATGTTCGCCAATCGGCTTACGTGTTGGTACATCCCATTAGCTAGCGTGTAATGTAGGGCCTATATCCAATCAGCTATCACTATAGCGTGTAATAGGTAAGCCCTCCAATCAGCTATCGTGATGCAAATTAATGCAATGTGCAAATTAATGCAATGTCATAAAAAGTAAGCAGACACGAGTGTACAAACACAAAATGTTGTCCTAACAAAAAAAAATTGTGCGAACAAGACATTACAAGTAGTACAATATAATGATTAAGATAACAGAAAACGTCCGGTCACACCGGAAGCCGCGCTCGATCAAAGTTCTGGGTAAATAGTCCATGGGCCAAGAGCCGAAAAATGGGTTGTTGGTACCATCTGAGGTGGCACAACCTTTTTGGTGTCAGTTTGTTTGTCGGGCATAGATATGCTTATCAAGCTATGATAGCATTTCCAAATGAGTAGCTTAGTCATAATAAATGAATTTTTAACCAATTTGGTCTCGTTTTTATATCCCTATACTTCTGAATCGAAACTAAACCGCTATACAAAGAAGAGCACTGCCTTCTGTATGTCCACAGGTGTTCTGTTGTAAACGCGGTGCGCTTGGTCTTTATTCAAGGCAGCGAAGGGAATATCCAAAGGGTTGTGATGTCCACAGCTGTCACGCGGTGCGCTTAGTCTTTATCTAGACCAATGTACCGTTATCATATCTAAAGTTCCTCATAAAAGGGATTATCTATACTGTTTTATACTACCCTATCAACAAATATATCAGTTTTAAACAAAAATCACTCTGTTCATTTACAATATCATTCATTATAATGTATCGTAGTGTATCGGTACATTGTTTTTGCATTATCTTATATTGTTGGAGGGAAATAAAGCGACATTGGCGTGGTATCAGCGTTTCCACCGTAGCGTTTTCGCGGGAAAATGATAAATAATTGAAAGACACGGTAAAATTCACGAGGAATTGCTTTTGTTGTTGTTGTTGTTTTTAGATAAAAGGATATACACTGTATCATACGCTTTGGATATTCCCTTCGCCGTCTAGAATAAAGACTAAGCGCTGTGGACATCATAACCTTTGGATATTCCCTTCGCGGCCTTGAATAAAGACTAAGCGCACCGCGTTTACAATAGAACACCTGTGAACATACCATAGAGCTGCATTTTACAGCTCTATGGAACATACAGAAGACAGTGCTCTTCTTTGTATAGCGGTTAGTTTCGATTCAGAAGTATAGAGATATAACAACGAGACCAAATTGGTTAAAAATTCATTTACTATGACTAAGCTACTGGAAATGCTATCATAGCTTGATAAGCATATCTATGCCCGACAAACAAAATGACACCAAAAAGGTTTTGCCACCTCAGATGGTACCAATATCTGGCCTGGCCCATGGACTAAAAGATAAGTTTCGCGTGAGAGGAGAATAATGGCGCTCCGCTTTGCGTGTAACGATGCACTCAAAGGAATAATAAATCTTCTATTCCATTTTTAAAATTTTTTTCGTGTGTGTGTATGTATGTGTGTGTGTGTGTGTGTGTATGTGTGTGTGTGTGTGTGTGATATGTGTGTGTGTGTGTGTGTGTGTGTGTGCGTGTGTGTGTGTGTGTGTGTGTATTTTTCATGCCTGTGCGGCTGACTCTTCTCTTACTTGCCAATACATTTTGCTCAGTTTGATATAAAGTCTGTTAGTTACAATGGTGTAGCATAGGCCTTAACCCCACTGGAAGAATACTGAGTACCAGTATATAGCTAACGCGGCGAAGTTCAAGCCGAAACGCTCATCGACCCTTTGAACGGTCATTATTTTGATGAAAGCACACTATGTACATATCGGAACAACACACTATGACCGATACGTGATACAAACATTCCTGACATGGTTTTGACACTTGTTCTCCAACAACAGAAGACAATATCGTTTAACACTTTAAAGTTTATTATAATGTTTATTTTTTTTAAAGACATTATTCATGAGTTTTGTGGGTTTTTTTATTCTATCCTTCCAAACCACAACGTTACTGAAAGTGTAGAGGCCTTGCAACTCATTCGTGAAGAATAATTCTTTTTTATGACAAACCTATAGGAAAAATGATAAGATAATCAATGCTGAAAATAATACATGACGGATATTTTGTACCAGTATTATCCTTCAAGAGACGATCGGATTCTAACTATGAATATCTGTTAACAAGGTTCAAAGCACTACATGACTGTCTGTATCCTGTTTAGGTTCCACTTTATTTATTCATTTATTATTATATTTTTTTTTTTTTGCTGATCAGCGAATTTGACTCTGTGTCCTGGTCTGTATAGCTCTCTGTCTGAACTATCTATCCATCTATAAAGATAAAGGCAGAGAGAAAGAAAGAGAGAGAGAGAGAGAGAGAGAGAGAGATCGAGGGAGAAAAACACGACACACACCGCGCAGAGAGAATGAAGGCGCATTGATTTTGCAGCCTGTCTTCATGACATGCCCCAGAAAAGTCACAATTATTTTTTTTTCCAAAACATGATTTTCAAAGAGGAAGCAATAAAAGTCTCGTTGGATATATATAGGTCGGGTTGAACGGTCATGTAAAAACCTTCCAGTTCGTACATGGTGTCTTGGTGCATACAAAAAGCATGTCATTCGCATCAGTGATTAGGAAGGATATTATACAGGGCTCACACCTGTAAATAAAATGGCCTGTCCCAGACGCGCGTCCCAGACCCCTTCACAAATTCATACCAAAGATACCAAAATAAATGAAGAAAAAAAATGATTAAAAATTATTGATGCAGTTTGGCAAAAAACTGAATAGCTGCTGTAGATATTGAGTATGAATTCCTCTATGCAAACTGCATTTTGGTTGGAAGATGACAGCTTTTCTGATGGAATTTGAGGGGACTATATTTCATTGGGTACGTGTACGGAAAATAGGTGATTTTTTGAGTGACAAGAACTCGTAGTCTGGCTTTGCGGACCCTTGGACAGAATTTGAGCACAAGAACCCACCCTGAAAATTTGATGGATGAAAGGGTATATCTCATTTATCAAGGTTAGTGAAGCTGAAACACCTCATTTCTCCCAGCTATTTTACAGAATTTTTTGAAATTTGAATGTTAACACACGTCTCTGTATGGGGAATTATTTATCCGTGTGAGCCCTACACTTGTGTCACACACGGTATTCGTAGAGGGCGCTATTTTTGGAACATTGAATCGATCAATATGCTCTCTTTTATCTTAAAAAAAAAATACTGAAATCTGTTTGGAAAACGTCGGGAACTCATAACTAATTGATATGGGTAGATTGATAGATTGATAATATTTGCAGTTAGTCCCTATGAATGTGTTTTCACTTTATTCTGTATCTGACAGAATACAATCGATAGTTATTTTGTCCATTGTTAATTAGACAGTTCCTAGGCGCTCTGTACAGTGTGCAAGAAATCATGATCGATTATAAAAATCTAATAACTCTAAGTGGTTACCATTCCCATTCAGTGTAATTATACCCTTCGTACATCATAAAGAGGCTTTGTAAAAGCAAATTATTTGAAAAAATAATAATAATGATATCCTTGTAAACCATGCGAAATCTTTTTTCTTGTAAAATTTAGAATTTAAATGGACGTACGTGTCACAAATGTATATAACTGATAACCATCCTCATATTTTTTGCTGTTTATATATATATATATATTATGTGAACAATAGTCACTCTGGTTTTTCTGCAATACGCATAAATCTTTCGCCTTTTACTAAAGATTTCCGTGCAGAGGAACACATTGATGAGTCTATAACGATTTTTCTCCGGTTTGCCGATAAGGCAGACCTTGCCGTACCCTCATGTAAAGACAGACTTTTGAACACAAAATTATACCATTCGCAGACGTTTTGGTTGCGCTCTGATACTGAATCTTCGACTCGAGCGTGTCTCATCATCACCGTCGCCATCTGATTGTGAGTAGGATAATCCTGAGAAAACGACCGCGTAATTGTGCATTGTCACTGACAAAAGAACCGTTTCCCTAATTTCTGCCTTATTTGTCTGAGGTGCCTTTTTAGACTCAATCAAATATTAACTACCTTTGAAAAAGCACCAAGGATGGGTAGCAACAAACATGAAGATTTGACAAATTTTCTGCCTCAAACTTGGTAAATATAAGTGGACACTGCTTGTGTATGCATGTAACATTGTTTAATGGTTAAAATTATACATGTTGTCTATACGGTTATTGTCCATGTTTATTTTGAGACAACTTGCGAAAATGGGAAAAATTATATTACAAATCGCAATCAACCTGTCAAAATCTTTGCTTTTTCTTTTGGAGTACACTTGCATGTATTTCGTAAATGAAATTGTTTGAGCGATGATTTTCAAATAAATCATTGCCCCCTCAACTATAAAATAAATGCATTTTCCTGATTTAAGAGAGACTTTTAATAATAATCTTGCGCGTGTAGGTTTTTTTCTTCTTCTTTTTTAAAGCGAAGTGTTGTTTTCATACAGGCTGACTTTTTTTTCGATAATTGAGGGCAAAGCGAGAAAGCATTTATAAAATGTTTTGTGACACTTTTGACCGAAACAGACCGAAACGAGCAATTAATGTTGTATGAATGGTAGCTCCATGCAAATTCATGGACACAGAATGTTCAGTTTTCTGAGGTATACATTTCCAGCATTGGCAGGTGATTGAAATGTGGCTTATTCTCCTCTATAAATAGCTGGAATAGCCCATTATAAACTATTGTAACCAATTTATACATACGCACGCGCGCGCGCGCGCGCACACACACACACACACACACATGCACACACACACACACACACACACACACACTGGCACACTCACACACACACTGGCACACTCACACACACACACACACACACACACACACACACACACATGCGGAAGGCTCCATTAACACTTTCATTGATCCCTTGTTCAGGCTATGGGCGTGACGTAACTTTTATAATCGATAACCCATTATTATCTGACCAAGTCGTGCAGATTCTATAGCATCAAACGAAAACCACTGTAGATATAGCTGTGGTAGATCGAGAATTCAGTGCATCGCTAGAGGTTTTCCGGGGTGCGTTTTTTTTTTAGATGGCACAGATTGGGGCAAGCACATAAAGGGGTCGACGGTCTGCAATAAAGTGAATAACAACATTGTATGCAGTGGAGAGCGTTGTCACGTTCAAAATCATTGCCAAATGGTTTGTGTCTGGCGTCTGTGGAGAGTAATAATGTCCTTAAATTGTGTTTTACGATCCAATCGAGCCAAACACCGAAAAACAAGCAAACAAAAGAAGGAAAAGGGAAGGAGATTAACGAGCGGGATAATATAAACATTTGCAAGATTGTTTTTAAACGGATCTTACCGCCACTGTAGGACAAGCTTCTTTGTATGAACCAAAACAGATCCACGACAATAGGTCATCTGCATATCTCAACGCCATTTTAAAAAGCTACATCATAATCCCCGGATGCTGATAGTGGCAATGCTCTTATTATATCTCCTGGGTCAGCCTGTCATGCAGTTGCTCAGACTTCACACGCTATATACAAGAGCCTATGCATACTTCCATCGGTATACAACGTAATCGTTCTCTTTATTTCGTCACTTCAAATCTATCCATCGTATCAATCAAAATCATTTCAGCAATAGCATTCCAAACATTTTAATGACTGTTTTAGTAGTGTCCTTAAATGGGAATAAATGGCTGATAGAAAAGAGATCGTAAACAGTTTACATTTTGCTCGTGACCATGTCACCTCAATAGCTATGATAGCTATTGCTCAACCTATACACGGCTCAACCAACGACACAGCACTCATTAATACTCATTGCAGTAAATAAAATTTTAACCAGGTTAAAGGTCATAATATTTCAATTTAGTCTTGATGTAAACTTATACCATTGTACGAAAAAAAATCTTACAAACAAGCAAGAAAGCTCAATTGTTGGTGGATCCCCTGACATAGCAAAAATTGCAAAGCATTCTCACTTTAATATGAATAAACATTAAAATTACCTTGAGTACAGATGAACTGACGCTAACAGTCTTGCATGTAAAAGGAATAATGATTCACGTCATAGATTAGAATATGTTACTATAAATTATAGGTTCCTAAAGGAGATACTTTATGGAGTCAATCATGTATTTGGGTAATTCCGTGAAGTTGGGGCACAAAGTGTTACATTTTTTAGCATAACTCAATACTTATTATGCTATATACATATATTGTTTATAGGCTTTACATTTGTATTGAGACCATACATTTTCCTGGAAATTTTGTGCCATTCAGACTCAATTTTGATGAAGTTATCTTAAAACCAAATGTAACAGTGTCCTGTAGCATCGTGACGTGTCCATGTATAGCATCGTGATAGTTAAAATCTGGTCCTAAAAGACAAATTAATGCAATTAGCTTGACCAAAATTTGATATAATATGCATAATTACTAGATTAGTCAGATAGCTAAATATCTTAACTCTCCTTTCCACAGTTTTACTTTTACAAGAAAATTACACATTGTGTCCCTATGCTACGCGGTGTCCACCAAATGTAACAAAAAGGACACCGCGTATATAGCATCGTGATACATTTTGTAATTTTCTTTTAAAATTAAAATTGTGTACAGGAAATTTGAGATATTTGGCTATCTGACTAATCTAGTATATGCATATTGCATCAAATTTTGGTCAAGCTAATTGCCATAATTTGTCTCTTAGGACCAAATTTTAAGATATCACGATGCTATATGGACACGTCCCGATGCTACAGGACACCGTTACATATTGTTTAATAACTTCACCAAAATTGAGTCTGAATGGCACAAAATTTCCAGGAAAATGTGTGGCCTCAATGCAAATGTAAAGCCTACAAACAATAAATGTATAGCATCATTAATATTGAGTTATGCTGAAATGTATTTTTCAAATATCACAATGCTACATGGACACTGCCCCAACTTCATGGAATTTCCCATGTACAGAATTCAAATTTATTCAATTATTTATCTAGCTCTTCAAATTCACGAAATTCTTCCGTCGATGTGTTTTTTATTGCAACTACTTCTAAAACACTCATCAATTCAGTGCTTATTTACGTCGATTATAGGTTCGGGCGGAAGGTCGATGACGCCTGTCCGGGGAGATCAGGAGGTCGTAGGTTCGAATTTTGCTCGAGTACGTATACGCCCATGAATTTTGTCGTGGCTACTATCAAAACACCAATCAATTCAGTGCCTATTTATGTCGATGTATATAAGGAAATTTGTCAAACAGTTGTAATAAAAACACCTCGACGGAAGAATTTCATGAATTTGAATACAATAATCTTTGCATTGTTCCTCAAGATAAGAGTCCGTGAAATAAAATTGCATCAAGCGCTCGATCGGTCTCGCGTTCACTTGTTTTTGCTGTGCTCGGTATATGTACGTCATAATTCATCATAAAGTATTGTCATATTATTTAGCGAGCCCATATCTTCGCGAATTGGGACTTCCCGGCAATTTGGGAGCGGGATGTACATTGATGAAAACAAAAAGCACGTTCACGTGTTGTCAGTTTTCGAATAGCACCCACTGTCAAAATAAAAAAAAAATAACCCTCGCGAAATATTTGGCGGATACAGTTATTAGTCTCATCCTTCATACCACAATTAAATACCTTGTCAAAAAGGCTATCCTACCTCGCATTTTTCAGAATCTGCAGCTTATTATCACATAGATTTTATGAATAACGTGCATCCTTTATCAATATGGAATTATTATTTTTTTTATCATGTTGTCGCACATATTCTTTCAAAGTAAAGTAAACGCTGATGAAACCAAAACCAAACAAAAAACCGTGAAGGGTCGGGGGGGGGGGGGATTGAAGAGATACAAATGATGAATTCGTCGCTTATCAATTGCTTACGAAGCCTCGCTTTCACACTGCGTGGCAAATGTGACGGGGAAAGACACTTTCCTCAGAAATAATTATGGTATAGGATAGGTCTATCTTAAAGGTCTTGTTTAACTTTGGGAGCAGTGGTTTAAAAAATGTTCAAGATATCACATTATTTTGATGCATATGTAGATCCTATGTGTAGGTCTGTTGTATATCACAAAACATCCTACCATGTAACATTTTTGGAAAAAAAACCCCAAAAAACAAAACTAAAATATAAGAAGATATCAATATTCTTCTCAAACCATAACTGTAGACGGTTTAGTCTGGAAACATTTTTATCATAACTTTTTTCACATTTTGTGTATTTAACAATACATGTACTTAACATCGATTAGTTCTATACGGATTCATATTTTTACAGTGCTTGTTTCTACCCCTAACTCACATTTTAGAACTTTCTTAAAGCACTAATGCTGGATTTTGTTTCATCTGCAAATGGTTAATTACGTCTTTAAAAGCCCAAACTAACAATATTGCTGTGAATCTAAAAAAAAAAAAAAAAAGGAAAAGAAGAAGCATTATATACTTCAGCACATACGAAGTACTAGATTCAGTGGGAACTCGTATTATTGCTTTACTGGAATTGCCTGAGACTGCTGCCCGTGTGAGTGCACGTGCAGGTGCTTCATGTAAAGTACACGTGTACACACATTCAATGTTAGAAGTTCAATGGCATACCGTACTTTATCGTGTACGTGACACCGCACCATGACAACTGGCAATAAGGACATTAGGAATCGCCACCTCCTGCCTGGGCGTACACTAGCAGTATGTTACCTATGGCAGGTGTTGCTTGTAGCGTACAGGGCGGGCGGTGAGTCTCACTCCCAACGCTACACCCTGCACGTAATCTAAATTTGTATAGCACAATGCACCTGTATGCATGCAGTAAACTCAATTCAATTTACCCGCAATTCTTACTAGGTTTGCCAATTTAATGCGGATTTAAAAAGAAAACTAATAAGTTGTTTTAAATATAACAATTAAAGCTTCTCTCTTTTAATATTATTTTTATCAAAAGAATTTATTAAAGATTAATCATAATGATAAGAATAAACACACAAATCCCAAAACGCATGCTGAAATCTTACTTGGACAGCAGACTAGCTAGCAGCAAGGACGCTTTGTAGTCACCCAATCACAGAGAAGATACCGCACGGCACAGCTCCGCCCCAGGAAACTCTGGAAGGTTGACCAATCAGAGGGAAGTGTCCTTATACATATTCATTTTTCTGGTAGGGCGCTAAAATTTGATCGCCGAAATCTCGCGCTCGCGCTCTTCCTTGCATTCCCTCGCAAACCACTCACGGCTGCAAGACGTCCCTTCCCCGCGTCCTGGTCAGTTTTGTCCTCTTAAACTTTCAAGCTAATTCAAAAGACAAAAGTTTTGAAGTTGAATACTCATTTTTGTTGACTTCAATAGTTTGTCCGTCCCATAATATTAATCACGATGCTTTCCGTACATTCGCCAAACACCACCAACAACATGAAGAATCTGACGACTAAACTGCAGAACTCTTCGCTTGATGACAAAGAAAACGAGGTGAGTTGTCTCTGTCGAAAATTGCCTTGAGAGTTGTTAGAATGCCCACGTTATTCTTCCTTGAGTGATGCGTAAACCTTTCACACCTTCTCTTTTATTAGCGTTTCAGCATTTTAACAACTTCAATCTAAATATTAGAATATAAATGAATGCTACCATCGACCATCACCGTGTTATTTTCCCATACAAAAAGGCCATACGATTACGAGTAACGTTAGAATTTAGATTAACAACGTAAATCTACTCGTTTTTTCCTCAACCTCGTACATTGGTAAACGTTAATTGTTTGGTTTAGGCCTTTATCACATCACTGACACTTCATGTAGATTCTAAAGGTTAGACCTAACTGAGAGAATTAAACCCTAACACAGTTACATCCATATCATCAGTAACGGTGTTAGGCCCTACTGCTCAAATGTGCTGGTCAGTAGATATTCTATCTAACAAGACTAGAGCTACACATAACCCGCCATCTAAAACAGTTTCGTTTTGGTGCGCTGAACGGTTCACGAACTAGCTTCGGTCTATTTGTGTGTTTGTGCGAGTGCGGTGAGTTCGTTCTTTTTTCCCGCGTTTTGCCTCACGAAGTGTCGCATTACTCGTCTTTGAGTCTTGGTCCTAAACTTGAACGCAATTTACGCTATCCATCATCTCTTTCTTTGTCTTCCAGGGTTCAACAAAAAGGCACCTGAAGCCCAGGACCATTCTTGGCGATAGTCAAATCCCGGTAAGTAACACAACAGATCGCGCGACATCAGAACAATAGAGTTAAAATTCGGTGGTCAGCTGTCCGCCACAGCAGCAGCGGTTCCTTTTGTTCTCGTCTATGTCGAGTGGCGCTCTCGGAGTCAACGGGCGTTGGTCGCTGCTTACACAACGCTGAACCCCAAGCTTACACAAGCACTTCCTGACGGGTTGGCGTTGCACAACCTAACTGCCCCAACGGCTTTCCGCGCTCTTACGACATTATTCAACTCTTTGTCTTTTTAACTTACTCCTTGTTTAGAAGAAGCAACGTTTATTTTGCCCATTTATTGATTGGCAAATACACGAGACTACATTATCTAATGAGGGCAAACTTGCTTGGTTTCTTTATCATGCTGAATCAAGAAAGAGAAAGGTCAACAAGGCACAAAGCAAAGCTATGCTTTAGTATGAGTATGATTTTTAAGTTTAACCGTTTAATTAAACTTCGTCCACTACCAAATCCTCGCAGTTGAGTTATTGTTTCTATAACTTACGCGATGTTACTTATATTTTCTACGTAGGTCTATTAGAAATAATAGAGATGACTGTCTGGATTTAATGATTTCATTCACGTTAGAGAAGATGGAGTCAAGTTTTAAACAACTTTTAAGAACTTCTAAACCGTCAACGATGTTTTAACTTTTTAGACATTATGACTTGCAAGTTGTTTTGTGCATCAATAGTTAGCTTGTCTAATTTTCCAATGGAAATTTAATAAGATAGAGGTCTCTAATTTTTTTTTTTTAAACAGATCCAGACCCTATAACAATTAAAGGCATTTCTTCACTTTGAATAACATTGTGAGTCAAGTTGTACACTCCCCATCTTCTTCTTTTTTTTTTTGTTCAATGTTCTTTTTAAATTCCTGTGGGCCTTATCTAGATCTTTTTGAAGAATAATTTTGCCCAAATTTCCAACTGAGTTATGAACACTTAGCCAGGCTTCAGAATATGTAATAGCTGGTGTAGATCTAACGTTACAGTTAGTGGTTAGAAATCTCTTAAAACTAAAAGTTTAATTGTTAAGATTTTTGTGAATAAGACTGGTCTCTGTGTCTGAGGGACAAAGGATCTGGTATCATTATGCAGAAATGATCTACAATGAACTACATCGTATATTTTGTTTCTTTTCACTGTTTTTTATATACAGAACCTCCCTCAAGAAGTACCATTCTCACACCAACTTAAGGAACACGCAAAAGTAAGTTGTCTATTTGAGAAGAATAAGCAGGTTGAATCTTTTCTCAAAACAGGAAACACAATTATGTAACTTTTTCAACTATATCCACCACTGAACGACTGCATCAATGATGGTGCACTGGACGGGTGGAGAGACTTGTTAGCCAGTCTGACCTCAGTAGTATAGACCATAGTATATACGGTACATAATTTGTGATGTAGCCACTCTGTTTACATCAGTTTTGAAGGTGCACTTTCATTTCACTGAGCTATTGGTCTATATTTGAAATAAAATCACCAGAGTCCAGACTATGTTTTTTTCTCTCTCGACTGTTTCTCATTGTACATTTTGAACTTACATCAATGGCAATGCAAAGTCTTAGTTTTTGTTTTTGTTTTTTTTTTTTTGCATGTAATTTTACCAGGTGTGTTTATTGCCATTTTTTTTTCCAGACAAAGCTGATCAAGCATGAAAATAATGGCAAGAAAGTTGTGTCTGTGGTGAGTATGACAATCATGTAGTGATGTACTGAGTTCACAATAGGAAATCGATGTTTGATACATGGACATATCCATTGCCTTATTCATTCCTGCAGCTGAATGTTTATCAAATTCTTAGATAAAAAGGATGGTAAAATCTTTTCAAGGCAAAATGCTGCCATGTCCCTTTTGACTTTGTGGAAGGCTTTCTGAAACTTGAATATTTTCCTTTGTGTCCATACCTCAAAGAGGTGATAACTCTATTGGACTTTTAAAATCATTTGTTTACCAATCAAATGCACTAATTGGGGGTAACTAAGTATGGGTATCTCCCCGATGGCCCTTCTGTAATCTCCCAGATTTTGATGGAGTGTTTATAGGCATGTATAAAATGTTGCAGTAGTCCTTTTCTCAAGTGCCAATGCATTTGCCTTATAGCATTAGAGTTGACCAAGTCCAGTTTGTTGTGACTCTTAATTTAACATCAAACCAGTGACCCCCCACCCTTGCAGATTTGATCCTAGCTCCCAACTTATAAAAACTGTTGTATTATAGTGAATAATTTTCAGTCATGTCTTTTGTCATCAGTCTGTGCTGTTCGTTTTGTCAATTTGTGTGATTATTTTTTTCTTGTTAACTTGCAGAACCGTAAAGAGGAGCCGCTTCTCCGAGACAACCCCCGCCGCTTCGTCATCTTCCCCATCCAGTATCACGACATCTGGCACTTCTACAAGAAGGCCGAGGCCTCCTTCTGGACGGCGGAGGAGGTGGACCTGTCCAAGGACCTTGAACACTGGGCTGGCCTCAAGGATGAGGAGAGGCATTTCATCTCGCACGTTCTTGCCTTCTTCGCTGCCAGCGATGGCATCGTCAACGAAAATCTGGTGAGCATTTGAGCTTTGCTATGTCCAACATCTTTACTTCCCTAACAATTGTGACCTCATATGAAAAATGACAAAACTTGACTGTGCAGTACATTTTTGCAGTTCAAATGCATTGAGGTGTATCTGCATTACTGTACTGCAAACTTTTTTCACAAATCTGTAGGTTTTACCAGTTTCACCTAATTATTTACTTAATAATTTATGTATGTATTATTATTCATTTATGTATTTATGTGTTTACGTATTTATTTTTATTTATTCATTTATTTATTTATTTATTTATTTATTTGTTTATTTGCAAGTAGGTTCTCTACTCTTACACCCCTGCTAGACACATTGTAGGGTGGCAGTCCTGAGATTTCATTCATATTGTGCGCAAATTGGGTTATTTTTTTGAGTAACATCGTCGTGTTCAGAATACGAGAAAAAAATTAATTCCAGAACTGATGTGTCTCGCTAATCCATGGGGAGGTTCTATGCCTTTTCATATCTTGATAAGAAAATACACAAGTCTTCCTGATTGCACTCTAGTAATTTTTCTAGATTGGATGTGGAAATGTTTGTAGACTGTATATTTCATGTGAAAATACTCTCACAAAAGAAAAGGGGAAAAAAATGGCAAAACTAGCCAGGATACATATCATAAGCGATATCAAGAAATTTACCAGTGCTATCATCAAAAGGTTGTAACAATATCTTAATTTATTGTTATTCAGATGATGTTCGTAACTTGTAGGCGTTAGTTTGCACTGTGTTTTTGTTTTTGTTTTCCTTTTGTTAAGATACACATTGTACAAGATGCATCTAATGCTGTTGTTTCACTGCTTACATGGAAAATTATTTTTTTTTCATAATTGATGATGTTCACTGATTTAATTTTAAATGTTTTCTCAGGTGGAAAGATTCAGCCAAGAGGTGCAGGTTGCCGAGGCGCGATGCTTCTACGGTTTCCAGATCGCCATCGAAAACATCCACTCTGAAATGTACTCCCTCCTCATCGACACTTACATCAAGGATGCAGCGCAGAGGTATAGCAGCAGTAACAAAAATGACTTGTTCTTGAAAACCATCTAAACAACCTCTTCCTCAAACCCTCTTCACTCATAGCGAAGGCAGTCTTGCTTTTTTTTTTATTTGCAAAAGTGTAGCACACCAACTAATCAAAACTGACAGCATGCCATTTAATTCCCAAAGTTTAATTTTAAATAGCTGTTGCCTTGATTTGATTCAATTTCATGTTATCACTAAGCCAGTTCCTAATTAGCTCATGAACTGTTCTGTCATTACCTTGACTACAGTATTATTGAAAACACGCATACACTGCAAGGTTGGCATCTCTGCTATAAATGCAACCTCCCAAATTTCATTCAGTGTGTTGATGACCGTTCTGTTTTTATTTTTTCTTGTCAATTTTGTAGGGAATTCCTCTTCAATGCCATCGAGACCCTACCTTGCGTCACGAAGAAGGCCCAGTGGGCCCTGGACTGGATCAGCCACGAAAAGGCCGACTTCGGGACGAGGATAGTAGCATTTGCCGCTGTGGAGGGCATCTTCTTTTCTGGCTCTTTTGCGGCAATTTTCTGGCTCAAGAAGAGGGGACTGATGCCCGGTCTGACCTTCTCCAACGAACTCATCAGCAGAGACGAGGTAAGGGGCAATTCTGGTGTTCATCAACTTGTTGGAGTACACTACAGTGGAAACTCAATATAAGGAGATCTGATATAACAAGTTACAATGGACTCCTGTAATAACAAGGTCATCAGGACGGGCAGTTTTCTTTCATTAAATATCGAAATTTCATTAGACCCGAACAAATAAACAATTAAAAGACAAAGTCAGATACTGTTGTGGCTTGAATTTTTACTCATTGTGACTGGAAATTTTAACAGGAGTGCACTGTATCTGTATGACAAACTCATTTCTCCAGTCCCGATGAATTAATCTCCTTTTTGTGTTTATGTTGGACCAACTAAAACTTTGCTATTTTTTCTACTTTATAGTCTGTCTGATCATGTCTCACATATTTTAAGTTCAAAGAAATCAAGAAATCTTTAATTGCAGAGATTTATTGTGAGTGTCAGGTTTGTGCTGAAAGCACAACTTCTCGAAACCATAGCTGCTTGCTTTTGTCAGTACTGATGCTGACTATTGACATGTTTGGGTTTAATTTTTCTCTCTCTCAAACTTGTTCCACCCCAGGGTCTCCACTGCGACTTCGCCTGTCTGATGTTCAAGCACCTGGTCAACAAACCGTCGGAGGCGCACGTCCAGGGAATCATCCGGGAAGCTGTCGCCATCGAGCAGGAGTTCCTGACCGACGCCTTGCCCTGCTCCCTCATCGGCATGAACGCCGACCTGATGAAGCAGTACATCGAGTTTGTGGCCGACAGACTGCTAGTGGAGCTTGGCTGTAGTAAGGTGAGCTTGCCATTCATCCCTGGATCCAATAACAATGCACTATCGCCATAACAAACTAGTCAAGATGAAATTGTTGATTCAACAAAGTAAAAATAGGGGTGGAAAAATTATCTATTCCTATAAAGGGCTGTGACAAAATTTTGACTATGATAAAAGAAAACTAAGGGTGTACCAGTCATGAGGACTTACTTAAAGCAGGAGTTATCTGTATCTCCTTGATGTACTTCTGACTGGTGGAATCTTTGATAATGAAAATAGGAAAGCCAAAAGGTAGCACATTTTCAATCAAAATTGGGCATTCTTTGGCCAATTACCTTTGTCTGTGCCTGTGTAGAGTGCATACAATCAGTGTACAGTGCACTCCCGTTATGACGAACATGGTTATAACAAAATTCCGGTTATAACAAAGTACAAAATTGGGCTGCAATGTCATCTACTCTATGTATTTCTATTGTTTATTTGTTCGGTTATAACAAAATTCCGATATAACGAAAGAAAACTGCCGGTCCCGAGGACTTCGTTATAATGGAAGTCCACTGTATACATCAGGACAGTATCAGAGCCGCCAAGTCCTCTGATACTGCAGGAGGCTTTTTGAAATCTTTTATGTCCTTGTCATGTCATAAGAAGAAAAATGTGCATCTTCCTGATTTTGGAAATACTTTGCCTGTTGAGATGTATGCAAACACACAATTATCTACCTGGTTGCTCTTTGAAATCTCCCCGATACTGATGTGTGAGTGTTGGCAGCCCTGCATAATCACACCTATCAAATAGGCATGAAGATTCAAAATCTATATTCTGCTTTTCATTCTTTCAGATCTGGCTGGTGGAAAACCCATTTGACTTCATGGAGAACATCTCGCTCGAGGGCAAGACCAACTTCTTTGAGAAGCGCGTCGGCGAGTACCAGAAGATGGGCGTCATGAGCTCCACGGGAACGGCCTCCAAGAAGCAGCACAAGTTCAGCTTGGACGAGGACTTCTAAAAAGGGGGGCTTCCTCGTCACCATCTGATCTTCTTCCAACAGTATCTTCTGTGGCACGCTGCAACTGCAGAGGTAATCCGGGCCATGTTGGGTTTGTGCAGGCGCAATCCATGGGGATGAAATGACTTTTGAAATGACTTTGCGGCCGAACTCCTGTCAAACTGTTCCTCCAAGCATTGCTGACCTACAATGCGCATTGCCAGTAACAGCCAGTGGCTCTTTCCTTGGATGAATGGATTTCGAACGGCTCTTTGTACAGGCATATCTTAACCTGGGCGGGTACCAGGGGAGCAGAGCTTGAATTGAGGGAAGGGACGGGGTTTTCTGTGAGGGATCCGCAACTCCCTCCTCCCTTCTCCCGTCTTCTCCCTGGTCTGTCTACTTTAACACTGACCGACCCTCCCAAAAGTCCATGATTTTTACCATTTTTTGTCTTGCAGCCATTTTTATGTGTAAATCCAAAGTATATCTGTAATCTGACCAATGTTGTGCACAAAGAGGGACGCCTTTAAAAAAAAAGAGAAAAATGTACATGTAAATGAGTAAAGAGAATACTGGTAACACTGCTTTACAAGAGATTTTGATTATGTCTTTTGCAGCTGTTAAAGTATTTACTTTGTGAGCACTAAAATAACTGTTTCAAGAAGTGTGTTGCAATTTCCGAACTTTTATACCTCCATCAAAAGAGAATGTAAAGAAGCATTATTTGAATGTCATTGATGTACAGAGATGAGCCAGTTAGTCTGTTCTTGAATGTGCTTGTTTGCATACTTTTACATCTACATGTTTGGTACCATTGTGGTCTCTAAGCAGACAATTTTTTTTCTTTTTTACATTTTGAGAAGATTTTACATGTGTTTTATTTTTTTCTATGTAATAGTGCACTTTTAACACGAGTATCACGATACTTTCCTACATTTGTAAATACCTGTACTTGAAATAGTCTAGATATATGCAATCTTCAATGACATCTCTTCATTGTACATGCATGATCATCACATGTAAATACAAACTGTACCTAAGCGTATATCCTTATATTGTAGCTGTATTCGGTTTGTGTTTGTACATAATAGATGTCATTTTTTATACATTACACTTAGATTTGCATAATTCCAAGCCCTTCTACGTTGGTTTGATGTGTTGTTTAAGGTCCTACTGAAATGCTAGCAGAGTCAAATGCATGTTGCTGTGCACCGACTCTGTTGTTCATCACTCGAACATATTTCCTCCCACTTTATAGCTGTTGTGTAGATTGCTTCAATGGTCCAATGCCAGGGGTTCTTGAGTGTGTGTTCTGGAAACATTTTAATAAAAATGAAATTTGCCCCCTTTGCTGTGCTAGATAGAATGATTCCTGTCTCTCAAGTTTTGTGATCACCTTTTCACTGCTACTCGATTGTGTTGCATCTGTATTATTTATTTGACAGAATTGATTACAGAATGCCTCATCACCATTATGGTAACTGCCTTCCTGATGATAATTGGTGCAAATTCTTTGGGCCAATGCTATAACATACCCCTGGCATTTCAACAAAAAATATTAAAGTTCACTTTTATACAGGTTAAATTTTGATTTATTGTCTGATGTTTGTAGGAAGTCTGGAAAACTTGGAATACAGGTATGTGTGTTTGGAGTGAATACGTGGTGATGCTTATTTGCAAAGGGAAGCTTGCCTAACAAGGAAAACGGATTTATGATTGAGTGAGTGGTGGTGATTTGCAAAGAACTTTGCCTAACCAGGGAAACAGATTTGTGATTCGGTCGAGTGAGTGGTAATTTGCAAAGGAAAGCTTACCTTACTGGCTATTACAAGAAATGTGTGTTTGGATCGAGTGGGTGGTGATTTGCAAAGTGTGGTTCAACGCTTTATTGGGGGGGGGGGGCACATTGTTAATGAACATTACATGTATGGATGCAGTGTGAAAGTCAATGTCTTTTCCTCCTATAAACACACAAACACATTTTTAATACACCATTCATACTTTTTAAAAGAGCATTTCAGAAGTACAGTACATGGTACATTGTACAAGTGTTATATTGTACACCTGTACAATGAACAATCCTTGTACATACATTTAGTTCATGTATATGTGCTCCATCAGTTAAAGGACAAGTTCACCTTCATAAACATAAGGATTGAGAGAATGCAGCAATATTAGTAGAACACATCTGTGAAAGTTTGAGGAAAATTGGACAATCGATGCAAAAGTTATGAATTTTTCAAATTTTTGTGTTGGAACCGCTGTATGAGGAGACTACTATAGCTTATGAGTCATATGCGTACAACAGTATAAAGAAAATGTAAAGAAAATTTAACATATTTTCACTTTTTTCGCATAACAAAAGAGCACTTGACTTGCCTCTTTCTAAGGGCAGGGGGAATAATATTACCCATAACATATGTCGGTGACGAGTCAAGGGAATGTGTACTTTTTTCAAAAGATGAAATTTTGTGAAAATCTCTTTATATTTTCGTTATATTGTTGTACGCATGTGACATCTAAGTTATTCATACACTGCCGTAGTCTTCTCATCCAGCGGTTACTGCACAAAAACTTCAAAAATTCATAACTTTTGAACGGATTGTCCGATTTTCCTCAAACTTTCACTGATGTGTTCTACTAATATTGCTACATTCTCTCAATCCTTATGTTTATGAAGGTGGACTTGTCCTTTAAGGCCTCTGGCAAGTTTGCAAAACCCCAAGCAAAACACATTTTCAAGTTTGTAGAGTTGTATTTACAAATGTCAACAAAAGAAAGTCAACACTTTCTCAAGTACTTAATTCAAATGAAGATATTGAAAAAATCCTGTCATAAACTAAATTAGAGGTTATTTAATTGGTTATCAACCTGGTAGGTTTATAGGAAGCAAAATTTGTTTGAATGGGTGAACATTTGTTTTTGTCCTCCAAGGCACAAAAGCAAAAATTGCAAAAATTATCAGTTTTCATCCATTTGCAATTGCCTTGCTAGATAGCAATGATAACAAAAGACCACTTTAAAACAATGCAATGAGAGACATGAATGAATAGCGAAAAGAAAAAAAAAAGATTTTATTCCCTTGTGTTTCTATATCCTCAAACACATTAATTTGTGTTTCGTATGGTGTTAAATTCATATGGAAGGGCACATACGCATGAATGACAACTTGTAAATTTTTGCAATTTTTACTTTTGTGTCTTGGCTGAGAAAACAAAAACAAATGTGTTCACTCATGCATGAAGATTCCATTTTTATTGACCTACCAGATTGACAGCCAATTAAATTACCTGTAACATGGTATATACACATGTAAAACGTTAATATTTAGCCAAATATTCTGTGAGAAATATGGACCGGAAAAATTGACTTAATGTGGTCATATACAGCTGTAATTACATTTACATGTGCAAAAATGTGTAGTCATACAAGTACTTTCAACACACATAACACCATAAGACAGTAACATCTTTGTTTTCTGTCACTGTCTGGTCCAGTAAAGTAGTAAAGTTCAGCACGATGAAGAAACAGCGAGACTTTTATTCTGTAAAATTTGGTTTATTACGCAGTGCGCCTCATACAGTGCTCATTTCATACATGAAAGTGAGATTGTTGAGAAGTGAGGAACCCCAAGACATTAACTGTCATGAACAACTCACTTTTAACAGCATTTTAAAATTCTTGGATAGCATAAACTGCTGATTGAAAACCCGGTACAATGTACAAGGATGTGTAGAAGTATTTTCTGCAACAACACAACAAATAACAACAACAACAAAAAATCAATTTCTGCATACAATATACAGTACAGCAACTTTCAGTACAGTGAGCTAGAATTGGCGATGGTACGTGTTCTGGTTTTGAATATACACAAAAATTCATTGTTTACATTAATTATGACATCTGTTACTCTTAATCTTTGTTAACCTGTTCCATACTGAATTCTGAAATCCTCATAGACTTAATACACACACCACCAGGTTCACATACGGAATGGGTTAATGTCTAAAACTTTTTTTTTTCTCTCTCTCTCTCTCTCCTCTGTCTTGTAACTGAAACAACCAATGTAAGGATGGGATTTAATTTTGACAAAACAAGGACATCAAGTGAATATCAATCACCTTCTAATGCATGTACAGTGAACTTTACTGGTACTAGTAATTATAAAGAATCCTGATCAACAAACTTGTTATAACCAACAATGATTTTGCTTTAATTGCCCAAAGGTAAAGAGTTCTTTGTGTTGTTCTTGTCTTTCAAACCATAATATACAAAAATTTCATCCACATGGTATTCATTAGCAAAACAAAGGAAACAAAAAATCACTGGTCCTTTCAAGTTTGCTGTAGGCCCTACAGGACTAAAAACTCCAGAAAGAGTGTAAATAACATGTTACAATACCAAATCTTTGCTGTGAATACAAATTCAAGTGAGTACACGTAATATACGTTAATAGTCCTGTTCCCCAAATTATCCACTCCCAATGTGGCGAGTATAATGTACATGATTCATGTAAATTTTGTATTCCCTATAGCATAGCATTCCTCTTTCAAAAATATTACTTATAAGGGCATTTTCTGCTGCATTGGCATTTTGTTGTTGTTGTTGTTGTTTTGTTGTTGTTTTTTTTCAAAAATGCAACTTTTGTCTTGCCAAACTAGGGCAGGATGGGCATAGGTGGTCAGAATGGATCTGTGTATGTTATCACGTATGCTGGTCTTCACGGTATAGACAGCATTGAATTGCAAGTGCAGGTTGCTTTATGAGACAGTGCTATTGATCATGGTAACATACGCTAGCCAGACTACCGTGTTACACAAATTTGATGACGTCATGTCCACGTAGTAGTGGAATTTGCTAACAAAGAAATTAGACAGACTTCACTCGAAATCTTCCTAACAAAGTAATATGGACAGGTGCAAAACAAATTTATAAGTAGCATGTACTGGATTTGGATGACACACATACTATACATCACTCTAGTGAACATGCAGGCAGACATCGTACTAGCAGGTTCATGGTAAGGGCCACAGAATAATTTCCTTTTGTGTTTGTTAAATGTGTAAATGTGGGATTAAAGGCAGAACTCCTATGAATCCTGGGTTTTAATGGTTCTATTTGAAGAGTTTGTTCGCAAAAACCGATAAGTCCATATTTGCCAAATGGAGATATTTGCCATTAAAGGTCAAGAAAAATAAAAAGAATAATAAGAAAATGTTTGCTTCTTTTGACCATAACTGCAAAAATGTGCCTTTATATGTAGTGACCAATATATCATTTAAAAGATATTATTTTGTACTCTTATGACAGAGACCGTACTTAAAAATCTTCAAAAATGGACTTATCGGTTTTTGCGAACAAACTCTTCATTTGTTTATGTTCAGATACTTTTTCCCCTTTTACCATTGCCAGTCATGAATACAATTTCCAGACACAACCGGTAACACACTGCAAACATTCCCACGCTAGCACCTGCTCCAAGCTATCAAAACTTTAGACACAAACAATTGTAATGCATTTGGAGGAAATGCAGCTGCAATAACCAGCTAAACACCCATTGGAAAGTCAATACATGCCTTCAGGCAGAACCAAAGACTGGTCACATGATAGCTCTCAGCCAATCATGTGATTTCGATCAATATCATAATCTTTTATATAGAAAAGCTACCGGTAATTGGGCTGTAATCTTACATTACACATGAATGTAAACAGAAAAGGACTGTAACAATTTATAACAAGTTGTCTACCAGATCCTGAATTATACAACAGCTTGCATATGTAATCATGTCTCACATCAGAACCTGATCAGCAATAGGCGAAAATAATCCTCTTCACCATTAGTTTGTCTGTCATGATGGCTCATGCTCTGGTTTCAGATTTGGGTCTTTTTTTTTCTTTCTTTCTTTTTTCTTCAAACATTTCTCAAAAGTCTGACTTGACAAATATTTGCAAAAGTATGGTCCTCATTTCTGTTTCATCAAATCATTTCTCACAATCATCGCAATAATGAACAATGAATACTTGTATTGTGCACCACATTACCCTTTATGCTATATACGATTGTGATTGAAAGCAATGGGTATATCTTGCTGTAAAAATCATTCGTTCAGCACTAAAACGATTCTGGTGTAAACTTCCAGCTGTATACATCATTCTCCTTATAATACATAAAACTGATGATATCACACTTTCATCTCATTAAATGAACAGAAATGTACAATTTTGGTGCCAAAAATTAGGACCATGTATACAGTATTGGTCTCATACATGTACATGTACACTGTAGCATTATATGAAAAGCAATTCACTATTAATATCTTGGCGCATTCATCAGATAACCTTTCAAGCAATTCAAAAGCAATCAATTTATTTTGAAGATATACTTTTAATACATTTATGCCCTATAATCAAGAAAGGTGATGCACAATGTACATGTTATTCTGTACTATTCAAGACATATTCATTTTAGTACGACATGAACACACACTTTTTCAAGGAATATAAAGGCTACTAATATAATACAGATACGAAAGCTGCTTGAGATAGTACTATGGTGACATGTGAATATTGGTTCAATTTTAGTACAATTCAACAAACGAAATAAATACATTTTCCTGAGTCAAGGTGAAGAAGGGAGTGGTGCGTGTCACCAGACACGGCTCATATTTCCCGTTTCCGGACTTGTAGCACTGCTAGCAAAGGACTTAACATGTACAACTGCAATCTCAAAATTTTCTTTTGAAATTTGTTCAGGTGACTGGATCTGGTGGCATGGGTTTCTACGAAACAAAGCAGCTGAAGAAATTAATATTGGCAATGTTAGGGCCTACATGGCTTCTGGCACCATTAAGGAGGTAAAGCTGAGAACGGCAACATTACAATGTAGTCCCTCCCATGACATATTATGTCGGCTTTATATGGTGGGATACTTTACAGGCAGCATTTTTCTTGACCACTTGGCTGCATTCTTTGGCAGAATAGTTTGCCCAGAAAATTCAGTATGGATCATTTCTTCTTCTTTTTTTCTCTCTCAAAGCATATTTAATCAGAAAACTGCTATTCTAAATGTATTCTATATTTTAAACTCTGAATTAAATTCAATTGTAGGCATGTGTGGTGAATATAAGTGATTAACTTGCAGTGGCAAATAAACGAAATATTTGAAGAAAGAAGCTAAATAATTGAAAATATGTTCAATTCAATTCAATAAGAGACAACTGTCTAGTTTTGATATACGGTAAAACCCGCAAACATTTGTGGCATAAAGCTTTTGTGAATTGGAGTTGACACCTTTTTTTTCGCAGCTTGAAACCTTTGGGAGTTGCCATTGGCGTTCAATGCCATGCATTGTGTAGAAGGAATCTTCGTGCAATTAACTTTCACGAATCTGGACTCATCGCAAAATTTGCAACAAAAAAAAATCATGCAAATGAAAATTTCTGATTCTACAGTATTCTTCCTCTTCGCTTCATCATGATAAATGTAATCCAAGCCATACAACAATTTATTTTCCTTCCTTTTCTTCTCCTTTCTCTTCCTTAGCATGAAATACCATTAGAACAATCAGAATTACATGCATGAAAACTCCTTTAAGAATTTTTTTTTTTCACTCCATCATTTAAAGATGCACAACAATTTTATATATATAAAAAAGATCTTTAACATCAAATATGAAAATATATTTTATCTTTCAAGTACATTCTTTGCGAGTAGTTGAAATTTCTAACAATTTGCATGATATTTACAAGTACAAAGTTCCTGTATGCATTTAATCATATGACAGTCATAAAACAAGTGTACAACCGTTGACACCTTCATCATATAATTATATAATCATATATACACTAATATATGTAAATTATGTGACACATACTCTGTGCAAAGCACCGAACTGGATTTTCACTCAGACACAGAAACACACTGAATGATAGAAAGTATGCATGGTTGCACTCCTAGAATGATTGTATAGCAATGAAAGTTCGATTAGCTTCAGCTCCAGGCTAAAATGGTTAACAAGTTGTGCTGCAAACAATCACATTGTACATTCATGAATACAAATCAATATATCATTCACCATTCACATGCTACAAAAAAACAACAAAAACAACAACAAAGGTACATTGTATATTATATAGATGTCAACATGACATATATGTATACAAAAGCTTTCATTATGGTCAAATTAATGACATGTACATAAAAGTATTTTTCTGTCTTACATATGATTGTTCAGCACATAAAGGAGTAAGATGAATCAGTCATATGCAAGAGCTAGTACTTATATCACTGACTTGAAAGCTAAAACATGAACAAAACGGGTAACAGATCTTAATCAAATCCAACACACACATACTCTCTCTCTCCTGGAAAAAAAAAAACCCACACAAATATTTATACCCAAAAGGGGAAGTTCATTATCAAAGATATTTGTGCAAAAGTTAGACAGTTATTTAGACCATTTGAATGGCCATCCCTCAGTCAACTCAAAGTGGCCATACTTGTCAAAGAAATGTCTACGACCAGAGAACTCTACCAATGTTGCTAGTGAATTGTCACAAACATGTACATGGTTGAGTCAGGGGGCAGTGCAATGCATCGGTCCCCCTTTTCTTCCCCCACCCCCCCCCCCCCCCCCCCACCCCACCTCCTTCCACCCCCTCCCCCTCCATACATTAGGTACCAATGAATAACACAGAGGTAGTCAAAGACCACACACATAAAACAATTACAGCTTCTTACAGGCACTGTCAAAGTATCGCACATTGCATCAAGTATCTCCCTCTCCACCAGCTGAAAGTCTGTGGATGAATTTTCCTGCGTCACAAACAGTACGAAAAGAGAGGTAGTGTTTGAAATACATCCAAATCCATTAGAAAAGAGACAAAAGAACAAAGAAACAAAACAAAAAAAAATATCCCAAAGTATTCCACATTATGTTCCCTTCATAGCAACTAAGGAACAGCATTATCAAAATCGCTTTTTCCAAACACACAATAAATCTGCTGGCATGTTTACGCAAGAACTTGACAGTACGTACCACATCACTGGTCTGAGTGCTGCATGCATTGTGCATTGTACCATATGCAGAAAAACTAACAAACAAACAAACAAACAAAAATCAAAGGGTATCTGCTGCCAATGTGCAAGAAATCGCAGGTTTTGTCCTTAAAAGGTCCGCGACAATAGCTGGTCAAATTCCGAAAACATCACACGAAGCACCCTCTAAACCACGAAGATGGGGTAACTACAAGATCCCTGAGTAAATGTATTTCTTACATTCTGACAAACTCTGCCGACTCTAAGACTCCTTTGTATTATCTTCATGCACAAGGCTGTACACAGAGACTAACATTTGAATGTTCACCCTTAAAATTTACTAAAAAGAAGAAAAAAATGATAATGAGTGCCAACACAGCTCTAAATGTATGTTGAAAAGACATATCCATCATTTGGCTTAAAGTTGTACAAAAGAATGAGTCAGCAAAACCACTTCTCACATTACACAGCAGTTGAAAAACAGATATCATTATCAATGATACTGGAATCCAGTTCTTATTCATATCACATGACATCACATAAGAACCATTCCTGCACCAGCATTAAAAACAAACTACAATGTTCTTGTCCTATGTTGTTGTTGTTTTTTTAAATTGTCTTCTACCCTTTATTAAAGTTCACAGAAAGTAAGAAACATATAGATGGTGTAATTGTTTTTCTTTATGCTTATAAACCCAACTTACACACAAACTAGAAAGCACCAGGTCACTTGTATATGTCTGATAGCTGAATTTCCTACTTGTAAAGAGACACACACATAAAATTAACCTGGGTAGACACAGAGAAAGAGAAATAGAACAATTGCACCAGCCACTGGTGTGAAGAAATATTTAAAAGGCATTAGCCTCAAGATGAGGTAAAATATGAGCCGCAGAACTCTCTAATATACTTCCGAAGAGTATAACCTATGGACAAATTTTGACACTCCTGACACAAAATATATCACTCTGAGACCATCATAAAGTCATTTCATGACGTGTTCAACACAAGTGGTCATGCTGTGGTATAAAAAGGTCACTTTCTTTTCGCAAAATCCCTGCAATACATAACATCCAACATCTTCGATCTCGAGCGTTTTTCAGAGAATGAATTGTGTCGGATCTTATTCATCGTGCGAGTGGAACTCTTCCACTCACAGTTGTCATCCGGAAGCAGTACTATCTGTGGCGTCACAGAAGGAGTGGTGCCCATCATGCTGATAATCTCACTCACTTTGTACTCTGCCACGCCCATCCCTAGGCCTCCTCACTGGTATAGGAAGGTCATCCTATCCCCCCGACTTTCCCCCTGGAAGGACAGGTCCATCCCCTCCAGCTCCCTTTCCTCCTTCTTGACCGGCGCGCCATCTTCCCCTCGCCCCCGGGTGGCATCCTGCACCAAACCAGTCGGCTCTTCTTCAAAACGGCAGAGAGGAGGAGAGGGAGGGGGGATATACAATGAGAATGAGGAGAATGTAGTGAAAACTTCTCACACTAGTATTCAGACAAGGAAGACTTTAATCATCTAACATTTTGTAACAATACAACTCTCTTACAGATGCCGCATCAAATCTTGCATCCTTTGTCAACCAGTACTCTTGGTGTTTTATGTGTCATGCTCGCATGCAGCATGCCAAGTTCATAAATTTTGCTCAAATGCACAAACCTGCTCAAACCAATTGATTAAATCGCCAAATGCCACAGTGCGATGAAAGTGTTTCTCACAATTGTATTCCTGTCACATGTAAATTCCATTCTATGTGATGACTGACTATCGAGTTGTGTTTCCAACAGTATTATGCAACTAAATTCTAAGTTCTGTCAGTGTTTTGTGTGGAAAAGTTATGTCTCTACAAAAATGTGTGGCTCCTGGTCATTTGACAGAAAAATAATCATGGATTTGTCATACAATTTTACATCAAAGCAAAGCTTGACATTTTCTCTACAACGTTACTCATAACATGTATTAAAGGGTATTACACGAATCTGTAAAACTTTCATAGATTTGACAAACAGAATGTTTCCCATAGCATGAGTACACTGATGTCTCAGAATAATGTGGCACACCGGGGTTTTGAACCATAGCACATACAAAGTTAAACTCTTTGTGTGTCCAAGCATGAAGCTTTTGCTTGCTACACTCTTTCATACACAGTCATTTAATCCTCTAAACTTGGCCTTTATTGTAAAGTTATCAAGCCCACTCAGGCATGGCAATTTCCTCTTAGTCCAACAAGAAGGCCTTGGCGTCCCAACAGGGATTAGGGAATGAGGTAATCAGTATTCATTGTTAGTTAATTTCCAGCATCTGTGCCAACCAGCAAAGAAAGCATTCCAGTGCTGTACTAGTCACTGAACAAAGCACAGTATTTAAGGATTAATAGGCTTCTTTAACTCTTTATGTGCCATGGTTTTAACCCCTGTGTGCCACATTATTCTTAGACACCAACATAGTCATGCTTTGGGGAAACATTCTGTTTTTCAAATCTATGTAACTTTAATAGATTTCTGTTACGGTTGAACCCTGATGGGCATGTAAAGATCAAGCAAAGTTGTAGAGAAAATGCCAAGCTTAGCTTTGATGGAAATTGTATGACAAATCTATGACTGTTTTTCTTTTTAACAGCCAGAAGCTACATTATTGTAGAGACATGACTTGTCACACAAAACTGTGACAGAAACTTAGAATTTACTTGTAAATCCAGTAGGGAACACCACTTGATAGTCAATCACCACATTGAATGCAACCTACATGTGACAGCAATGGAATTGTGAGAAACGCTCTCATTTTACTGTAGGATTTGGCGATTTATCGATTGGTTTGGGCAGGTTTGTGCGTTTGAGCAGATATTGCAAACTTGGCACGCCGCAGACAGAATCAAGTGTGCGAATGTGGCACATAAAGAGTTAAAGAAAACTCAGTGATGGCTGGAAAAGAAATATAGATGTCCTATCTAAATGAGAGGTGATAGAAAGAGAGAGAGAAAAAAAGACAACTTTCCCAGACATCCATCAGAGTCGATGAGCGGCTGCATACATACCACTTGCTTTGACTCCGCTGTGTTTCTGCTCCAGGTCACCCAGGGCGCGGAGACAGTCGATGAAGGTTGACCGACATGTGCGGTCAGCACACGCCACTGGGTAGCGTTCGTCGGTACACGGACCGTTAAAGTCACTCCCGACACAGTGGGAGATGAGTTCGATGTTGTAAGGGTTCCTGCAATGAGAGAGAAGTTTCAAGATCACCAACTTACATTCCTTCTACCTCAAATGCCAGTTAGTGGAATCACAAAAGCAGAACAAAGACATGTCTTCTCTCCTTTGAATGGTGTAGATCCTAATGTTAACGTGGTGCTAATACGAATGATCGATGTCCCATGATATTCTTAGCTGACTGAAAACATTTGATATGTCCAACATCTACCCCTTTTGTCGTATACATGTATGGAGATATTTTTGGGGGTGAATCAAGAGTGTTTATAAAGATGGACGAATTAGTAACCATGATGCCACACACTAACAAAGATTAGTCTCTCGTTACTATGGGTGAAGTCTATCTGCATGGACATACACGTTTCTGTTCTGCTGAAAGTCGGAAAATCATGGCCCAGAAAAATGCTAATTTCTTGCCTTTCTTTGATAATTTAGCTTTGAAATTTCACAAGATGATAGATGAAACATGATGCTACAAAACTATGCCAAAACAGAAATTTGATGATTTTGACCAATTTTGATGATCTGACTTCAAACTCGATTTTCTCGGCTCAGCCGTCTGCGACTTTCGAATCCAGTTTTTGTGGCGGGTCATATATCATCATCACACTGTACCTTCCATCAAACTGGCAGTGCCCAAAGTCATTCACTGTCCTCCTGTAGTTCATCAGCATTGCCATGATCTGACAAATGAAGAACAGAACAAAAGTCTTCTCACAACATCACTTCTGGATAAAATGAAATAACTTTTTTTTACCACTTGAATGAATTAACATGTAACCTCTGTACGTTTGTTATCAGGACGTATCTAAAAACTGCATTACACATGTCACATTGAATCAAAGAATTGCAAGACTTCATCAAAATTCCTCTCTAGATGCAATTCAGTGCCGAGAAAACACTTTAAACACTCAAAACTTGTTTGAATGTTGACATCAGCAGAGGTCGCCCTCTCATAAAATGTATTTGAAGTCACAACAATATTTGGCCATCTGCTGTGAATCCTTAGTCTCATTTCATAAAAGATCTTCTGATAGCAATTCCTGCTAGTACAGCACATTTTTGTAGCAACAGTCAATCAAGAAATAGGATTGTTGTCATTACCACCACATTTTCTTATTCATTACTGTTTGAATATAAATTATGATCAATTTTCGTCACTGAGCAAAATTGGAGTAAAGGATTATTATGAAACATACATGTATACTGCTCATGGTATTAAAGTGTGTGTGTGGGCCCATTATGTGTGTTACAATATGGTGTGTGTGAGTGTGTATCTGTGTGTATTGTGGTGTGTGTGTGTGTGTGGTGTGTATGAGGAAGATTCCCTCTACTACATTACCTGGTATGCAGCAGGTGCCACTTTGTCAAAGGTCAGCTGCTTGCTGTCGTAGTCTATGTACTCCAGACTTCCTCCCGAGAACACTGCATCGAGAGACAACACTTCAATCATGAGTGATCATTCAGTACAAGCGTCACACTCTTTGTCTACCACTGTGGATATTTGACCATGAAATTTTAATCTGTTGAAGGCTAACTCCAAGCAGGCGTCTTTGAGCAATGCGTGTTGTAGCAAAATCAGCATGTCCTCAACAGCTAGGTTATAGTGCACCATACCCTCTATTCAATTGCTATGTTCAGTGGGAGTGGATTTTACCCAATTAACTAGAGTGGCTCGGGAAAAGTACCTAAATGTATTCATGAGAAGGGTTCATTAATTCCATACCAAATTAACTAGATTGCTTCATAATTAACCGGTATCCGATGAAGCAGTATAGCCCTAATCCCTTGTATTGGTACAGTATCTTATTTTGCAAAACTATACTGTGCATAAACAATCAGCTTTGAGCAAGCATAGGTTGAGGCGATGTTTTGAATATCAACTTTCATTCAGACAACAAAATAATCACAACAATAAAAAAAATCATGATATTTGGGAGAATGTTATGCAGCAAACTGTACAAAATAGGGCCTACTACCAGTAATTTGTGGAGGTGTCGTGGCTGAGTGGATAAGAGCGCTCGTCTGTGAACGACATGAGCGTGGTATGGTTCGTGGGTTCGAGCCCATGCCAAGCACGACACGTTTGCCCTTCAGCAAGGCACTTTATCCACATTGCTGCTCTCCACCCAGGAGTATAAATGGGTACCCGGTAGGATGAGAAAGCAAATGTTGGTTGATGAGCATGTGCGCGCCTGTAAAAATGGCTGCGACTGGCTGGAATGCTCCCCAGGGAGTGGAGAATGAGCACTGTTAGTGCTGGTTGGAAATAATGTATCCAGTGACCGGGGTAATAATAGTCTGTAAAGCGCATTGAAACCCTGAAGTGTGTGAAATGCGCTATATAAAAACCAGCTATTATTATTAGTAATTGACAGCACCGGAAGTGATATTCTGAATGTGCAAAGTTTACTCTGACATTTGGCAATGAGAATGCTCAATGAGAATGCTCACTGCAGAAAATTTGAGACATTTGTTGCACAATTTCAATCAATGCTAGGATCTCTCCTGCACAGGTCGAGCTACCTGGGATACCCATCACATCCACAGTACTTGCCATGCAGCTGATAATGGAGGCAAGTGTGCATTACATCGGCTAAAAAGTGACATACATCATTCTACAAGATAATTTTTCTTGTTGTTAGGTGAACACAAAATGAAAGCATTGTGATTTGAAGTGTTGTTATATTTCGCTGAGAGGGCCTGTTTCTAACTTTGCCCCACCCCCTTAAAAAAAAAAAAGACTCACCAATGTTCCAGGGTGCCATGTCCCCATAGAGAGGAAGTTGGAGGAACTGGGAGTAAAAGGCCTCCTTGATGGCTGGCAGGAGACCCATCCTTAGGAGGGCTATGAGTGAGATGCCTGCAGGAATGGAGGAAAGAGGGTGGGGTCAGGGATCGCATCAATCTACGTTTTACTGGAGGATGGCTGTTCAACCACCATTCAACTCTTTTTCAAGCTTTTATTCCCAAACAGGGGAGAACTATCCTCAGGATGGCTATGAGTAAGATGCTTGGAGGGATGGGGGAGAAAGGGTGGGGTCAGGGATGGCATCAATCTAATCTCTTAATGGAAGACGGCTGCTTGGACACCATCCACCATTCCACGCAGGGAGATGCAAATATTACCCACTTGGTCAATAGCCCAGGGCAACCTTACTTACACTCACTCTTGGACAAGCAATTTGAATGGGCACCTGCCTACAAAAATGCATAACGTCCTTGCACAATAGTGTCATTTTCATCCTTACATAAGATGAAGAAAGGTAAAAAGTTGAAATGTACCTACCCCAAAGATGAAATATCTCTCCCCCAGGGGATATATTTCATACAAACCCATATCCTTTTCTAAAGTTTTCTCCCATTAAAATTAGAAGAATTGTGTATCAATTGACTACGAGTAACTACTACGTATCAGTCCTTATAGTTGCAAGCAGTTTTCATCCCTCCCTGCCACTTGTATGTCCCAAAGATTCGTAAAATTTAAGATAGATACAAGTATGACGTTAGTTTCAAGTTTGACAGTCAAGGTGATTTTAATGTCATATTTGTTTTGTGTCATAAATAGTGCATACAGCAGAAGATACATTGTATGCAGTACTATGTTTATAGTGAATAAGGCTCTGAACTTCTGGAAAATGTTGCATCTACCTTAATCCTATTCAGCAGATTAATAAATAGACAAGATAACTTGTTCAAAACGTTCGTCTTGACTCAGGTGTGTAATAAATGGGTGTCCGGCAATGCCATGGTAATAGCATAGGCAGGTCCCTTTAAAGTGCCGTGCTTACATCACAGAGACTGAATTTGAGTACCTACATAAATTTGTAGTAGAACATACCAGACCAAACTCTCAGCATTATCATTATCATACTAACCTTTGACCTCTTCGTACGGAATCTTGAAACCATCTTTAGCTCTGACGAGGAAAACCTCAAAGTCGGTGGTGTTGGAGCGACAGTGGAGCTGGTACTTGCGAGAGTGCCCGTCCAACACGTACATGAAGTGGTGATCGACCTTAATAAAAAGGAAACAGAGATCCCAGTTTAATAATGCTAACTGCTGTGATTCCATGTGTACTCCTGTGAACATCACAAGAGGAGAGCAACGGATTTACAACGTAGTAGATTAAAGGGATGGTACGGTATTGGTGGAGTTGAGAATTGGGCATTAAACTTTTTGTGAGATACCAAGAAGATACTAATGATATAGTACAGAGCATGCCATTTTAAGAGGAATTCAAAGTTTCTTTGATGAAAATCGGGTTTGGAATGACTGAAACAGCCAAAAACAAAGTAAAACAAAGCGATCGTAATAAAGTGTGGGTCCCACACTTTATTAGTACCGGTATCGCTCTTTTTTGGATATATCTCAGCCATTTCAAAACCAATTTTCATCAAATTAACATTGAATTCCTCATAGAATTACATGTTCTTTCATATTTCATAAGAGGTTTCTCATTATCTCACCAAAATATTTTTGAAACCTGAAATTAGGTCTCAACCAAAACTATACAATCCCTTTATACACACCTATCATCAACATACTATACATGGACAGGAGGTCATGAAAATCTCTGGGAACAATGTAAAAAGTTTTTGTTTGTTTCATTTCCATTTGAGAAGATGGCTGGATAGCCCATATTCAGCTGCAATAGCTGGTCTTCCATGGGGTCCAGTTGGATGTATAAGGTGGGACCACTTCACAGGGATAAACACCCTGATCTTTGTGATGAATAAATAAAGTGGGATCTGTTACGTGCATGAGTTGTGACTCTCTCACACACAAGACCTCCATTTTATGACCTATCAGAGGGATAGAGTGTTTTGCCTCTTACTAGAGGGGACGGTATGATTACTCACAACATTGCTTAGTGCAACATTGCTCAGAATGTGCAACAGTCTACAGAACAAACTACGTAGCAGGAAAAAGATATACTAATACAGTATGTGCCATATATTTCACCACTGTACTATTCTGCAAATTCAACATCAAGATCTACAGTATATCAGAGAAATGAGTAAAGAAAAAAAAAATCCCATTCCTGAAAACATAATCATATATCAGTAAGACTCAACAAAGTGGGTTTCCTGGGATTTGATGGTTTATTAAAAAAAAAATAAATCGCAATCTTGACTACTTCTATCAATCATCTCACCATGAGGTTAAGATGCCTGACGTCCACCCTGACTAGACTCCAGCCAAAGTTTGACCCGTCGGCATTGGCCTTGGGGTGGACTACTCTTGCTGACACATTCACCTGGCCTGCTGTCAGTTTGATGTTCTGTGCATGCAGAATGAGACAAAAAAACAAAAAACAAAAACAAAAACAAGAGCTTGGTAAATATTTCTGTTACATTATTAATAGAATATAAATGCCCTTTCTGTACTAAAAGTATTTATTCCTGAGAATTCTTTGTTTGTTCATTCATTCCTTCATGTTTTATTTTAATTTCCAAACAATATACATGGGTAATACAAACATCAAAATGATGGTATGTTCTTGTCACATATCACATTATCAGTAGGAATACATCTTGTTTCATTAAGGACTTGATGGAAATGAAAACTTAGGGGCTGCTTTAAAGTAACTTGTGTAGTGCAGTCCCCTCACTTACTTACTTACAGTGTACTTAGTTCATTTTGCTAATCACAATAATATTTGACTATGAATTAAAATAAAAAAATGTTTAGAGACCATTTTGAATGAAGTAAGAATTATCATCAGCAAATATTCAGTTTTGGGGCTTTTAGTTCGAGTTTACTATAAAAACAAAGATGATACATATGACTGCATTAATAATCATACAATCTTTTCATATCTGCTAACTTGTAAGCCCAACTTACGAAAACAAATTTCACCAAATTCATTTAAAAAGTCACTATTTACAGATGTTAAAAAGGTATGGGAAGAAATACCATCAAAAATAACCCTTTTTTGTCTTTAAAATGTAGGAATCCCCCTGTTCCTGTTATGTTAGAACCACTGGCAGGTATGTTATTTCCAAGCTTGTGCTACATTGTATATCAGATGTTATCCATATTTCTAATTCTTTGTAATTTTTTGATTTGTCTATCTACTGATTAATCTTTTTGCTTTAACTTTCAAATTCATTCTGTTCAATTTTCAAAGGCAAGTATGTTTCCAATGATGTCAAATACTGTATGTAAAAAAAAATAATAATAGGACCCTCACAATGATAACTTTAAAAGTAGTGAATCAATCCAAATGCATTTTAGAGTATGAAACTATAACGTATTACTCACATCTTACAGAAAACCCCATCCAATTTGCTTCAGTGGTCAAAAGAGAAATGAGGATCTTTGTAAAGCATGTCAGGAATCTCTTCCCACCAAGTTCTGTCCATTGTGTTCACACATTAATATGCAGTTCCAAGAGCATCCAAGTGCTATAAAAACTTGGAAGAATCAGACCCATGACATGCTTTACAACAATCCACATTTCTCTGTGACCACTTAACCAAATTGAATGGGGTTTTCTGCATATAGGTAAGATGTTTTATTTTTAGACCCTGAAATAGCATTGAGACAATTTAATCATATTTGAAGTTATCAATGCAAAAATCTGATTGTATTTTTATTTATTTTTTTTGGACAAACTGTACATGTACCATACCTCTTTGACGAGTCTCAGCTCAGCATTTTTGAAGGGTGGTAAAGGATGCTTGTCAGCCAAGTACAAATCCTGAATAAAAGAGAGTCAGAAAAGGGTCAACTTATCACAGGTGCAAGTTGGAAATGTAGTCAAACAATGTTGATAGTCACAAGGAAAACATAACAAGAACGGCTGACCCTATTCATATTATAATCATACTACAGTTTGTGTGGTTAAGGTCTGTGAAGTTTTGATGACAACCACTAAATGCATTAATTTTATGGATTATCTCAAATTCTCTCAATCTATACGGTAGTAAGTATGACATTTAAGGGCAGTACCCTACTGCATGATTAAATTTCATAGCTTTATACACCCTGCATTTACAATTTCTGTAAACTTCCAAATATGCTTGAGTAGCATCAAATTCTGGCCAATTTTTGGATTAACCCCTACAGTGCTTTATTCACCATGCTGGCAAATGCTGTCTGCATCAATCAGCAGACTAGATGTCTCCAAACTAAATGTCAACAAAATATTAAATAGAACATACCGTTACCAGATTCTACCCCAAATCTCTATTATGTCACCATGGCCTTATTGTTGGACTAGGCCATTGATATCCCTATGTACACTGTAGGCTGTCTTACTAATACTTCAAGTAAGGTCAAGTTTTGTTTTTGTTTTTGTTTTTGTTTTGTTTTTGGTTTTTTTTTGGGGGGGGAGGGGGGGGGGGGGGCAAATGCCAAGAAGAATACTTTGCAAGCTAAAGCTACTTGGCAGGGCACAAAAAAGAAAGGGTAAATGTTTTTTAAATTTTCATGCAGAAGAGTCAATTAGCCTTGTTGTCATGGAAACAAAACTTTGGCAGCATGTGAGTGATGCAGAGAGAAAGCCTTCTCCTTACCTTCCCTTCTGTGAGCCTGCCTCGGACAGCATCGGGATAGAATGTTGTGATTGCCAGGGACAGCATCTAGGAGAGAGCAAGACACACATTACATTAGTTGTAACCACCGGGGGGAGGGTTCAGCAAACAGACCCATCTGAAGCCTGGAAAGACGTTTTGAGTCTTGAGAAGAAGTCACATGGAACTTTACCTCCACAAAGTGCATTTCAAAACCTGAAGTAAGAATATGCTCTGTATTATTCCCAACAGCAAAAGTTATCATCTGTTTAACCCTAAAAGGGTGGGGGGGGGGGGGGGGGGGGGTGGGGATCCGCCCCCTCAACGTTTCGCGCAATAATTCTGCAATGCGAGAAGACCTCGTCATGATGCTTATTGTGTAATGTTATTACCCCTTGAGGACCGGAGGGGGGGGGGGGGGGGGAGAATCAGATGTTATCAGAATTTTGATCTCATACATCTCCAGCCCTTGAACTGATTCTTAACAGCTGTACTTTCAAAACATGTCTTTCCCTGAAAGCATTCCTTTTATTTTCTTTCTTTTTTAAAGCACTTCTTTAAGAATTAGTGTTGATCAAAGGCACATAGAAATGTAAGGGCACGGTGAATAAAAAATGGTGCACAAGACAGATAATCACACATCTGGTAACGTATTAGATATATACATTTGACTATAAACTTGGGGTGTGGGAAGAGCACATGTACATACCTGTGAGGACGGAAGTTGAAGGAAAGTGGTCACTCCGGTTGAGATAATATTGCCAAGAGTTGTCTGAACGATTTCTCTTTTGTTACTTGTGATGAAAGACAAGAAATTACCCAGGCCTGCACAGGAAAGACAAGAGAATGATGAAAAGACAAACTGATCCACTGGGCAGAAATATATTTCATATGGTGAATACTGATAATTCATGAACTGAATACTAAACAGCCAATGCCAACATAGACTATAAGAGACATTGGTCATCTAAAGGTGATTTGGAAAATAGCCAAGGAAAATAGTGTTTAAATAATGATACTTTGTGTCATCATCTGGAATTAAGAGCATTTTCTTTTTATATATCCCATATATTACTGACATTATTGATTGTTTGTGGGGCTTAGAAGACTTCACTGACCTACTTGTAGATGTTCAATTTATGTCATGCCAAAGACAATAAACAGGTCATATAACTGGGGGAAAATCAATCTATGGTGGGCTGCCAACCTTTAATAGTACATCAAGAACAAAAACATCAACATTCTGATGCATGATCAAAAAATTAGGGAAAAATCCTATTTCAGTAAACAATTGGAAAACTGCATTAACTATGATAGCAGGATAAATTCAATTTCACTTCAATACACATACCTTTCATTAGAAGAAAAAAAAAGTATCTTCTAATATTCACTGAAGAAAAACATATACAGCATATACAATGTCATGTGTTTCTTCAATTCATGATATCATTGCTGAAGAAAAAAATATAAACAGTATATATTTGTTCAATTCATAACATCATAATGAAAATATATACAAGCTGTCAACTCTGTACTTGCTTACAGCACACAAGTGACCATCACATACCCATGTACTGGTAGCGAAGAAAGTCTGGACTGGAAGCGAGGTTACGCGCGAAGGCCAGGTCAGCCGGGATGCTGGCGATGATGGTGTTATTGATGCCCCTCTGGGCCAGGACTTTGTGCTGCCTCTCCACTTCTCTCTCTGATCCGGTGACACCGACAAAGGTGCTGTTAGGGTGCTTCGCCGCGAGGGAGAACATCAGTCCATCTAGAAAGACAACAAAAAGGGGAAAAATGGAAATCCAGTCCGAAAATAAATCAACCTGATAAGAAAGAGTCAAATATTACAAGTTCAACGGTATAAATTTGATCGAAATCGGATGAAAAATAAGGAAGTTATGATATTTTTAAGTTTCGCTATTTCGGGGGGAAACAGTTCTTGAACAGTCATTATGAATATGCAAATGGCAAAGTGAGCATGTCATTTGCTCACAACTTAACATAAATAGTGTGTAGATAAAGTTTTGAAATTTGCAGTTTTTCATTTAAACACAATTATGCCCGTGGCTCAAATCCTCATATATCTAACTGATCACTATTCTGAAGTTATTTAACCAGGAATAACTTCATGTTTCAGACTTCAAGGACAGTAATATTGAATTTTCATCATTTTTTTTAACACGATCAATGCAAAATTGTGAGTGTATGACACGGTCAGGTCACTCATTTGCACATCCAACCCACTGTACAAGAACTGTTTTGGAAAAGTATAATCAAAACTTTAAAATTGCAGAACTTCCTTATTCTTCATCCGATTTCAGTCATATTTTTAGAATTGAACTCATAACATTTTACTCTTTTTTATCAGACTAACTTATATTTGGACTGGATTTCCTCTTTAGAGTGGGTATCTCATTGGCTTGGAGACTACTGTATATGCTGAATATTTCGCGAGGTTTTATTTTCGCAAATTTCGCGAGTCAGGTGCTATTCGCGAAATTAAAGACACGCAAAAATATTGACTCTGATCCCGATGTGAATGTGACGTACGCGTATACACTTCTCCGTTCCGTACAGGACTCCACGATCGCGAATTTAACTACCCGCGGAATCGTCGAGAATTCCCGATTCGCGAAAATTTAGACTCGCGAAATATATGGCGTATACAGTACTTGGTGGTAACTTGAGTCTTCCTGGTCATGGAGATGTTGATATCTCTGTGATGTATCGCGAGAGAATCAAACATGTTTATTTTTTTTCTGAAACTCTTTCCACTTTCCAGCAGGTCTTGAAGGCATCTCTGGTTAATTTCTTCTTCTTCTTTTTTGTGCTGAAATGCTAAAATCACATACGATGATTTATGTGTGTCACTAAAACTGCCAATTTGTCAATAATGTAAATGCATTATTAAATCATTTTTATTTCACCACAGGTTTCTGTTCACATTCAAAATAGAAATTAACTTATTAGTATCACTATTTACATGTATTTGGTATTTCAGACATGTGTACATAAACAAACATAAAACAAATTTGATTCAGCATAACAAAGACAAGATAAATTACAACACATAGACAAAGCACAAATCGAACAAGGAAAAGTAGAAATTACGCGGTGCGTAATATATGTCCCCGCCGGAAGTAGCATTTAGTAGCAAAATGTACAATAGAGGTAAAAAGATGAAGGTCAAAGGTCAAAGAAGTCAAAGGTCAAAATTCTATGTAGAAGTTTTGAAGCCCTCACCTAGTGCCATCACATAAAGCAAACGGAATCGAAATCGGGTTAGAAATGGCGAAGGAGTAGCATTTTGTAGCCAATGTACAATATAGGTAAAAAAATCAAGGTCAGAGGTCAAAGAAGTCAAAGGTCAAAATTCTGTGTAGAAGTTTTGAAGCCCTCACCTAGTGCCATCACATAAAGCAAACGGAATCGAAATCGGGTTAGAAATGGCGAAGGAGTAGCATTTGGTAGCAAAATGTACAATACAGGTCAAAAATCAAGGTCAAAGGTCAAAGAAGTCAAAGGTCAAAATTCTGTGTAAAAGTTTTGAAGCCCTCACCTAGTGCCATCACTTAAAGCAAACGGAATTGAAATCGGGTTACAAATGGCGAAGGAGTAGCATTTTGTAGCAAAATGTACAATATAGGTCAAAAATCAAGGTCAAAGGTCAAAGAAGTCAAAGGTCAAAATTCTGTGTAGAAGTTTTGAAGCCCTCACCTAGTGCCATCACATAAAGCAAACGGAATCAAAATCGGGTTAGAAATGGCGAAGGAGTAGCATTTTGTAGGCAATGTACAATTAAGGTCAAAAATCAAGGTCAAAGGTCAAAGAAGTCAAAGGTCAAAATTCTGTGTAGAAGTTTTGAAGCCCTCACCTAGTGCCATCATATAAAGCAAACGGAATCAAAATCGGGTTAGAAATGGCGAAGGAGTAGCATTTTGAAGCAAAATGTACAATATAGGTCAAAGGTCAAGGTCAAAGGTCACAACTGAAATTCTGTGTAAAAGTTTCAAAGCTCCCATGTAGTGCTATCATATAAAGCAAACAGAATCAAAATCGGGTTAGAAATGGCGAAGGAGTAGCATTTTGAACATTTTGATCACACACGGACGCACACACGGACGGACGGACACACGGACGGACGGACACACGGACGGACGGACACACGGACACACACACGTACGGAGCCCGTTTCATAGTCCCCTGCTCGAACTCGTTCGGCGGGGACAAAAACAGACCTAGATAGTGACAGAGAAGACAAGGCTGCCAGGGGCAAGAAAAGGCAAACTTAATTAACATGACCCACAGGTCTTCTACCCCACATCTAAAACTTCATCTTCATAATGTACATTGTATACTGACCCTGAGCAGAGCCATACTCCAGGAATGAGAACGGTCTCCTGTCCAGCTGTTCCATCGCTGTGTGGAACAGCGCCCGTCTGTCATCGGCGCACGGTGTGTGCAGGTCGGCAGTCTCCTCAGAATCCTCCATAATGGGGCTGTAGACGATTCTACCGACCTCCCAGAGAATGGACATGGGGCACATGTCGTCGTGGATGGGAAGCTTCAGGTAGTCTATAAAGAGGAGTTTCCTAGCAACCGAAGGAGAGGAGGGGGGTGGAGAACATCTTTAATAACAAGAGGAACTCAGGGAATCTACTGAATGGCAAGCTGTACAAGTGTGCTTTATTCAAACTTAATGATTCTTGTCTCAAGTTACTTTTATCAATTTAATATCATCAGGTCATTATTTGTCTTTATTATCTATTCTATAGTTTTTGATTATCAATTAGTTGCAATAACGGTTATAACCCCTGTATTTCTTGAGATCCCTTCATATTTTTCACATTTTAATCTCTCGTTACTTCAATCAATTCTTTATGTCATCACTCCACTGCAAAACAAGCATGTTTCCGCTCTTTTCCTAGTTGAAGTTTTAATACTTTCTTCTGTGCTTGAAAAAGATAAATGTATACCGAGGTATTGAATACAGGTGTCTTTAAGTTGGCTTGTTTTTCATGAAATAGAACTGTTTGCAACTTTTTGCTTAACAATGCATAAAGGTGCCAGTGTATGGAAGCATTTAGAAAGTACTAGTAACAATAGAGTATAATGCAACCTTCAATTGAAACAAGTATTCAGGACAAATATTACAGAGACAGTATGTGACTGTAACCATGGTAACACTGCCTACCTCTCAATTGGTCGCAGACCAAGAGTGAGGAGGGACTGTAGTCTGACTGCCACACCCACTTTCTGCAGGGGGAAATCCCCCGCAGCAGCTGATCGGAGGGGGGCGAGGCTGACGGGCTTGGAGGCGTCCTGCTTGAACCACGCCTGGCTACCACTGCAGTCCATAGAGACCTGTGGGGGGAGAGGGGGAGGGGGAGGCAAGGGTGAGGAAAGGGGGAGGAGGGAGGAGGAGTGAAGAGTAAGGGGGTGGAGATTAAAGTGATGGAGGGGGAAGAAGGGGGGATAATGGGTCAAGGAACAAAACATCCTTCATGCTTGCATTCAACGACAAGACAGTAATGTTTATAAAGCTGGCAAGACACCTTGCAAATCAACCATCGTCACAACTGAAGTAACTTCTAAATGAAATGTGTCTTATGAATGATTTTCATACACATTCCTTAAAGGGATGGTACAGTATTGGTGGAGATGAGAATTGGGCTTTTAATGTTTTGAGAGATACCAGGAAAACACTTATGAAATACTACAGAGCATACCATTTTAAGAGGAATTCAAAGTTTATTTGATAAAAATCGGATCTGGAATGACTGAAACATCCAAAAACAAAGTAAAACAAAGCGATCATAATAAAAGGTGGGTTCCACACTTTATTAGAATCACTCTGTTTTAGATATCTCAGCCATTTCACAACCAATCAAATAAACGTTGAATTCCTCATGGAATTACATGCTCTGATCTTTCATATTTCATAAGAGGTTTCTCATTATCTCACCAAAAAATGTTAGAAACTTGAAATTAGGTCTCAACCAAAACTATACAATCCCTTTAAACCCGTTGAGGAAGGACTGATTTTGCTATAAAACATATTTCCCATAGCACCTTCCCGAGTATTCTTGGGACTCGTCTTCAACGGTTAAAAGAGACTATACCACCCTGGTACTTTTACATTGCTATATAAACAGTACGGACTTGCACAAATAAACGATACATTACCACAGCAGATTGTATCTATGTTCTTCGCATTTCCATTCCATTACAAAATTATGTCACACTCAGCCACAACCAGCGCCAAAGCGGTGTTTTAATGAAAAAAAAATTGTAATGTGAACACAGCTCATACTTCTGTGGCAAACTAACTCTCACCTCAGCATTTCTCTATACGTGACCGTGCACCACAAAACAAACAAAAAGTCGCACCCCTCGATTTCACTCGGGGACTCAAAACAGGTGAAATAGGTCTACTATGTCAATCTTGAGTTTGTCATATTTTCTGAAAGAGCTATCTTTCTTCTACATTATTCTGTATTTTAGGATCATAACACGAATGGGAAAGTGGGTTTTCAGCATTTTTTCTACAACCCTTACTTGGGGAGAGTATAGAATGATCAGGTATGTATTAGAGGCCCCTTTTCATTTCTTGAAATCCTTTGTACACTGTTCACTTTCAAGTCTAATAACTTTTGCAAAGATAAGGCTACTGCTTCGTAAGTTGGCGTTAATCATGGACAGAATGTGTTGATAGAACATGCTTAATTTCAGCTTAATCTGATAATCCCTTCACTGTTGTTGCTCTGGTGGTTGACATCCTGTGTTTTGTTCCATTTATCTCACAGCTAGCATGCCTTGGTTAAAGATTAAGCGCTTGAATATACCCTGTACTTCAGAGCCTCTTTTCTCAGTACATACTTTTTCAGAGTGTGTGCTTTCTTTCCAGTATTTAGATAGGTTAGGGGAGTCCATTTGAATTGAGTTGCTTAGTGTCTTCTCTTTCAGAACCTGGCCTTAACTAAAAATCCATGTCTGGTGACTTTTTGTTGGTTTTGTGGTGCAAGGTCACATATTATGCTTCCAGCACACATGTATTTTCTTTCACTAAACAAATAGACAAGACAACCTTACAGATCATGGTGAAAAACACCAATATCACTGGAAGTCTGTCTGCCAGAGGATACCAACCTGTCTGGAAAATGCCTTGATATCTATCCTGACCAGCTTGGCATGATTTGCGAGGTAGTTTCCACTGAGCACCCTGATCTCATAGTCCAGGACGCCCGCCTGCTCTAAGGCACTGCTCAAAAATCCCTGATGAACAACAGCAGCAGTGAAAGTAAATAAAGATGAAAAAAAAAATAGAAGTATGTTTCATTTTACAAGAATTCACCAGGGCAGCAGACACTCAAACACATTGAGTTATGTTTGAGACAACTATTTGCTAATCTATGACATGAGGAGATAAAATCGATGGTTGGATTATAAGCTATTACTATAACTTGATACAAGAATGACTTACTTGTAGGCTTACTTATACAGTACTCTCCGCGTAATCGGGTATCGCTTAAACGGGTACTCCGTTTAAATGGGTAGTAATTTCAAAATCAGTTCCAATGCACATTAAAATTACCTGATAATCGGGTTGCCTCTCCGCATAAATGGGTAAATAATTTTCTTCTTATCTAACTTTTACCCATATCTTATCGCAGATATAACACTTTAAGAAATCATGAATGTCAAATTTTCCACGGCTAATCGCATTCTCTACTTAATTTGCAAACAAGACCGATCATTTTGGGAGTGATTAAACATGAAAACACATGTACCAGTGTACCGACTTGACACACGTAAACGAACATTCCACATGTAGCTGGCACTCACAACTGCATTAGACAGACAGAAATTGAACACACTTGCGCTCCTCCCTTGAAGTTTGCAAAGAAAATCAGGCCATACACCAGCGTCATAATTTTACTATTCCCCAGTCACTTCTCGAAAAGTAACCCGACGTTCTACGTGACTATATAGTGCACGCAAAAAGATGTGTTCATTTCGGAAAACGCCTGCGCATTAGCGAGGAGTCTATAGTCAAACGACAAAGTTTTCTGAAGACGTATTTGTCCATAAAAGACTGTAAATTATTGCTCGTGACTGAGCAAGTGTTATTGGAAGGTATGAATAATGTGCCGTGCAAGCATGCTTGTTAAGCATACAGTGTGGGTGTTTGGTCCAGTGTAAAATGCATGTACATACACATTGTGTGTGTCAATTGTGAATGAGACATGTTCTTCTATTAATCGGGTACTCCGCTTAATCGGGTAAGAAACGCTCTGCCCGAGCCTACCCGATTATGCGGAGAGTACTGTACCTGTAATATTTGCTCTATCATGCAATATAAGCATTCTCACTAACATTCACTCATTAGTAGTATCAAACTTATTGTTAACAGTTTCATGAATGATCTTTTACATATCTAAATCTTTTCATTCATTAGGTGCAATCATGTTATTTAGATATTGTTTCCCTGTTATGTGATGACCTATATGACTCATGTACAATTCAACCTTTGGATTCAATGCATGTATTTTCAATAATGACCATTTTATCTATCTACAACATATCAACCTAGGCCTATATCTATCCATCTGTCTATCTATCTATCTAAATATCTATCTATTATATGTATCTATTTGCTGGAACATGAAATAATTTTCAAAGCTTTTTTTGTCAGTTATCAGTAAGGAGTTTAAAAGGGATGGTATAGTTCTGGTTGAGATGGGATTCAGGTTTTAACTTTTTGTGAGACAAACAGAAACTAATATATGAAATAACAAAGGGCATACAATTTGAACAACAATTACAGTTTATTCGCTCTCAGAATCTGAATCTGTTTATTCATTATTCATCATTTTTATTCATCTCAGAATGATTTTTAGTGAAGTTGATTCGGTACCATCATGACATGGCTCACTCTTTTAAAAAAAAAGATGAAGAAAAGAGTACCTGAATGATGGGAGAAAAACATGTTTGGTTTGTATGCTAACTCATTGTGTACACATACATGTATACATTTGACTGAACAAGGACAAAGTGACTGCTGCAACAGCTGGGGTGAGGGTGTGTGGGCGTCTGTCAGGAGTCATATCATGGCGATAACGCCCTAGATTTGTTTGGCTTCAGATAATGTTGTTTGATACCAACACTAAAACGCAACCAGACCCTTCTTATCTTTTATATTAGCTTTCATGTTCCATGCTCAGATCCTCCTTATCTTTTTTTTTTCCTTACATGAACCTTTTAGCAGGGAAACATAACACAAATGAAAAACAAAAGAAGAAGCTCACTGCCTTGTAATTATGGCCTCTGCATACAAGACAAAAATAAAGAAGAAATTGCAGGAGAAAAGAAGAAGCAGTGAAAAAGAAAAAAGAGGAAACATAAGAAAAGAAGAAGGAAAGAAGAGGGAATATACCCTGTACTCGCTTACAATAATGGCTTCTGCATATTAAAGACAAAAGAAACAGAAATGTGCCTGGCTCAATAACCCACCAAAACATAAGCCAAAATGAACCTTCACTTTTCTAGGATATAGTTTAAAAGAGTAAGCTTGAAGCTTTTATATGAAATATAACTTGATAATATTGGACCATCTCAACCCATTCCAAAAGTGATTGAAATAAGAGAGAGTCAGGAGGTGCAGCTTTATAGAAAAGGGAGAAAGGAGGATTGGTGTGCTGTGTAGAAGTATCAATGAAAACCACAGTGAACACAGCACCTGTCTAACAAAATGTGGTCCAGAAAAACTGCTAATATCTCAAGTTTGGTTTTGTTTCGAGCCATCACATTTTGACAGTGTTTACAGAAGAGATTTCTCTTCCAGAGGTGAACTTAAGAATTTGAGTGGGTCAACCCAAATTACTATTTTGGTCTATTACAGAGAATCCTAATCTGTGACTTTTTGTGGGTTTCCGTTTCGCGCCATGCGGTCACAAATAGAAGAAGAGAAGAAGAGGAAAACAAAGAATGGGAATTAAAGGAAGAAAAGATGAAGAAACACATCAGCTTCAAATGACCTCTGCACAACACAGAAGGAAATGAAAGTAGAAGCACAAAGGAAGAACAAGCTGGTGTTTAAAAAGAAAGAGTAGAGAAACAAGAGGAACATGAAGATAGAGGTAAATGTAGAAGTAGGTAAAGAAGAAGCTTAAGTATAAAGAAACAAAGAAGGCGAGACAGAAAAGGAAAGAGAAGAACAAAAGGCAGCAGAAGTAGTAGTGGTAGTAGTAGTAGTAGTAGTAGTAGTAGTAGTAGTAGTAGGAGTTGTAGTAGTAGTAGTAGTAGTAGTAGTAGTAGTAGTAGTAGTAGTAGTAGTAGTAGTAGTAGTAGTAGTAGTAGTATGAAGTAGCAGTGTAGTAGCAGTAGAAATAGTAGAAGTATATGTAGTACCAACAGCAGCTGCAGCAACAGCAATACAGTGCACTCCCATTATAACAATTAAATGCTGTTATAACAAAATTTTGATAAAAACAAAATAAAAATTCAGGCCACAAATCATCCTCTCTATGGTTTTTATTGTTTGTTTGTTCGGTTCTAACAAAACTTCAATATAACGAAAGAAAAGTAACTGCCGATCCTGAGGATTTCGTGTAAACGGGAGTCTACTGTTTTGGTAGAAGTGGTAGTACGATAGTGATAGGAGCAGTAATAGCTGAAGTAGTAACAGTAGCAGTGTCAAGAGCGATACCTTGTGTACAAACTCTGGGTTCCCATTGGATTGACCCTCCTTGAGTAGGATGCTAGCAGCCAGGAGGCTGGCTGGGTGAGGCACCTCGATGAACGTCGTCTGGGAGAGGGCAAGGAGCTGCCCGAGGAATGCTGGGAAGGCACTGCCGTAGGTGTTCAGCTTCCGAAAAGTAGCTAACCCGAGAACCTGAAGAAATAACAATAAGTTTCTCCATGGCGTTAGCCCCTTGCACACGAGCCAATTTTGTAATAGTATGCAATTCCGTAGACAACTGCCTGAGTATACCAGGGAATAGTCTTCAATGGGCTTCGCTATTAAAGATGACATAATTCGTAGCAAAAGGTTAATATAGCATTGTTGCTTCTACGTATGATAATCATTCAGAATGCAGGAAAAGTACAATGCACATCACAATGAAGATTTTGTGTTGTTGTTTTTTCACAAACAGAATTCCAGTTGGTAATAATGGGCAATATGATTGCTGCTGATACACAAGAGTGTGATATCCTGAACTCTTCTTGGCAAAGTTTCTACAAAGATATTCCTATATTTTTTCTAAGGAATAAATGAGTAAGTACATGTATCAACATCCAAGCATGCATGCAGTGTTACTACCCTGGTAATTATCAAACACATATCACAGACACATGACCTCCACAGAAAACTGTTTAACTGTCGAGGACCCAGCAGAGGGCTTCTCCTTCTCCTCCTCTTCCTCCTCCTCCCTCCACATTTTCTGCTACAAAAGTGTGAGGCATAATGCTACTGTAAAACATGATATATTCGCGGCATGAATTTTTCGCGAATTGGAACCGACAGCCTATTTCGTGGCATGAAATTTTCGCGAAGTGCCACTGGCGTTCAATGCATATAGTGTAAACAAGGACTTTCGCGTGCATTTTAATTTCGCGAATCTTGGCGCTCGCGAAATTCGCGAAATTAAAGTGCACGCGTAAATTCCTTGTTTTACAGTATTCCTGGCTGAATACATTAAAAATAATGATCTGTCAGATATAAACTGGATATGTCATGATTTTGTGTATAACCTTGATGGCAAATTCCGAGGGAGTAAAAATCATCAATGACTTATTGTATATTCATACTGACTGCTCGAGATGTGTTTGGTGAAAATAAGGGAAATTTCAAAATTTCATAGCTCCCTTATTTTTATCCAATCTTATCAGACTAACTTTTAACTGGTCCAAGATTCCTGTTTAGTATTCACACAACTAGAGGGCAATATTTTGGTGAGTTGCTCAATTAAAAACATTTTTTTTTTCTACTTACAAAATCTGCAAAAACTAAACCCTTGCAAAATTATTAGCAACTACAGTATTCGAGTACAAAGTTCATAAAGTGTGGGTAACCCTTCTCCTAATTCAACATTTGCTACTCAAATAGGGCATTTTTGATCTGATCTATTGATCCCAAGCAAAAATTTACTCTTTGAACAGACAGAACAAGGCAAAATGTCATATTTTCAATGTAGGATAACAAAAAATGTAAAATGTACAGATATAAACAGTGGATGAGGTCATGACTAGCTAAGGTAACCCACGAGATAAGCACACACTTATAAGACAGCACACTACGGCACAGCTGTCATAAACTCTGTCACAATTATTTTAAATGATCACTCACTACAACAAACAATTGTACAATACAATATTGTACAATACACCCGAACAGCAGCAAGATCTGAGCGATCTAGACAATATTGCTAACACTAGACCAACCTGAAAGCGAAAGTACTCCATCTGTTGGTAGAGGCTGCGAACGACTTTGTCCGTCAGAGAAGTCTGCACCAGGATGTTGTTAGTCAGCTGCAACGTTTCCCGGAGCTTTCTGCGAGACAAATTACCACTCGACGGTATTTGTAAACTACCACCTACTGTACATACATGTATATTTCATGCATGACTAATTTTCTCTCACAACTATGGGAAGATTTTTTTGTCATTTCTTATTTACAGAGTATGGCATCATTATTTGACGTTATCACAACTTCTTAGTTGATATGGTGTGTGAAGGAATAAAGATGGAAGTGGATTGAGACTACAGAGTGGATGGTATTATATCAGAACTACAAGATGCACAAGTCTTTTCACACTAAATCAAAGACAGATCCAGCGTTTGGTTATAGAAAACCAGTGCATTTAATTGGGGAAAAGGTGTAACATGCAGCATGTATATGCAGGGCTGTAAAATTGGAACTTGAAAATGTTGGTTCCAAACACATTTATGCAAAAAATTCTGAATCTTTATACTCCTCCATCAACACTGTCACTAAGTTGCAGTTGCAATACTATTAGCGCCTACAGTTTTGTATTTTTTTGATAAACAAAATGATGAGACACAAGAAAAAATGAACAATATTCACAAAATACCACTAAGAAAAGACAACAATATGTATGTGGGTGATGTCTGTATGCACAGTCACTGCAATAATATGCTCCTTTGGTTGAAATCTAGGTCAATGCACTTCAAAAAGATTTCTAATTGCAGAGTTGCAAACTTCTGCAGATCATAGACTACTAGTATACTGATTCAAAGTAAAAAGTAAACAATGAAAAACAGTATAAATTGCACGTAGGATCCATAGGTGCCTTGCATGGTGAATCAGATTCAGACCCCCCCCAAAAAAAAAAAAAAAAATTCCCTTCATTCAAAAAATTTACTTTCTTGTATTTCATAAAGAAACAATATAATTTATAAATATAACTTGGCATCTCTGGACATGTGCCTACTTAAGGTCACCGATACATGAGAAGTTCTGCTTTGGCACCTACCTGTGACTGGTTGCCACGCCGACCGCTGATGGAGGGATGATGGTGAGAATGCTGGCGTTGGGGAAGGTTCGAGAAACCTTGGCACTCAGCAAGCTCTGGTCCTTACCACCTGTCAACAGGATCAAACAAGGTTTAAAGCAGCTTGGTGAGTAACGAACCATAAACCTGTACAATTTCTTGCTTAAAGGGACCATAGAGTTTTGGTCAAGACCAACGTGCATCTTCAGGTTTCTAACATTTTTTGATGAGATAATGAGAAACTACTTATGAAATATGAAACATCATGTATTTCCAAAAAAGGGATTCAATGTTTATTTGATGAAAAATGGTTTTGAAATGGCCCAGAAATCCAAAACAGAGCAATATCCTAATAAAAGGTGGGACCCACTTTTTTACTAGGAGCACTTTGTTTTACTTTGTTTTTGGATGTCTCAGCCATTCCAGAACCAATTTTCATCTCATAAACTGTGAATTCCTCTTAGAAGGGCATGCTCTGTATTATTTCATTATTGTTGTTTTTTTTATGTCGCAAAAAGTCAAAAGCCCAATCCTCATCTCCACCAATAATATACTATCCCTTTAACCTTCTAATTGCCACATTAATCACTTGTCTACGGGTTATGTGTGAAATTTGTGCACATGTCACTCATTAGCACAGAAATGGTTAAGAAGGCATGTACGTTAATAATTCTAATTATCTCACAAAAAGTTAAAATCTGAATTCCCCATCTCAACCCAAACTATACCATCCCTTCCTTTAACATGAACCATGATACACATGATTACACACACTTGTCTAGTCGTGCAACCTCTCCCATTAACGGTCTTGTAGTTGCAGCTGATTTGTCAGCTACCTTACTCATGGCTGGTGGAACTGGGAGTTGGCCCGCCCCCCCCCCCCCCCCCCCCCCCACCACCTTTGAAAATGTTCTGCCGGCCCTGTTACTTGCATATTTTCTCACAGATTATTTCATGATAAGAATCAATCAATTTGCCTACCATATGACATGAGACTGAAGACAGAGCCTCCTTCCGAGCGCAAACTTCCTTCCAGCTGCCGCCAGATGTCATCAAAGATCTCCTCTCCTTCCGTCTCCTTCTCCTTCAGCATCATCTTCATCATCCTGCCAATCTCCTCCTCTTCATCCTCCTCCTCTGGCTCTTCCATCATCACCTCGCTCACCCTCTCAACGTTCCTCCACCTCTCCTCCTGTCTCCCGGGCACCTCTCCACCAAACCTTCCATCACTACCGAGCTCCTCCCCCCATTCCCCCCTCCCTTCCCTTCTCTCAAAGTCCGGCTCTGCCTCCGTGTCGCCTCGGTAGCTGTCCGTCCTCTTGACATCATTGCTGTTGCCATGGTAATCATTATCCATGTTCATCACTTCCATGCCATCATCACGGAGACCGACATCATCCTCGTAACCGTACACGTCTCCTCCTTCCTCCACCTCCTCCTCCTGCTCTTCCTCCATCAACTCCTCCTCTCCATCAACCACATCGTCCTTGCTGGTGTCCAACTGCTGCCAGTCCACGATTCGTCTGGACTCGGCTTCCAACTGGACGGCCTCGTTGATCATCTCTCTCCTCCTCCGGAGTAGCTCCTGCTCATCCGGGAGACCGGCATTTGCATCCATCCCTCCTCCCACTCCCTCATCACGTACGTCGCCATACTACTGAAGAAGCTGCCTCTGTCAACAACAACAACAGCAATAACATCATTTCATATTTGGGATGACTTAAAGATTCCTAATTAGTAAAAACTTGATCTTGGTACAGCAAGAAACGGAGAGCCAACTGTTACCATTAAACTTTAGGAAATGAAAATGAGTATGATTCTTCTTTTCCCAACTCAGCAAAGATACTGACAATTACATCACAATACTCCATAATTCGAAGTAGGGAAACCTTCTACCACACATTCATTTGTCATCCTCAAAATCATGTCTGATGAATAGTAAGTAATAGCATCATACTGGGCTGAATTCTCCTTGCCCATCAGAGTTATAGAAATAAACACACATTAAAATTTCTGAACCCTATAATCTATCACCCCTTGTATACTACACATTGGCAAAATCTTCTTTGATATTCATCATTCCTTACACTCTGTTTGATTAAAACTTATATTGCCTCTTACAGCAAAGAATATTTCAATATCTTCATTTTTTTTTTTGCACAAAGATTGAGAATTTTCAATCAAATGCTCACATTTGCCCTGAAATCTTATTGCATCTACATGTATCTTGCAATATCATCAGTGTATCTTGTTGCAATATCTTAACAATGCCCAAGGTTACATTAACAATGGTTCAAGGCTTCTTGATTTATCAATGAAATCAAGTACTTTAGACAAAATCACAAAACAACATATAAGTGATAAATAAACAAAAAAAAAGAACTTTAATTGAGAAACAAGATCAGAGCAGATGTGATATCAAAGAGAGAAAGAAAGATACGATTCAGCTAACCTGCCAGTGACCTGTCTTCTGCTGCTTGTTTGATCCCAGCTCTCGTTCCGTCGCGTGCCCCGCCTTTGTCACACTGCCTGCTGGTGTAAGGGGCTCTCTGTTGGGCGGGATCCTCCCCTGATCGAGTTCGTTACCCTCATCGTTAACAGCTTTCCTAAACTGTTTCCTTCTTTGCTTCCGGTAAACCCGCTTGCCCGAATCTGGGAGTTTCCCATCTCCACCGATGTTGCTTCCTCCGCCAGGTTTCTCCCCAACGTCATCCCTCCTCGTTTGATCTCCCGGTGCATACCCTCCTCGCCCTGCCTCCTCCATCATCGCCGGGTTGTCCTCATCTCTGGGCCGGAGGAGGTTGCCCACGGCAACCAATTTGGCAGACTGGGGATGCTGGGAGGGCTCCTCCTCTTCCCGGTCCCAGTGCTTTCCAGGTCTGTCTGAGTTCCTGCTGACACAACGTACAAACAGTAGACAGAGACTAAACTCACCATGAGAGTTTCACAAATCACATTTAACACGCTGAAGATGAGTCCCAAGAAAAGTTGGGTAGGTGTCTACGGGAAATGCACGATATAGCAAAATCAGTCCATCCTCAAGGTTGAACTCACAAACAGCTGCCATTAAACAAAGAGCAAAGCATCAAGTCAATTTTCCTGGCTAAACACATCGCTCCAAGACGAGGATGCATACAATTTCTGTTACAGTTGTAGAGGTAGAATTAAAGTACCCACTTTGAACCCATCCAAGCTCCAGTAGAAACATTTCTGTGGTTTTATGCTGTACTTTTATTCATATAAAATTGTCACTATATATTGCTGTTTAAAAAAGTAAAGTAAAAAAAAAACAACTTTAATTTTAGAATTGTATGTCATTGGTCTTCATGTACGATTGTTTATTTTGATTGAGGAAATTTCAGAGGGGTCTGTTATGGGTCCCTAATGGGTCTCTTAACCCATTGAGGAGAGGCTGAGTTTGCTCTAAGAGGGAATTCCCATAGACAACTTCCCTGATCATACTCGGGACTAGTCCTCAACGGGTCAATTGCTGAACTCATAACTGACTCTGAATTTGGCAACACATATAATATTTTTCAATCACCTTAGCTATTTCCTGTAAATTTCTTAATTTCGTGCAGTTTCAATGAATTTGATAAGCAGCTGCATGTGTGTTAATTCTTTCACCAACATAGGAAAGGCAATGAAATTCAGAGCTGCAAAAATTAATTGAGATTTTCTGCAGCAAACTTACCCAGGACTTGAAAAGATAATGCCCCTCGCCATGCAATTTTTGATGCAATAAATGTTATGATAAGAGCATAATAATACCAATGACAATTTAGTCAGATTACCACTGACTAGTACACATACTGCCAAAATACAATCACATGTAACATGCCATCAGCTTTCTACCAGCTACCCAAGGGTGTGGCAGTTTTAAGCCACAATGCTAGCTACCAATTAAGCCATCTAGGCTACTCTCCCCCATTTCAAATGAGACTCGCTGGGAGATTAAATCTAAAATTAGCAAATCATACTAACAGTAACCTCCATTAGCAGAATGCCAGTCTGTGCAGCAGTTGCTATGGTGAAAAATTACTCTTTCATTTGTTGTTGTTCTTGGTTTTTTTTTAATTCAATGGAGCACAAGTCAGTAAAAAAAAAATCCATGTGTCAGCTAAATTAGCTGCACTGGGATTGTATTTCAGTTTGAAATCTGCCAAGCAAGCTTTTGTTCCATCAAATCATGAATATGGGTGAAAACGTTGAACGATGTACAATTGGGCAAATCAGGGGTAAAAATTAAAAAACGTCACTCACTGATATAAATATATCTCAGTCAAATGTCATTGATATCAGCTTTCTTGGAAACCCGATTATACTGGGATATCTCCAAGGGTGTTGTTTTTATTCAAGATTAGATAGAACTGTGACATATTGGCGAACGTCTCTGACTAAAATAAACATTGTTTTAGTGAAAATTCAAATGAAGGGTAGAAAAAGATTCAAATGAATATATTTTCATCTTGTTCATGCTTTTGAAGACTGTGTTAATTTGTTCCTAAAATATTGTTTACCTCCTGTGAAGTTTACAAAAGCTAATACACACGGAAGTTAAAGTAAAAGTGGAGTTTTTGTCATTTAAGCAGAGATTTTTATATTCTTATCTTCACTTTCATCTCATTTGAACAAAACATATAGCAGGGGTCTCATTTGTTTAAATGTTAATGTTCACTAGATACTAATAATGAATTTAGTGCATTTCGTTTGGTCAAATCCCCATAAAAGCCCTTTACAGATGCTGAAAGTAAGCCATGTTTTGATCAGAGACGTTCAGGTTTCACTCATAGACGTTCCTCAGACATAGACAATAAAAACGATGTCCTCTGATCCATAATTACGAGGTTTTTGAACAAACAACATTATTCTTTTATTGAACACATGTTTATCTTTTGTGAACAATTCAGAATGGTAATTTCAACTTGAATTATTTTTCATAATAACCGATTGTAACTACAAACCTCCAAATTGTAAGAGGAATTTCGATTTCTACTCCAAAAATCAACAACAAACCTGTCCTTGTTATATTATTCATATCTTACAACACTTTTGAATGGCAGACAAATAAAAATTACATGAAATACTTGCAATTTTGACTACCTTACCTAAATTATTTGTTTATATCAGAGACATTTGATTTTCCATCAGGGACGTTTCGGCTGTAAGTTATCACTAGAATTAAACACCAAACTCCCTATTTTAAAAGATGCTCGTACCTCAACATTCCACATTCATTGAGATATCATTTACCGAGGCATATGTCAAGGAATGTTTTTGTTTATGATGACCACTACTTTGTATTTCACGTTCCGGTGTATGCGAAGGTGTGCCCACATGCTATCAATATTGTATATGTTTTATTTCAAATGTAGTCCAAATCTATAACAAAGGTAAACACGAATTTATTAATACTATTTTAATTTGACCACTATACCTCAAATATGATTGTATGTGTATGTCAGGCCAGTTCGGATTTTTATTAGGGACCGTACCTGGGCCACTGTTATGATGTTGTCTCAGAAATCTGTAATTAACCTATACTCATCCTAGAAGCGTCAAATTCCGCCGTGCTTTTTTGTATACTATGGCAGATATAAATTGTAAACGCCAAACTCAAAGAATATCAACGGTGTGGTACAGCAAACGTTTGACCAAAAATGAACTGAAAACCTCTTTCAAGAGGTTGACAATGATAACATTACAATACCACATTTTACCTGTCACATCGGTGGGGATTATCAATCCTTCTTTCTACTCGAAGGCGATACATAAGTATAGTGTTGTAGAGGAAACTAAGTAAAGGGACATTCTTATTAGACATTGTCTTGTTTCATCATAGATGTAAGTATTTTTCCTTTTCTCATGCATTTGGCTTACAAACCTAAAAAAAATAATACCACTAGAACATCTCACCTTACTTCTAAGAGAAAAGGAGTCATTACAGGGAAATTCAGCCCAAATATGAGCTAGCCGCTGATAAGAAAGAATAAAATCTTACGGGCTCAAGAAAAAAAATAATGAAGTTATGACATTTTGAAGTTTCGCTAATTTTTTTCAGGAAACAGTTTTTGAACGGTCATTATGAATATGCTAATGGCAAATTAAGCTTGTCATTCCCTCACAACTTGCCATAATGTTTGCACATAAACTTTTGAAATTTTCAGTTTTTCATTCAAGCATAATTATGCCCGAGGCTTTAATCCGGGTATATCTAACTGATTACTATTCTGAAGGTAATCAACCAGGAATAGCATCATGTTTCAGATTTCAAAGACAGAAAAATTGAATTTTCATTATTTTTTGTACACGATCAATGGAAAATTGTGAGGTTATGACATGGTTAGCTCACTTATTTGCATATTCTTATCAACTGTTCGAGAACTTGTTTGCAGAAATTAGCAAAACTTCAAAAAGGCAGTTAATTAAGGGTGCAATTAAGCACAATTTAGGGTGCAAGTATGCACCGCAGGTGTGCTGCTATTGCTACAAATTAGGTGCAAATTTGAACATTTATTTCTTAGCGTGTAAGCCTCAGATTTCACAGCCTCAAAAGCAAACGTAGTGATGTGCATGAAAAACAGAGTCCGCATTATAACATTGAATTGTATTTCCTCTCCACTTGGTATTCCATGTCCTCAATCAGTGCATGGTACCGACTGCGTCGCTTGCTACCTGAAACAGGGGTTGGGATAGTCATTATTTTGTAAACAGATGGCACCTCCAAGATGTCCGTCCGGTCTTGCCAGTACCACGGCCGTTGTCTGGAACTTGTAGGCTCCATGAACATGACTGAGCCTAAAGATCCTGAGCAGGACGAAATTCTAATATTCGGAGCATTTAAAATCCATCCGGTCTTCCCATCTTGCTGTAAGAAAAAAAAAGATAGAGTTAAAATGATATTAAAATAAATTTATCATGCACTGGAAGAACAATGTACGCACAAATGAACGTCTCTGATCAAAATCATAAAATCAACATTGTTTTTAGATTGCGTAAATTACCTAGAACGATGTATGTATACGAGGGCCATATACTGTGGAATAATGAAAGATCTACTCCTTATTGTAGTAGTTGAAAATGTGTAAAACGTTCAATGTAACGTCTCTGACGTAAACATCTTTGTTTATCAGTACTTAATGGGTTTGATTTTTACAAGATATTGGCATTATATTTGGATTGAGGAACCAATGTGCTGCAAACATAGGCACCAATTCGCCATGGTGGGTCATTGATATTGGTTTGAGAGCAGATCCTATTTGTTCAGAGAACGTCTCTGACCTAAACCTGTTTTTCTTACATTTCTGCCTCTCTCACAAAAAATACGTAAACTAAAGTGACTACTACATAATAATCATAGACTATTGACCTATTACTAGTCATAAAACATATTTTCTGTCCTGGCAATGTGTTTACACTTGCTCAATCAACAGAAAATCTTAAATTTGAAACTCTTTTACATATTTCAACATCTTTCAGGAAGCTTCATTTTTCTTAATATTACAACACGCCCGTGTTAACTTGGTTCTACTTGTTCCTATAATACTAACTGAGCCCATCCAGACATAAATTTACTTTAATGTTCTCATAATTTGTATAGTGGATGTCTTTATTTCATGAAACAGTAATTCTCAGAGACGTTTTTCATTTTGCTCAGAGACGTGCGGTCTTTGATTTTCGTGCAGATTCTTACATATTTACTGTCTGTCCTTTTTTGATTTACCTCTAATCCAAAGATTAAAATACATAATTTCACAAATGATATTGATTGGCAAATCTACGGAATAATAATTCTAATAAATCGGCACAAACACCAGGAAGTTTTTGTTATTACTCACATTTTCAAGATTTGTGGGCATATCTGTCGTTGAACTGTGCTGACTCGATTCCAGGATGGCTCGTCAGTGCGTAAAATAAGCACGCAAATAAAGTATCATGCAGTGCGAAAGTGTCAGATGAGGGAATATCCCTTCAGAGACTTTCAATCAGGGACATTCGTTTTGATCAGAGACATTCGCCAAGTCGGGTTTTCAACCAGAACTCACTTTTGTGGACAGTATGCTACTAAAGTTGCCAATCATCATAGTCGCCTGGCTCACACTGACATACTAATAACCACTTTTTATCTCAAGCATAATCCACTTTCATTAATGACACCATTAAACAACTGAACATCTCTGATGGTTATTCAGTATAATTTTCTTTAATGAGCCACCACACGATTATTTCACACAGCTCATTCACAAATTTTGATGGAATGGTAGTATGGATAAGACGCTAAATAAATATGGCCTTACATGTTTTCATAGTCATCCTGAATTTTTGGCGTCAAGGAAAAGATAATTCATTCAGAGACGTTCTTTTTCAGACATAAGTGAATTCAACGTTTCCTGATAAGATGAATAATACACACGTTCATGGCAGAAGTACTTGATTAAATAGTTGAAGTGTGTAGGCTTACTCACAAGGAAAAACAAAGCTTTAGAATTGCATTAGAACAAAAATTAAGACGTGTGATTCTGGGATTTTTTCCCAAAATATGCATTTTTGTCAATTTTTTCAGCTTCAAGACATTATTTTTTAAAGAAAATGCAGTAAGAACACTACAAAGTATATATTTTCTGAAAGGTACAACCCTCCCCTACCAAATGATACCTAAAACCATGAAAAACACCCCCAGGTGACAATTTTACAAGGGTTTGAATATCGAACAGCCCGAAAATGGCCAATTGTACATCGTTCAACGTTTTCACCCATATATATATGACCATGCATCACGAAACCAACAAAAAGTATCATGTGCTAATTCATATGAGGTCTCAAAATAGGTGAAATGTGTCAACCTAGTCTGATAATTTCTTCATTGCATTTGTTATAATGGCCTTACATCCCGTCTTTGGTCCCATTCATTGCACAGAGCACATCTTGGTGAGTTGAAGTACTTGAATAGACCCTAAACTTCAAAGCCTCTTTTCTCATTAACACTTTTTCCAGAGTGTGTACTTTCTTTCCATTATATAGACAGGTTAGGAAAGTCCATTTGTATTGAGTTATGCATCATTTTAAAGCATAATTATAGAGAGTCTGCTCTTTTAAAGAAACCTGCACTCAAATAAACATCAATGTCTGGCAGCTTTTTGGTAGTTTTGTGATGCAGGGTCACGTAATATTGCCACATGAAGCGACTACATTTCCTACCTGTCTATGTCAGGCAAGCCACCCGTCTCTCTGTGCCACAGATCCGCCACCATATCCACCTGACTCTTCATCATGGACTGCCCCGCCCCCCTGGAGCTCTCGTACCCCTCCCTGGCCTTCTCCCATTCCAGTCTCCTGCTAGAGGCAACCCCTCTCGCCTCCTCTGGCTGCACAAAATTGACCTTGTTCCAACCGTTCACGCTCTGCTGGTCACCTCTCTGCATCTGGTGGACCCCGGCGGAACTATCAGCCAAGGCACTCATCCCCTGTAGTCCCACATCATGGCTTTCACCGCGCTGCAGCTGCTGCTGCTGTGCACCAAAATTTTTCTCTCTTCTTAGTCCCACATCACTCATTGTCCTGTCTTTGCCATTCACTGACATCTTACCGCTCAGTTTGTTTATTGCACTGGAACTCCCAAAGTTTCTGTTAACAAGCTGCCCTGGTTTATTGCCATCGGAGGTCTTTAAATTGTTAATGTCTATACTTTTACTATTTACATTTTTTCCTCTATCTACACGATGTGAATTCAAACTATTTGTCTTTTCTGAATATTTAGCTCTGACGAAATAGGAGTCACTTATTCGCTGTGACATTAGTACTGCTTTGCTCTCAACCTGAGTTCTCTTCCTCTCCTCTTCCTCTGCTTGTCTCCGAGAATCACGGCTTGGATCCTTCCAACTTGATTTCTCTTCTGGCACAATAGCATTGTCTTCCTTTCCATACAAAATTTCTGCAATGTGCCCTCCTTGCTGGAGCTTCATTTTCTTGTGTTTTGATCCCAGACATCCTGCCATCTGCACCATAAAACAAGCAAGCACGAAATTGAGGAAAATCCATGTTATTCCTGAACAACACTGACCTAACCTGCACATATTTTCCTTTCTTTCAGTTAACAGAAACACAGCTAACATCACGATGAATCCTAACATCATGATGAATAAATTCAAACGTCATTTCAATTTCAATTTATTGCTTTTTATACATTTCTCAAAATAAGAGAAACATTTGTAGCAATGTAATCAACATACAATTATGAATGATGTCAAAAATAACACAAAAACACAACAATATTAATCAGACACTTGTAATATGTCAGTATCCTACATGTAAGGCAACAAAGAAAGAAAAAGCAAGAGAAGTATGATGGAATCTACACCAAAGCAGACTTGTGGAGCTGCAGGATCTAAATATGAGAGATGATTACCAGGTTTGGAGAGCGTAACTATCATTAAACATGAAGTAGTCATAATGTAATAAATGGATGGGAAGAAAGAAGCTTTACACAGAAAGATATACAAATTAAACAACCACAATATCAGTCAGGTTTTGCTCAGGTGACAACGTAAGGAATTCATGAAAACATTTGAGAAGGTAATCTGTACAGAGATGTCGTACAAGAAAATGTTTAAGCCAGCTTCTATCTATGTGATCACATCTGTTGTTACAGTTGCCTTTACTTGATATGAATGGGGGGGGGGGGGGGGAGGGGGTGGTACATGTATAGTCCAGTCAAAATATGAAATGACCCACAACTAATTGCAACAGAAACGATTCCACTTGCATTTGACCCGGAAGAGCTATCAAAATAACATATTAAAAGTTCCCTAAAATTCGAGTGGTGGATCAATGTCTAATTTGCATAAATTCAAGATGGCCGCCGTACAACCTATTTATGCCTATATCTGGGGATATGTAACCCACAGAAAGTAAATTCCGGTGTCTAATCCTATGTTTTTTAGGTCAAGGAATACAAATATGTTATGTATAGCAACTTTCAAACATCCTTTTATATAGTTTTTGCATATATTTGCATATAATTACATGCAAAATGGTCGCCATATTGCCTGCGCAAGCCCGTATCTTCGTATATCATTAATGTAGTACACTCAGGAATAAGTCGCTATATATCTGGACATAAAACCGCAGAAAATAAATTCTGGTGTCTAAACCTATAGATGTTTTTTAGGTCAGGGAATACAATTATGATATAAGCAGTAACTTTCAAACTTCCCTTTATACATTTTTTTGCATATATTTCCATTCAATTAAATGCAAAATGACCGCCGTAGTGCCACTACAGGCTTATATTTCTATCTGTAAAAGGTACCTAGTGATGGTGTCTGTGGTCTTAATTTTACTACTGAGAATCACTGATGTAGAATACGTTCCACTCAGCAATAGTTACCTATATTTCACTAAAAATTTGCATATATTTATACATAAATCTATTCAAATTACTACCGTGAATATGATTTCAGATATACGAATACAAGCTGCAGAAGGTTGATTGCACTGTAATGTCTCATCCAAGATATCAAGGGAAAATTGTTATACCATTTAAAACCTTGATGATTATCCTACACCTAGTGTGTATATTCTTGCATTTATTAAAAGTATTGTATTACATTGTACTCACATTTTCTTGAGATACAGCCTCAAAACAGAGAACAACTGTAAGTAGCATCGAATAGAACATATCTTTATTAACTGTAGATTCAACTTATCTTCCAAAGTGTGCTCAATAGGTACACAAATATTAAAGTCTAAAATTATGTAGTAGGAATCGTTAAAATATTTCATGATTGCATGATATCTAATGTATTATGTTTTGTAATTTGCCCTCATGTTTACTGCTTATTACTTGTGTCTATGTTGCAATTCTTTATTTCTTCTCTCTTTTTTTTTTTGCCAAGGGGGGGGGGGGCATGTCATCAAGTTCATGATTATCCATAAGCTACTCTACAAAAGTTTAACGAGTTTGGACATATCTCATATAGCTTTCAAAGTGTGCTTACGGTACACAAAAATTGGTCTTAAATCATTCAGCAGGTTTTTTTTTTTTCAAACATCTTTTTTCTTACCTACGATGATTTACATCCATGTTTAGTTGATACTTGTGTCCTTTGTTGCAAAACTTTTGGTAAAGGCATGTTTATCAATGAGCAACATATGACCGTGATAATTTGTATGGAAGTGGATTTTGTCATATTTTTGCACGGTTTCACCCAGTGACTCACTGAAAATGTAAAACATTGTGATTTACAGCCAGATACAAAGAAAAAGAAAAAAAAAGGAAATGCCTTAACATTTCTATTACTAGTACTCTGGATTCATCAGTCGATCAATACAAACAGCATCCTTCTCATTGGCTTCAAGCTCATACAACACATATAAATTCTTATACGTCTTACTTTCACCATTTTTCATGTTGTATCTGCAGCTTTATTAAAAGAAATGTTTCCTATTGCATTGAGGCTTCGCACTAATAACATTTTCACCAACACACAGTTGTTGTTTTTTAGAAATGCGAGCAGCATGAAGGCTGAATTCAATTTTGCTGGCGAAAAAGCAGTCTTAAGTCAGATAAAAAACAAAATACATAACATCATTTTCTGTTCCTAACCCTTCCAAAAGGTCCCTTCCCTCCAGCTTTTCTTCAAGTTAAACAGTGGAAGGGAAATGACATACAATCATTGGAATTGGGACGATTTTAGGAAGATGTTTAATCAAAAATATGTTCTGATCACTACAGACACAGTGCAGCTATTAAGAACTCCTGAAGAAAGTCTGATGCAACTGCAAGACAGGATGTTAGCAACTGGCAGTGTATAGTTGCAGGGCAAGCAGATTTGACTGCACACAACCCATACCAGTGTCAGATGCGGGCCATTATATATCAGACACTTGTAATGTTGTATTTCTAAAATATGTGAGGAGTGAGATTATGCTGTTCTAATTGGTGACTAGGAATAAGAAGCATTCTCGAAAGACATCGACACAGTTTACAACAAACGTGAGACTTACCACGCTTCAGTATGAAATAGAGCCGAGATCCTGTTTGCTTTAAATTAATCAACTGCAATTTCACACCATCCTAGTCCAGAATTTGTGGTAAACACATAAAACACTGTGAGTGTAAGCTATAGTTTTGTATACTCGTGTTTCTATTTTGAGAGATCACATTACATACCTTAGTATCTGTATTATCACAAGCTAGAAAATGAAAATGATGTACAGGAAACGAAAGTTTTCTTGAAATCAAGTGACTCATCTTAGCCAAAGGTTCAAGACAGCAAAAAAGATTCAAGCTAATATTGCAAATAGCCATCATTTATATTCTACTGTCCGGTCGTCGGTCATGCATACATTTTCAAAAACCATTTCCAGCTAGGTTCTCTTTAAAAAAACCCATGTAATGACAGATTTTCAACAAACTAGGCAAGTAGCATCCCAAGGATGATAGGCTTTCAAGGTGTTCAAATAGACACCATATTCCGAAAGGTCCCAGAACCCCGAAATTAAGGAATCTATTATAAAAAAAAAACTCCCGTCACACACACACACCCTCACACACACACACACACAAAAGTAGAACCAAGTGTAACAGAGCTAGGTATAATGTACAAAGTTGAATATCTTGGAGATTGCATATAGATTTAAGTTTACTTTCACAGTTTAACTTATTTTCGAAATATTACACATTATATATATATATATATATATATATATATATATATATATATATATATATTGACAGCAAATCTTGCACATATAGACGTGGCTGGTGTTGGGTAGCACCCCTTTAATCATCGAGTGTGGTCTTGTAGTGTTGTCTGTGTACAGACAACACTACAAGACCACACTCAGCACCAACACAATCCTGAAGAAGGGCTTTTCGCCTGAAAGCTCGATGATTAAAGGGGTGCTACCCAACACCAGCCACGTCTATATATGCAAGACTTGCTGTCAATAGATTTACTGTCCTTGCACCGCCCCGCCATGTTGTGGTTAAGTCCTTTGATGTCAGTATATATATATATATATATATATATATATATATATATATATATATATATATATATAATGATACTTGTAATCAATGTGTTGGTACCAGTACAGAAAGATGACGAATCAGGGTGGTAATGCATTTCAGTCCAACAGTGCTATTTAGTCAGACCAAATTTTCGACGCAAACATTCGTCTTTCTTCACAATTGTCATTGTCGATCCTGAGGAAGATGAATGTATCCGTCGAAAATTTGGTCTGAATAAATAGCACTGTTGAACTGAAATGCATTGCCACCATACTTCGTATGTATATATATATATATATATATATATATATATATATATATATACATATATCACGGGTACCATCTACCCCAACCCCCCCCCCCCTCCACCCCAGGCCACAGGATGCCCAAAGGCACCTTAAATATTACCTATAGGTGCGGATGCCTTGGGGCTGGGACCAGTTATTGGGGGCCACTTTTGATTTTTGATCCTTTTTTTGAAAACATATGGTCAAATTTTCAACAAACTTAGTACTGTAGGTGCATTTATCGCTAGTGTCATGAATATATGAACATCATGCCTCCCTGGGCCATGGAGGTCCCTAAAGGCTTGTAGAAATGGCCCTTCCCAAAGTCTTCCAATTTCCTCTCTCCCAAGTAATAGTCTGTAAGAATGCATGGAAGGTGAACTTGAGATACTCGAGTGAGGGCTGGACCCCTGGGTCTTTTATTCAGAAAGTGAGTGAGTGACATGGTATCCTGATATGACAAGAACATTCTCTAAACAAATGTCCAAACTCACGAAGCTTTTGTAGAGTAGCTTATGGATATAAGCTACTCTTAATTTGAATAGATTTATGTATAAATATATGCAAATTTTTAGTGAAATATAGGTAATTATTCCTGATTGGAACGTTTTCTACAACAGTGACTTTCAGCAGTAAATTAAGACCATAGACACCACCACTGGGTACCTTTTACAGATAGAGATATAAGCCTGTAGAGGAATTATGGCGGCCATTTTGCATTTAGTGAATGCAAATATATTCCAAAAAATGTATAAAGGGAAGCTTGAAAGTTACTGCTAATATCATAATTGTATTCCCTGACCTAAAAAACATAGGTTTAGACACCAGAATATATTTTTTGTGGGTTTTATGTCCAGATATATAGCGACTTATTCCTGAGTGTACTACATTAATGGTATACGAAGATACGGGCTTGCACAGGCAATATGGCGGCCATTTTGCATGTAATTATATGCAAATATATGCAAAAACTATATAAAGGGATGCTTGAAAGTTGCTACAGATAACATAATTGTATTCCTTGACCTAAAAAACATAGGTTTAGACACCGGAATTTACTTTCTATTGGTTACGTATCCCGAGATATAGGCATAAACAGGTTGTATGGCGGCCATTTTGAATTTATGCAAATTAGACACTGATCCACCACTCGAATTTTAGGGAACTTTTAATATGTTATTTTGATAGCTCTTCCGGGTCAAATGCAAGTGGAATCGTTTCTGTTGCAATTAGTTGTGGGTTAACCCACTTTTTGTCGTATTTTGACTGGACTAGTAGTAGAAGATGGGAGTGGGGGAGAGGGGGGAGGTAGCTTGTATTTTGCACATGCCAAGGTTTAGGAATGGAATATCTCATGAGCTGTCCGGATGTTCATTAAGAGGGGCCATCACCCTTGAATAATAATTGCCTCTTTAACATCAATCAAAAATTGACACACCAGCATACGTCTGGCACGGAGCCAAATAGGGGTATGATGAGACCACTTCTTAATCTATCGGGAGTGAAACAAAACGAGACGACAGTCCTGCAAATATTTGGCGAGCAAACATCTCGAGTTCCCCCTTGGTCACAAGAGGGTACTCTGCCGGGGAATTCCAAACATCCCGTTTTTAATTCTCATACCGAGACTGCCTCTTGCCAGCAGCCACAAAACCGAGCTTTACTGGTCTTTCCCTTTAATAGACTTCACAATCATAGTAACTCTAGAGGATTCTCATTGACAGATTTATGGCTGTGTTGCAATACATGATCATATTAATGACCATCTTTTTGTTTTACTGCAATACGCAGTGATAATTGATCATCCTTCAACAGTTTTGCTACACTACAAGAATCCATCAGGCAGAGCAGCCATTTCCTTCTTCAACCCACATAAGTAATGCTGAAATTTTGCTGCAGAAGCCATCCCCTTGCTATCTTGACAACACTTGATTAACTGCATACTGCAAATTGGCAACGTTATACATCATGTTGAGGAAAGATTACATGCAACTGACTAGATTCATTAAATCTTTACAAATTAGAAGGATCGTTTTACAGAAATTTGCACATTTGAGATAGAAATGGGCATTTTCAAAAAATGTGTTGTCCATATCAAGGATCAGTTCTAAAAATGAACAGGTTGACTCATGTTTTTAAAATCAAAACACATAATAGAAGATGAACAAAATAGGGTTTAAATGAAAGAGCTACATATTTCTTTCTCCTTTGAAACACTGGGAAAAACAAAACAGGAACGAAGAGGAGAAGACTCGATATCAGCATCACACTACTCAAGAATGATGCTTTCTTGGATTTGATGAGTTAACAAAGAGTCAAGGTATCATTTTGTTAGGGGGAAATGAATTTCAGGTGTTTTGCCGAATCATAAATTTTCATGTAACAAACAAACACACAAAAAAGGTCATTTGCATGCTCATCATTTCAGGTCTCGAATATCATCAAATTTGGGTCAAGGCAGCTTTTTTTGAGAAGGCACAAATCCAGTCAAAGGGGCACAAATGAGTAATGAAATAAAATAAATAGTTTGATTTCGTAAGGGGCATTCCGGCCAGTGGGAGGGACATGGTGGCAATCTGCTAATGGTAGGTGGGTATTTCCAACACTGTAGTTTCGCACTAGTTCCTTATCACCCTAGATTCTTGTCACGCAAAGTATGCAAAAATGTCCACTGTGACAATATATCAAGCAAACAGGGGATTCCTACCTCAGAGTGAATGATAAAACCTTTGCCGGTGACCAAGACGTTCTTGGCAATTCTCTCCTGGTCTGTCTCTATGTCAAGGAGTGGCTCCAACAGCTTCTCAAGGCTAGCTCCAACTGGATCTGGGAATTATCATGATAACAATATCAATCAATCAATCAATCAATCAATCAATCAATCAATCAATCGATCGATCAATCAATCAATCAATCAAACAAACAAACAATCAAGCAATCAAACAATCAATCAATCAAGCAAGAAAGCAAGCAAGCAAGCAAGCAATCAATCAAACAATCAATCAATCAATCAATCAATCAAACAAACAAACAAACAAACAAACAAACAAACAATCAATCAATCAATCAATCAACCAATCAAACAAACAATCAAATAAACAATTAATTAATCAATCAATCAATCAATCAATCAATCAAATCATTCTTTTACAGCTCACGATACCTTTAACAAGGTCTCTATGCACTTTGAGGAAAGAAAGACAATTGAAGAATATGAACATTTTTTTTAAGGATTTTTTTTTAAGGAATTCAAAGTTTATTTGGTGAAAATTGGTTTTGAAATGGCTGAGATATTCAAAACAAAGCAATCCTTATATAAGGTTGGAACTGCCTTTTATCATGGTGCATGTTTTGTTTTACTTTGTTTTTGGATGTCTCAGCCATTTCAAAACCAATTTTCATCTAATAAACTTTGGATTCCACTTAGAATTGTATGCTCTTTAACATTTCATACAGTGGTTTCTAAGTATCTCGCAAAAAGTTAGATGTAAAAGGTAAATCCTCACCTCAACCAATACTATACCACCCCTTTAATATATCTTTGAGGCTTTTAACATCACATTAAGTCAATTTGCAACACACATACACACACACAAACATGTACAAAGCTGTATGTATAAACACATCTGTGAAAGCATGTGATTTACACAAACTTCACGTATTTCCATAGGTTAGACTGCTATGCAATTTTCTTTGACATCTTTAATATGAGTGCATGCATACATGTACCATTTTATATTGGCAGGCTGTTTATGTTCACATGAAGTCGGGCAATAAAGCTAGAAAGCAAATTTCATGTAATCATGCAGGATGCTCTGTATAAAGTATGCCCCTCGGACACAATGCTGTACTCTCTTCCAAAGTGTTCTTATTTCTTCTAAACTCCATAACAGTAAATATAGATTTTCTGCCTGCCCTGAAGAAACTATTATGCAAGGTTCTCATATCCAGGGTTTGCAATGCCATTTTGAGGGGCTAGCAAGGCCCTCAAATAGCACTTCAACCCTTTCATAGTTTTGCTATAGGGTATTCCTACTCTGCTGATCAGTATATGAAATAGAAGGACTTTTCAGCGAGGAATATTAATCCTTTGAGGACGGGCTAATTTTGCTACAACACACATTTCCCATATAGATACCCCGACCTGCCTGGGTATACTCTGGACTCATTCTCAATGGGTTAAAGCATTGTTTACTTCCTTTGTGTGTTTTCTTCTTTTTCTTTTTTAAGGAAAGAAGAAAACTTACTGAAATCAACAAAGAAAACAAACATTGAGGAAAAAAGATCTGGCTGATTTATTCTGCAGCATTCTGTCCTGGCCAAGGACAAAACCATAGAATAGCAGTACTCATTGAGTTGCAGTGTGCAGAATAATTTGAAGCTTGAAGCATAGTGGATGTTTACAACAAGGTCCTTGATGATATAAAATAGATGGAAAACCTTAAAATGGAGAATGATTTACTTCTTTCAACAAGAATTGCACTGGCAAGCTGCATTTTCTTTTGTTGCCATGTTTGAGAGCTTTTCAGATTTGATTACTATGGAAAGAATAGCTTATCATTCGGCCATGACTATCCTGCTGCCTCAAAGATCAATGGGGTCTTGGAAACCATTTGTTGAAGTAGGCCATACACATTGTTTTCATCCTCATAATAATAACTGTCATGATAATAACTGCTAAGTTTTGTGGAAACTTGAGGTGCATTCTCAAGGAAAGAATTAACATGTTAAAATAAGCCCCTAATTTGTCCCCCCTCCCATATTGGACCCCAAGGAAACTACACTATCTTGTTAAATGTACAAGGTACTTGTCCATATCTCAGTCACTTCTGGTTCTAGTGAAGAGATCCTATCACCCTAGGGACGTTACCTGCCAAGTTTGGTGAAAATGCATCACAGGGTTTTCGAGAAGATGTTGAAAATGTAAAGAGTTTACATGTGACGCACAACAGAAAACACACTTAAGCCTTGCCTTAAGCCAATTAGGTGAGTTTTATATAAAAAAGGGATGCCACTCACAAACTGGACTGTATGACTCACAATTTGAACAAATGAACAACACCTATTAAAAACTTTGCTCTATCTTTATGAAACTTTCCTGAAACAATGACAGATGCGTTGTTTCTATCACAACAAGAGATGCATCTTTCGTTTCATCCAAACGTTTTCCAGTTTCGGTTTGTTTTATTTCTGCATTTGTAAAAATCATTATCTCATCAATATATATGTAAGAGTACTTGATATACAGAGTGCTTACTGGTAGATTTACATAACTATGTGTGTCCACAAACATACATTTTATCCCATCTTGGAGGGTGGAGGGTGCAGGAGATTGCATCAATATGCAGTTTGTTCGACTGGGATAACAATCTCTGGGAGATGTGTTTAGCTTGCAATTCTCTCTTTGCATTGCATTACAGAATGAAGAAGAATGACCGAGTGCTGGATTTGATATCGAGAAAACTTAGAAATGAATGAAAACACCCCACACCCACAAACACAGGCAAGGATGTCCCATAAAGATGCCAGTAGTGATGTTACAATCCTCAGGTGTGCAGTTTAGATTCAGTACAGAAGTGCTTTATCTGGGGTAATCGTCACTTTCTGAAAATAAGGATGATACCTAATGACTATTATGGCCATCTGGGGAGATGGTTAACCTTCTCGATAACATAATAGATTTGAGAAATGTGGGTGGAAAAAAGATGAAACTAGAGTTCTCTTTTCAGATCATATGTTACACTATTTGTAAATGGCATCTGTTTTGTTTGTTTTTTGTTTGTTTGTTTGTTTGTTTGTGTATGTGTGTGTGTGTGTGTGTGTATTGTCCCATAATCTGAGAGTGGCAATAGAAATATCCACTGACGTAATTTGTGTGTGCTTTGACAAATTATGGCTTCGACAAATTATGGCTTCCCAAAGCGCTCATTTATCATTCACAGCAGGTATGTGTTTACCAGTTTCACTGCAAAACACCTTTTTTTGTGTGTGTGTGTGTGTGTGTGTGTGCGTGTGCATGCGTGCCTGTTAAAGGCATAATTTACCATTTGCAGATGAAACAAAAACCCAGCATTAGCGCTTTAAAATAGTTCTAAAATGTGAGTTAGGGATAGAAACATCCAATGTATAAATCTGAACCAGTATAATTAATGTTAAGTATTGTTAAATATACAAAATGTGAATAATAGTTATAACAAAAACATTTCTAGACTAAAACGTTTAGAGTGATGGTTTATTGGCAAATATAGTGATATTTCCTTGTATTTTAGGCTTTATTGCAAAAATTTTATAAGGTAGGATGTTTTGTGATACAACTGACTTACACATACACATCAAAAGTGATATCTTAAACATTTTTAAATCACTACTGCCAAAGGTAAACAGGACCTTTAAAATTCTCTCCCTCTCCCTCTTACTCTCCCTCTCTTTTCCACTCTCTCTATCTATAATCCATATTTTCACTAGTATGTCCATTGTGGCACAACCGAATGCATGAAACAGGGAAAGCAACAAAATTATTTCATTACATATGCAAAAACAAATACCATCACATCCAATTTTTGGTAATGTATTGAATACATTTTTTTCGATTGTTCTTCTGTAAAACTGAGGATGTCCATATCAAGATCCATAGTGGGTAGTTCTTTCTAAGATTGACTGAAAAATAAAAATTCTACTAAACTCACAACATCATGATGCACTGGTTGTCAACAACATGAAGTAACATCAGACCGAATTCCCTCAATTTTCAAACATTTACACTGCTGTACACATTTTCACAAGCAGTTCAGTGTGAGTAGTCTTCAAGGAAAACAATACAGACCTCAATTATGATCATGATACTGTTTGGAGAGATGGCTTGTGCAACAAATTGATTGAGGGGACTGTTGCCTTACTTAGCTGAAGCAGCGTGCTGAGGAGGAGGCCAGTCCTCTGGAAGCGAAACCCGGGGCGGTATCCCGCATCCATGCTGATGACGTCGCTCCCGTTCACCTGCCTGTACGTCAGGACGCAGTCCTGCAGTATGAGAAGAGAGCGTAGCCATAGAAGACAGAAGTGAGAGAAAAACGAGATTTCATCAGAAATATGAATTCTTCAAATATCTATCCTTTTTTCCCATCATCTGGGAACCGTTTCATGAACGTTGTCAGCGCTGACAAGTTGTCAGTCTCTGACAATCACCATGGTAACAGTCAGTGACCAGAGCATCTCAGCCAATCAAAACCAAGGATTTTGCAAAAATTGTCAGAGACTGACAACTTGTCAGCGCTGACTAAATTGATGAAACCCCCCCCCCCCCCCCCCCCGTTTTTCTGAAATTCCCACCGCAAGAGAACGGTTCAAGAAGAAACTTCCTTTTCTTTGAATATCAGATGCGTTATTTATTAGGCGTTCCATGTTTGCTTTTCGTTCTTCTTACAGAGTCGTTAATGTCAAGGCTATTCCTGAATTTATGAATTATCATGCATCATGTGCATCTTGCATATTGTTAGTTATGCATCTATGTTAAACGAGTGACGAGGAATCTTGTAAGCGCATTACAGGTGGCTATCTCAGAAATTTTTAATATATTCTCGTTGTTTGTTCTCTTGCTCTTTTTTGCTCTCTTTTCCTTTTACGTCCCACTCCTTCCTTTCATAGTTTTCGTTATTAGGTTGTTTGCTTAGTAAGACTAACATTGTAATCTAGGGACCTATGCAATACAAGCTTTGCATTTTAGTAGGTCCCCCAACTTTCATGTTTGTCAAACTGTCTTCTCTTGTCTTCTTTCTTAATTACGATGTCATGTCTAGTCTTATGTTCTATCGCTCGTATCGTGGTATTTGTGTTTGAGATGTGAATCAATAAAATCAAATCAATCAAACCAAAACTAATTAACCTCCTGTAACAAGGCTAATACTAGTTTTGTCACTAAAAAGACATTTAATAAAAAATATGAACTCTCCAAATATTTGTTCCTGTTTCTATGATCTGTCTTTGCCAAAATTTTACCCCAGAAGAAAGGTTCAAGAAGAAAGCTAATCAATTATGCTATAACAAGGCTGGTACTTAAATTTTGTCACTGAAACAGATTATTAGTACTCAAACGCTCACCACTGTTACACTGCATTAGCAGTGAAATAGCAAATGCCACGCAAGCCTCATGAAACTTTGTTATCTCATTTGTTTGATTTTTCTATGCATTCCACAGAATTGAATCATTTTCTATCATTACATCATTAGCACAAATGAATCTTGCACTTTGTTGATGGATCAAATCAATTATTAGAAAGTTTGTGCAAGAAATGAGCCTCATATATATCACTCTCTGTGCATCTCTGTGGTACTCTGTGATTTTTTGAAAGGGCATTTCATTTCAAACTGAGCCAAACTCATGTTTGATGTTTTGCAATTTACAATGGCCTCTCAATTATCATTGTGAGTTCTCTCTACCGGGACCATGCACATTCTGAGAGTCGTCTGCGCTCCGACGCCTTTGGTGTTTTGCAATTTACAATGGCAGCCCTTTCCCCCAAAGCCAAACTTTTGACACAGCCACAGCTCCCCCCCCCCTCCCTCCCACCCTCATCTTCTGATTCCATGTCATTGCCAGGGATTGAAATAGATCTCTCATCCTCCTCCTAATAGATCACTGGTAGCCGGGATAGCTGCCCTAGAGCAGGTATGTCAGTTTAGATGAAAGATTCTCTCATCAATCAAGAGAGAAAGAGACAGTGACACACACACACACACACACACACACACACACACACACACACACACACACAGGAGCACTTGTTGGCATGGCAACAGATGAGACGGGGAGGGATGTTACATCTCTTTGCCAGTAACTTCATGACTACAGGCTTAAAGGGTAATGAAACCCAACTGTGCATGTCGATTGATTGAATCCAGCAATATTACAAGAACACATCAGTGAAAGTTTCAGGAAAACTGGACAATCTGTTCATGAGTACAATATGAACTTTTCACATTTTGATGCAGCCATCGGTGAATGAGAATACTACTACAAACAGTTTATGATGTCATGCATGAAAAATGATAAAAAGAAAATTTAACGAAAAATCAACAACTTAACATTTCATTTTTAAAAATCAAAAGCAGTTTAATTCCCTTGACTTATAACTGCCACATGTTAAGGGTATAATTATTCCCCCTGCTTTCTGTAAAAAAGAGGCAAGTCAAGTGCTCTTTTGTTATGCTAGAGAAGTGAAAATATGCACATCTCCACCTCCTAAATCACGATTTAATATATCAAGGGTCAAACCAAGCATACAACAACACAAACAACCAGAATTATAAAATGCAAAACTCAATTTGGAAAACACCATCTGATAGCAATAGGCCAGAGGTAATATGAGATAGGTTCATCCCTAGATGTTTGGAAATAACCTGACTGGCAGCTGGCTGTCTGGGGGCTCATGCAAGCATTGTTCAATTAGCATGAAAACATGTTTTAATACACTTTCACAAATGATTTGCCAATCAGCTTCAGATGGCACTACACCTACATGTACTATCTCAAGGCAACAAGAGTGGTGTGGGGGACTTAAAGGACAAGTCCACCTTCGTAGACATGAGGATTGAGTGAATGCAGAAATATTTAATAGTAGAAAACATCAGCGAGAGTTTGAAGAAAACTGGATGAGCCATTTAAAAGTTATGAATTTTTGAAGTTTCTGCTCAGTCACTGCTGGATGAGAAGACTACTAGAGCTTGTGTTGTCACATGTGTAGAACGATATAAAGAAAATGCAAAGAAAATTTAACATATTTTCACTTTTCTCGCATAATGAAAAAACACATACTTGACTTACTCTTTCAGAAGGCAGGGGGAATAACATTACCCCCAACATACAAAAAGTACATCAGTGGCGAGACAAGGAATTGTGCACTTTTTTCAACAAAAAAAAAAGAATTCGTGAAATTCTGTTTTTATTTTCGTCAAATCGTTCTGCCCACGTGACATTATGCACTGTAGTAGTCTTCTCATCCAGCAGTGACTGATATAATAGGTATTTTAAAAATTCATAACTTTTGAATGGATTGTCAGATTTTCCCCAAAGTTTCACTGATGTGTTCTACTGATATTGCTGAATTCACTCAACCCACATGTATATTATGAAGGTGGACTTGTCCTTTAATACATCAAGGGTCAAACCAAGTATACAGCAAAACAGGCACTCAGAATTGTATAAACTCACTTTGGAAAACACCTGCTGATAGCAATTGGCCAGATATGATATGAGATACGTCTTTGAAAATAACATGATTCAATGCTGCTCGTCTGGGGTTCAAGAACGTATTGTTCAATTCACATGAAAACATGTTTCAAAACACTTTCGCAAATGAACTATTTGCTGACCCTGTCTCCGCCTCAAGAACGTATGTTCAACTTGCATGAAAACATGTTTCAAAACACTTTCACAAATGAGCTATTTGCCAATCCGCTTTGGGGCTACAGTACCTGCTGCCATCAAGGCAATGAGAGTGGTATGGTGGACTTTACAGGTTGATGGATGCTCATGTTAATCGCCCCAGGGGGTGATGCATTCCATCATATTGATGGGGATTCCAGATTTCTCCACTCACAAAGGGATAAACGGCAATCTCGCGTGATGAATTGCTGATTGCAACACCATCATTCGCATGATGGTGATCATCTCGGCACTTGGAGTGCAAATTTGTCAATATTAATTGCCACTACAGTCGTATTTGTATGCAGAAAACTGAGTATAATGTTTTATATGGACAGCCTATGTCACATTTATGTTTTTTGGAGGATGCTACTTGTAATAAGTGACAATATGGACGTCATTTTCCCTGAGTCAGCGACAAAAGGGAGTATTCATTATGCTTCATGCATATAATGTTGTTGATAGAGTGCCCCATGAATAACTGCTGCTGTTTATATACCAGAGAGTGAACGTCTGTGCAATGTGCATAAAAATTGTAATTAAACTTATTTTTTAATATTGGGCCTATAAATAATTGTTCGTTTTTGTTTTTGTTTTTTGTGTTTTGTTTTTGTTCTGTTCTGTTCTGTTTTGTTTTGTTTTTTGCTCTGTAGCGTTACCACGAGCATTCTCTGTACACAGAGTAGGCCTTAATGGCATTTTGAGCTCTTGATTCAAATGGGATTTATAAAAACGTACAAATTAATGTGATACCTACACTTCTTAAGGTCATGCCTGTGCCATTGTACAGCATCAAATTGTATTATAATTTGAAACCAAATCTGCAAAAAGTGGTAATCATGACACTTTTTGTGGATTCAGTAAAAGCATTAACATTTGTAGAACACATCAGTGAAAGTTTGAGGAAAATCGGACGATCGATGCAAAAGTTCAGCATTTTAAAAATTTTGGTGTTGGAACCGCTGGATGAGGAGACTACTAGAGGCTATGACGTATGAGTGGACAACAATATAAAGAAAATATAACAGGAATTCCACAAAAATTTACTTTTCTAGCAAAATGAAAGAGTACTTGACAAACCGCTTCCAGAAAGCAGGGGAATAATTACTACCCCTAACATATGTCAGTATCAAGTTGAAGGAATGTGTAATTTTCATGAACAAGTAGTTTTTATTGAATTCCCTTTATATTGTAGTCCACTCATACGTTATAACCTCTAGTAGTCTCCTTACCCAGCAGTTCCAACACCAAAACTTTAAAAATTCATAACTTTTGCATCGATTGCCCGATTTTCCTCTTTCACTGATGTGTTTTACTAATGTTGCTGCTTTCACTCAACCCACATTGCTCTTTGGGTTTACGTTCCCTTTAATGTGCACGCTAATTTAACAAATTTTATGAGAGCCAAGATTTGCAAAATCAAAAGTTCAGGCAAAAGTTTTTTTCTACAATATATGCATTGAATGCCAGTGGCAATTCGCAAAAATTTCATGTCATAAAAAAGGCCATCGACTCCAATTTTGCTAAAAATTTCATGCCGCAGTCTCACATATCTCGTTTTACAATATACATTGTATTTATACAGTGGTATCTCGGGTTTCATCATGTTTTTTGCATACACGCATATGCATGACCCTTCTTTTTCAAGTGATTTAACATCCACTCATCAACGTCCAAAAATCTCCATGCCAAGATTATATAGGAATGAAGTCCTGAAGATAAAGGGGCATTCGAGACGATTTTCAGAATTTCACATCATGTACAGTGTAGTACCAGTACATAAATCAACAGCTCCATACATGTGTAGATTTGTGGAATTTATTGTGGTTGGTGGTCCTTGAGCAGAGACACAATACTCTGAATAAGAAATTACACTGAACAATGACGATGACATAGGAGGCTCACATACATGTATTTCACAAATGTATCAGTGTAATTCCATTTAATACAATACTGCATGCTTGCAAGTTCACCAGTGTATAATCTATGCATACCTTCTTCTTTTGTTCTGCTTCTTTGAGCCCCAACTCATGCATTCTTACGGTGAGGCTGCCCATGTCATCATCCTTGTTCATTACAATTTGTTATAAATTTTGAAAACATTTTTATTTTTCATCCAAACCATTACAAATCCTGAAACTCTATACTCAGTAGAGTTATTGTGGAAAAATGAGCAAAGAAAGTGGGATTCCACCGGGATACAAACCCGAGACCTCAAGATTGCTAGCCCGGTGCTCTACCGACTGAGCTATAGAAAGCCCTAGTACAGTGTTCGTCCCAGAAACCCTTAATTCTCAATGCTCGGATGGTCAGAAGCTATAGCAGTGTGATTGTGTGTGACATACACGCACACACTTAAACCTGGCATAAACCCGAAGGACAATTCAACTTAGGGATAAATGCGAGGGATCACCGAAGTGATGCAGCTTTTTGAGTATGTAATAAATGCAGACAGAATAAAACTGACCAGACAGAATATAATATATTAGTGGAAAATGAGCAAAGAAAATGGGATTTATAGTTGTTATTAAATGTAAGAATCTGGAAATCATCCAGAGGTCTCCTTTAATGTAGATAATCTTTATAACGATCTAAAGCATCCTCCCAAAGATGTGCTACATGCAGGCTCAACATTGATCAGCAAACCTGCATCCCTGAGTTCTCTCTGCCTAAAAGCCTCTCCTCTGTTATCCATTATTGTCTGTATCTAGATACACTGCATTTCACTCACATCTAGTGCACTGCATTTCACTCACATGTGCACTCATTAAAGAGGTTTGTGGAGCATGATCAAATTAACCTGAATTTACTGAGTAGATTTGTGCTTTAAAAGGGCAGGGCTTGCCATCCATAAGGCATAGGGGGTGGGGTGCAGCTGATGAAAGCATTTTTATAGGGTTCTTTTTTTTTTTCAGAAATGCTGGCATCGGTAACAGAGCAAAAGCCCAAAATATCACGTTTTGCATCATACTGACATGAGGCACCACACAATGCAACCTCATGGGAGACTGTAGAGATTAATTTCTTTGCATTCCAGACAGGCTTGACAGTCGAGTGAGGAAGTTGCAAGGAAGTTATTTTGAACAGAATACATTTTTCACGACTTTCGGGAAGAAAGACATCGTAACAGTAAAAGCATATTTTGTGTTACTGAATAAAAGTAAAACTAAAGTTGACCGTAAGGCATTTAATATCATTGAAAAGTTGGGGGGTTGTTTCAAAATGGACGATGATGAGCTGATACAATCAAAATTTTTCCATTTATTTGTTTATCTATATGCCATTTCATTTCAGTTAACACAAATATGCACTTCTGTTACATGGGTGAGTTTATGCCAGCCTTCCCTATCTCCTTCATGGTTGGATGCAGCCAAACAAATTGATTCCTGTGCATTTCTCTATATTGATTTCTACTACAAGTTGTTACTGGTATCCCTCCCCTCATTCTGCCTTCCACATTCCCTTGAATAAGAGTCTTTTCTATACGATTTCTTCCTATGACGTGTCCGAAAAGTCACAGCTTTCGAGAGAGTATCATCTTGCGTATGTCTCAGTATGACGAGCCCCGATCCAATCTTGATCTCTACACCAAATCAATTAGTTTGGTTTTGAAACAGGGGATCACCTCACTCAGGCATGTACTGCATAACATCAAATTAGCTTTGGAGCAATCATCCAATTCCGTATGATGACCAGCCCTGATCCAATCTTCTCTAGATAACCCAATCAATTAGATTGGTTAAAGGGGAATTTACTGCAATCAGATTACACTGCGTAATATATGGAGTAGCTTTTGAGCGACTGTCCCCTTCCATATGACCAGTCCTCATTCAATCTCTTGTATGTATTCTATCAACAGTTAGTTTATTACGGGGGAATTTACCTTAATTATATTATATTGCATAATATGGAATTGGAAACCATACAACCTGTGGCCCTATTTAGGGCAGTATTTTCTAATATCCCAAGAAATTAAGACCATGAGATATTATGATTATGCAGCATCACTATAAATATTGGTTCACATATCCCTGTGTCTGAAAACACCTCTGATTTGTCAAGCCATATTATACGGAGGCTTTCGTGTGTGGCACAGTAGTACACTGCATAGTGTGTACACGGTGTCCTTCGAATCATGCAGTGAGTTTGAACACCTCACAGTACCTCTTCTCGTGCTATCGCAAAATTTTGCCAAAGCAGGTATCCTGACGAATCGATTTGACATGGAGCAGGATCTATGGTCTAATTTTAGACTCTAAATCATTATGGTGGTCTACTGTGAAAGCAGTATTAATTTAATACCTCAAATGTAAATGTGTATTCATTGAATGCATAAATAGTGCTCAGTGTGTCGGCAATGTTTGAGGAAAATCAGACAATCTGTTCAAAAGTTATGACTTTTTCTCAAACTTCACTTATTTGTAAACTAGTACTATTTCTGCATTACTGAACCCACGTGCATATTTGGAGTAAATTTCCCTTTACTCCACTCATATCAGACACACTCTGAACAGGATACTGGCAAGTTATGGGGACGCAAAACATATAAACTGCACAATAAGAATGACAAAGGCAAATTTCTATAAAGTACAAGTTGTACACAAAGTATGGCACTGTTACTGCACATCTAGGGCAATATCATTCCCCTAAATTGCTGGAAAGGGTTACTGGGCAAGGCACATCATGTAATATGATACAGATATTGCCTTTTCAAAGGTGCAATATACTGCTTGACATTCCAGCAGGAGTTACTTTTTCCCTGATAGATTATATTTTCCAAGAAGCTCATGGTCTACATAAATACACAAATCATTTATGCTAGCCCCTGGTAGCCAGTCAAATATTGGAATCACATTACCTACAAAATGTACATGATGTCACTGCTAATTGCAAAATAAAAATGATTTTGATAATTGCTGCATTGGTAATATGATTGCATTATATTCAAACATGTCTTATTACTGTAAAACACAATATTTTCGTGGCATGAAATTTTTGTGAATGGAAGCCGACAGCCTTATTCGCAGCATGAAATTTTCGTGAGTTGCCTCTAACATTCAATGCATATCGTAGACAAGACCTTTAGCGTGCATTTTACAGTATGCTGCATAGCATCTGCGATTGGAGTCGTGTTCAGACTGGATACAGATCTAGAGCAGAAATGCTGGGATTCTTCAGTGGAGTCAACATACCTCTCTAGGTTGGCTGCAGCAAAAGCGGGGCGCCACTGGACGCTGGCCCTCCAGAAGGGTGACCTTGGTCAGCGTGGGGCTGTCCCATGTGTCGGAAGGGGCGCTGGAGAGGGCGCAGGAGAGCTGCAATGCGAAGCACGCCCTCTCAGCCAGGTGGCTTAGGCTGTTCCACGACTTCATGTACGATGACTGTTGACCAACAACAACAAAAAATCACAATTCTTCTTCATTCCAAATGGACATGTACATACATATATTTCCCCAAAAAATTATTGTTGTTGTTTTGTTTTTTTTTCATTTCTATTTCATTCATGGCTCTGCATTACACTTAAATGTTCAAATGTACAAAATAAATACATATGAAACATGATACTTGGTAGCTCCTGTCAAGGAGTATACTGGGACTTTCCAGTTGAATGTTCAGATAAACAAATGTGCAGATATTCAATATACAAAAAATACAAAATATGATTTCTTCTGTCACGGAGTACTATAACAAATGTGAATGAAATATTAAAAAAAAGGCTCCCACCTCCCTCCTACTAATACATATTACAAATGAAAACCTCCTCTTCAATAAAAAACCTCTTCCTCAATTCCTTGGTCTGCATTCATAACGAAAGATACTGTAAAAGTGGTTATTTTCGAGCAAGTAATTGTTTGGACTCAGCCGGGTGAGATGAATTTCGAGTATTTTTTATTCTACCGAATCAAGATATTTATTAGTGAAGCTCATGACATGAAAAAATATTTGAGTGTTTTTATTTTCACACTGGTTTCCAGTCGCGCAAAATATTTACGGAAATTTCCACCCTTAGAAAATTTTCAATTTTACTATAGATGAATTCTGTAGCTATCTATATAGAGATAGTCAGATCAAGATGAGTAGATAGTAGATAGTGAGATTGAGATGAAGAGATGAAAAGATAGAAAAAGACAAGACTCACAGAGATGAGCAGACAGATAGAAAGTATGAGAAAAAGGAGAGAGAAAATACCTGATATTGAATGACCTACATCTACCACCACACAAGTGCATACATAAAATACATGAAATATATGAATATATTATTTACCAATTCATATATTACTAGCAGCACCCGTGGAAATCCACGGGTCTGAGGGGTTTTATTTTTTTTTTTCTCATAATACGATTTTGCACATTTTTATTGAAGAAATAAAAAGAAAAGTCTTCTCATTCTTTCGTTAATTGTGCTGTCTTCTAAATGACCACCCTTCCCAGAAATTTTATAATACATTTTTGTAGAATATGCCAGGCGATCCGGTCCATTGGTAGGGATCATTCCCGCCACTACTTGCTTTAAATTTATTATAGAACTTGAGTTTCGAGGGGTTATTTGCACCCGTTGAAGTCCAACAGTTGTCTTGTTGCCCCTCACCCCTCCCCCCCCCCCCCCTCACGCACACACACATTTCCACCTCCGCAGGGCAAAAAACAAAAACATTCAGGGAAAAATTACCAAAAACGCAAATGAGATTCCCCGAAAGTTCTGCCCACAGGTTGTTCCCGTCGAAACGGGAAGATATTAACACTATGACTTTGATTACCCCCTGCTCTTGCATCCACGCGGGCACCCGCGGGAATCCACGGCTGCATGGTCTCAAGGCCTCGGTTTGTTTTGTGGTTTTTTTTTTCATGTTTCTTTTCCCCACGTTATAATTTTGCTCCCTCCTTGTTGTTTTTAATCACCAAAACTTGGCTTGATATATCATATTAATATAGAACTACATCTGCTTCAGATTGTACATTATCATAATTAATATTAGGCCTACAATTATTGCTCCTATTATTGTTATTATTATATCATTATTATCATTATCCTTATCATTATTATTATTATTATTATTATTATCATCATCATCATTGTTATTATTTGGGGAGGGGGAGATCATAGTCATCAGGTTTAATAGGCACCCGTGGGAGTAGGTTCTCACGACCTCGTATTTTTTTCTTTAATATTTTTCCCATGTTATGGAAGAAAGAAGAATGATTATACATCACTGCATTCGTCTTCATTTGCTCCCTCTTTTTTTTTGTGACCAAAACTTGGTTTGATAGACCATAGAACCACACATTCTATTTCCACTTGCAATTTTAAAAATAGGCGGTCGGCAAAGCGAGGTTTTCCTCTACGTCCGCTCATCTTATGAATATGTATGAGATTACAGCAGCTCTGCAGTAAACGAATGGACACAGCTGCGCGTGTAATCTGATATGTACGGGTACGATCGGCAAATATATTTAGCCGCGTCCTAAACAGTCTGCGTACAATGACACCGGACTTGAGAGCAAACGGCGAGCAAACTAAATGACGTACCTGAGCTGCATATAGTATTCTGCAGTTGTGCAAAATACAATTACATAACCACAGAGACTCCAACTCTCCCGTTTTCGACGGGAGATCTCCCGCCGAAAACCCATTTTTGCAAAATCTCCCGTTCTCCCGTTTGAGATTTAATTTCTCCCGCCCTGTCTCTGTGTCTCCCGTTGGAAAGGATTTCTTACTTATTGCTATTGTATGTTGAAAAAATAAGCCTTAGATAGCACCAGAGAGCATCTACAACCCTAGGAATTTCGCGCTTCGCACACATCAACTTGGAGTCTCCCGTTTGCTAGGGGTTTCAGGCGGGAGAATCTCCAGATCAGAAGGTGCTTTGGGTTGGAGTCTCTGTAACCAACGTTCGTTGTTTTCATTTGGGGACGCCAATAATGGCGAACTGTACGTTAATGCCCTTGTAGTCCATATCACGCACACACAGATTCGTGTAACCATCGTCAACACATTCAGTACACGTAACAGGCGGAGGCAAAGGTACATCACAGAACTATATACACACAGTGTAGAGTGTGTATAGAGTTCTGCGAGGTACATTGTGTGTGTGCGTGCGCGTCCGCCGGAAGATGTCAGAGATTTCGCTGCACCATCATCTTTAGTATCCCCCAGTGTCTCTGCAAGCTAAAAGATGGAAGATCGAGAAAGCAGGAGGCCAGCGCAGGTGCCGTGAATATTGAAAAGCTCGGCTCTTTCGTCACGCACAAAAATGCATTATGCATGTAGCTAATTAATTTTTCTTTTTCGTCCTCGACGTCGACACGGAGGCGGAGAGGGGACGAAACCCACGCCATTCGATGTAGGATACTCTCCTGCGGCCGACGGCACCGGTCGCAACTGCCCGGAGCCGACGGCTCGGGAGGAGATAGAGAAACCAGCAACGCCGAAATAAAACAGGAAATACATAAGGCCGCGACAACAACAACAACTTCGAGTATTATAGTATAGGATTGACATTGCCCATGCACGCACGCTATTATCAGGAACAGTTGGCTCATTATCTGGGCAAACACACTGAATTCATTCCTGGATTTTTCTGAGCATCAAACTCATTGTACACTGTATCATGACAGTAACACATGAATGACTTTCACAGCACTGCTACAAGGTATGATGCCAATATGAATGATGGATGCTTGCCTAGCAACGGTGTACCGAGTTGATAATTACGCTTAATGGATACTCTTGGGACTCTTAACTGGGTACCTGCTGTACACTCAGTAAACTGTATGCCATAATATGATTTGATTCACATAGGGCAGGCAGTGAAAGAGACTTTTGATAATCATTATCACTTGACCTTTGTGGGCTAAATGAACGAAAAAGGACTCATTTTTAATTAATATTATTGTCAATATATGGCATTGATATAGGATATGATTGTGTCAAAACATTCTATGCAATAAATCAAAGTACCTTTTATAGCCACTTTCAAGGATGTTAAAATATGATTTCATTCATACAGGCAGCCGAACATAATAGTCTTTTATCATTAAAACTTGACATTTGTAGGCTATATGATAACAAAAATCCTTCTGGGATGATTATGTTGATAAAGGATATGACTGTGTCAAAATATTTAGTGGTGAAAAATTGAGCAAAGAAAATGGGGTTCCAACAGATCAATAATTACAACATCACAAGTCTCTACTTATTTACAAAGATTGATGAAATATAGCACATATCTTCAAGCATTGCAGCTATCAATCTTTATAGAAGCATCAATATATTTCATCTATGACTATACGATAAGGTATCACACCGCATAATCTTAATGATAGGCTTTACCATAAAAGCTAAGTTGTGCATCCTCCTTATTTGGAAGAAATCAGTTCCAATTGTTGGAAATACTTCCACTTCTGTTTTCCAACCAGAATTTGAGCAAAATAACATATTTCATCTATGATTATATAGGATATCATACTGCATAATTAAGGACAGGTTTTACCTTTAAAAGCTAGATGCATCCTCCTTTAAATTTGGAAGAAATCGGTCCCAAATGCTTGAAATAAATTCTACTTCCACTTCTAACTTCCAACCAGAATCTCAGCAAAATTTGGCAGTTTTGTGCAGTAAATATTGCTACACATGAACCAGATAAACGGGCATCTTTAATATTTGTATGTTTAAGATGAATTCTTAAAAATTATCCTCAGAAGCCAGGAATATACATATAATTAACAGGTCATTTTGATGCAAAATTATCAGACAAAATGATGCGTTACTCACACTGGCCTCATCCCCTTGGGCAGGCGGGGCAAGAAAAGTCTCCTTTGCCAGCAGAATGATTGTCCCAATGAGCCTCTCATACTCGTGGGGCAAGTTGTTCCCAATCAGCGCCGTCAGGTTGCTGACCAGGATGGATCCGAAGAAGACCTGGAGAGTCATCCAGAGCAAGAGGAGAGAGAACGGGATTGAGGTTAGGATATTTACCAGTACTTAAAGGGATGGTATAGTTTGGGTTGAGATGGGACATCACATTTCCAACTTTTTTTGTTGTGAGATAATAAAAAAAACAACAGTTATGAAATATGAAAGATCATACAATTCTAAGAGGAATTCAAAGCTTATTTGATGAAGATTGGTTCTGCAAAGGCTAAGATATCCAAAATAAAACAATCCCAATAAAAGGACTGTGGGACCCATCTTTTATTATGATCACTTTGTTTTACTTTGTTTTTGGATATCTCAGCCACTTCAAAATCGATTTTCCTCAAATAAACCTGGAATTCCTCTTGGAATTGTATGCTATTTAACATTATTTTGTTGTTTCTACAGGTAGGCCTATCTCACAAAACGTCAAAAAGCTCAATCCTCACCTCAACCAATACTATACAATCTCTTTAACCTGTTGTACAACCAGACACCTTTTTACTGAGGTGGCTTGTCCTCTGTGGACATGGAAAAAGAAACCGAAAAGGCAAGGCACAAATGACACATTCTCACACTCATTGGTAGCAATAAATGTTCCATAATCATTCTTTACAATGCTGTATATTACTGATTCAGAAGTTAACCTTCATCCTTCCTTTCTTTCTCTCATTCTCTTCTTCTTCCTATCTCTCTCTTTCCTCTCTCTCCCTCTCTCTATTTATCTATAATCACACATTTACAACAAATCCTTCTGCACAAAGTCAGAAAAAAAATCTCTAAAACATATTACACAATTTGCCGATTTGAGCCATTTCACATATTCAAAATTTACGATAAATCTCCATCTTTATTTGAGTCCTATTTTGGTCATACAACCATAGTCTACCTATGTGTCGGCATGCGTGATTATCAAAAGCCTCAAAATTGCTAGATTTATGACCATCTCTGACTGGCAACAAATTTGTGAATATTAATGTTGATATGATGTAGTTCTGTCTCACTTTGGGATACTTGGGTTTTTCTGATTTATTGCAGACTAAAGGATTTTAACAAATTACATGAAGTAATCCAGAAGAACCAATTTAAAGATGAAAAAAATAATGATTTCGCAGCAAAGTCCCCCAAGATTTGATCTGCTTAAAAAAAAAAATCAGCTTCTTTCCCTGACCACTGCATAAAAACTACGAACAGCACAACATCTGTGACATAGGCACTCAGTGGCTTGTTGTGTAAATACACAGCTCTCAGTCCAATTACATGCTTGACTGCATATATGTGTTATTTACTGTATTGCATGAACCATGCCAGAAGTCATTACAGGTCTAGCTACGCTCCACCCCCTCAATCATATTTTAGAGGTCAAAGCTTTCAGTTTACAAAGAGGCACACCCATATTCAAGCAAAGCCTAACTGGAAATCACCTCCATTTAGGCTTCAAGTGGCCTCAAGAGTGTGATTTGCTCTTTGGAAGAAACATGATTCAGGTTTGCTGTCAGACTCTACAGATTTCTTGATCTTCTAACCCATTAAAAACTATTATAAACGCAGAAATTTTTGTACATGAATTTTTATATATTTTTGTCTGGTGCAAATTCTAAACCTGTGGGAATATCTGCATAGTATTCTCTGCACATTTTGAATATATGTTTCTGAGCCCCTCAACTTCAAAAACTTGTCACACGAAAACACTGACATTTACAGTGGTCCGACATACATGGCGAGACATTTGTTTGTTTGTTTGTTTGATTGATTTTCCATATCAGATAAGATGGCTGGACAGCCCATATTCAGCTACACTATTCAAAGCTGGTCTTCTATGGGGTCCAGCCAGATATGAGGCTGGACGACTTCACTGGGTTACAAGACACATATGCACCCTGTATAAACCAGGTGTCTGAAGGAAATGTGTGTTTGTTAGAGCAAAATTACCGGTATGTTTCTACGTACACGTGTTTACATCAAAAGTTTTCCTGCCTATCTAGAAGAGCTGAAAATCACACAAAAACTGAGGCAAAATGAAATATCTCACTTGACAAGCATGAAACAAGCATTTCTATTTGATAAAGAAAAGAAAGTGTCTTGATCTGATTCTGTGAAGGGTTGATTGACAATCCAAGAAAAGTATTATACGCAATAGGACTTTCATACAACCTGTACGTCTGAGAGTTCCAGATCTACCTGACAGGTGCATTTTGTTGGATTACACAGAGCACACAGTAAGTCACCACACATTAGGTGCATTCACATTTGAGAATATTATTGTGGTACTAATACTACAGTTATTTGTTGGCATCATTTTCATTGGCAAAGTACCATGACAATAGAAATCATGGTAATTCATTTGATACCATTCTCATTCATAAAATACGATGGTAATTCTGCATGGTAAGCACTGTGCATGCATGCACATAACTACGGGGAGAAGAGAGGACGTGCATGCGCTGGTCAGGTCAAGTTAACCGCTGTAACGCGGTATTTCATGGCACCAATCACGCATATTCAAATCTCGCATAAATACTTCATGCCAAGTTTGAATTCCCATCCTTAAGGTATCTCATCACGTATTTCACAGTGTATTTGCAGTCGCATTGCAAAATACTGCATGAAATACCTCAGTATTTTGCAATGTATCTTGTGGTGAATTTCCCGCTGCATTTGCGCAAACATTGCAAAATACCACGTGAAAGACCATGGCATTTCACTGTACATGTGAATGCATCTTATGACACAGTTCAGCTTCCTTTTTTTTTTGTAAATCACAGGTTAAAAATTCTCTGGCTAGCTAAACAGTTGCTATTTGCTCAAACACTTGAACTTCAGTCATTCACATGGTGTCTTCACATTCCATTAGGCTCTTGCTCTTCTTTACTGCTGGGGGACAAAGTTAGCAGTGGCTAAATAAATATAGGGAATACAATGTATCCTGTATCATACATCATAAAACTTTGATGCACCTTCGCCATGGCAAACTTTCATTCTGAACGTGCACTCTAAAAACAGTGGGTGGTGTATCTGTTTTTGTTTTTTTTTTGTGTCCATGATGCATGTTTGTTTCCCCATTCATTCGTCAACGGGATTATTTCTACTTCAAGCATGACAGAAAGCTTCAAAGCCTCCCAAAACACTTAGCTGCCAGCAGACATTTAAATGCGCCATTTCCAGTTTGAAAAATATGAGGAGCATGTTCCTACATACTACCAGTGTTTCTGATATTCTGCCAGATACATTTTGCACTAATGTATTAAAACATTACAGACGAGATTTTTACACTAAATAGTTAAAAGGAAAACAAAATCAGTATAGTAAAAAGTATTGCCACACTTAAATCTTTCCAATGGGACACAAGTTTTAGAATACACCCTAAAATAACAAATAGTTTATTAGCGTAAAATGTTATACTTTGTATATATATATAGCATTTGATATAAGGAAAATCAAAAGAAAATTCAACACATTTGCAGACAAGGCACAACATCAAACGTATCAACTGGCATTAAATGAAATACAGGGTCAGAAATACACAAAACACTACCATCCCTTCTTTACTACTATTCTGCACAAGTTCATTTAGACTACATGTAGGCTGCAAGAAGACCTCCATTGTGTTGAAATACTGATGTCTGGCACCACCCACACTGTATCAATCATTTCAAGATGTTTTCCACATATAAATCTACAATTCTGCATTATTCAGCACATGTCTAATCCACTTCGGGTAACATGATAACATCTATGCAATATTCTGCAATATGAACTGACAGGTTGCTGTACAAGACAACTTTTACGGCTCCATCTCTTTTTTGGAGCACTCTTTTTATTAAATCCGCAGTGAAAGTTTTAGCGGCATAATGAAGCCCCCAGCCCCCCACGCAAAAAAAAAAAAAAAAAATGAATATTACATGAATATGGTCTATACAATGCAGTTCCAATGAGAGATATAATTAATCAAACAGGTCAGGTTTTGTGAGTCTCAAAGTGACAGTTTCTATGGGTAATTCATCTTCAATAAATGTCACTGAATCGATGGCAACTTCCACTCCCTGTTTACCCATAGCAAGAGCAAGCTTAACCCGCTGAAGACTAGTCCCTTGTATACTCAGGCCGTTGTCTATGAGAAATGTGTGCTAAATAGCAAAATCAGCTACTGCTAGTAATCAGTGGGTTAAAAAGACCAGAATCGATGGAATAAAAGATGAATCTTGGAAGAGAATTTTCTGGGAGCATCCAGCAGAAGAGGCAAGATACACTGTACGTACAGAGCTGAGAAAATCCATTGAAAGAGATATTGGACAGACAGAGGGACAGAAGTGTAATGTCTCGTGCACAATAACGGGCAGAACATCTGAGCTATGAAATGGTTCTGCAAGCTACCAGTGTCCTTAGATATTGTAAGACAATGAAGTTTAAAACAAAAGCAAACAAACAAAAAAGAAAATAATCACTATCTGAAAATTACCATCAAATGCTTCACAAAGATAGAAAAGCTGTGACTCATTGGCTAAACACAATACTAGAATTTTGGAGCAGGAAGTGTAGTATTCAATTATAGATTACACCATTTGTTTTTTGAATATTTTACAAGCATATAGAGATACTGTATCTGTTTTAATAGATACCTTGATAAACATGACGGCATATTTTTCAAAATGTAGCAGTGTACATTCTTTTTTGCTTGGGAGCTTCTTCATCCCTCTGAACATCATCATCACAACACAAGACCGACAAATTTTTTATTTCGAACCATAGCAAAGTTGATTTTAATAACCAGCATCTTTAAAATTCACATCATACCTGTACATGTACCTGGCTTGCTATCCACACACTGTAACTTGTGCCCACCAAAGCTCATTTTAATGACAAGCTTTCTCATGTTAAACACCAATTACCATGGTCCCGCCATTGCTCCCCACTGCATGATCACAATTGATTTCCCCGTGCCATCAAGCACGACTTATTGACTTATTGATTAGCTTGTTCATGAGTGCAATTTACATTTCAAATTTGGTCGCAGTCGAGAAATAGCTTGTACTTATTTGCGTGATATGAGAGCAAATCAAGATTGTTTCAAAAGAGACACCAAAAGATGCTTGGAATACTCTCTTGTGCTGAGCTGGTCATCAAACCACTTGTTCAGATGTAAATGTTATGTACAGAGATATTAAAAAAAAACACACATTATCAAAATCATACCTAAGTGAAAGAAATCAATTTCTAGCTGACATTAATATTTTCAGTGTTGCCTTTCATCAGAGCATTATGAATACTCTCCATGCATCATTTCTGTGAAGGGGGAAAAAATCATAATATGAACCTGCAGCTTTGCTAAAGCAAGGCCTATTCTGGTACATGTGAGACCCCCCCCCCCCCCCCCCCAACAAAAAATGCAGCTCTCTGTTTCAGATTAACAGCTCAACAATTATTTAAACCAAATTTCTTGTGAGATTGCCACACTTACGGAGCCAGTCACAAGAGGAAAGAAGTAGCACAATATTAAAGATAATGAGTATCTTCTCAGGGGAGATATTCACTGTTCTGAATGTTTTGAAATCCAAAAATGAAATACATTGTAGCTTCATTATCCTGAAGGTTCTTCATTCCAAAATACACATACATCGTAATTTGTACACAACAGGAGGTTTGGTCCTAAAATGAAATAAGGTTTGTTAATCTGAACATTTGGGATATAATTTTTCCAAAGGTTTGTTATTCCGAAAACAAAGGTTCATCATTCTAAAGGTTTGTGCGTTTGAGGGAAATATGTAAACTTTGCACACCGTTATCTGAGTCGGACATGCAAAGGTAGCCCATAAAGAACTAGAGAAGCACTCTGAGAGCGCAGACCTCCACTAAGCAGCTAATTTCCACCAATGATCTTGTTCTTCCATAGAGATCGGTGACTTCCACCCCATGGTCAAAAGAAGCAAAAATTTTCTTATTATTCTTTTTATTTTTCTTGACTTTTAATCACAAATATCTCCATTTGACAAATATGGACTTATCGGTTTTTGCAAACAAACGTTTGGAATGGTGGTTGCAAATGTGGTTTGAAACACGATTCTCGAGGTGTCGCGTTTATCTACCCAACATCGAATCTCACTGTGCAGTTCCTTTGCGCAGTTGGACCCAAGAAGCAGAGGTCAACCGAGGCCCGTGTTGTAATCTGCAGGTTGTATACTGCATGGAAGATATCGGACAAATGCGTTTCAAAACAGCATTGCATTTCTGTGGTCTCAAATGCATTTCAAAATGCCCTTTGAATGGAGTTTCAAATCAGCATTTCTAAACACGTTAGAAAACATAGCTGCGTTTATCTATCGCCTGTAACTGCCTCAAATGCATTTAGGATCATGATTCTGCCTTAGACATTTTTTAAATACATGTAAATGCACTATTAATTTCCCCAAAAGACAAGAGGGATCAGTCTACACTTATGACAGCCCGCTCGAACAGTTTGTCGGTCTCAAAATAGAAGCAGGAAGACTCGCATGAGAGCATTTGAATATCCCTTCATTCCTTCGCATCTAACCACACACCCCATAGACCTGAATTCATAGAATATAGGTACCAAATATTGCACAGTACAGCCAGGTACAATAATATCTTGTATTCATACCTCCCTGTGGGGTATGGAATGGAATAGGGAAGTAAAAATCAGGCATGGTTTAACTTTACGATATTACATCTAATACCACCAATTGGAAATGCAGAAATTTTGCAGGGAGCAAGGATGCATACCAAATCCAGTGCTCCAAGCAAGAGTGGGATGGTAAAGAATTTCATGATGGTATACAACTGTAGCCTGTACACACCAAAAGGAAATTTATCACAAAGGTTTTATTTTCACTTGGTCAAGTCCACCCCCCCCCCAACACACACACACACCACCACCATCACCACAAGATCTGCAACCAATGATAGTCATTAAATACCATTAGTTCCACTATCAACATATCTATCATACAAAGCAATGGAATTATGACAAGCAATCTAGAAAGGGTTATATCCGCCTTAGTATCAGGAGCCACTCCAACCCATGATAAATTTGGCATGGTTTCACATTCAACACCAACCTCTGACATCAGGCTTCAAATTTATCACAACTACAGTCCAACCAAAGTTATATCTTGCAATGTTTAGACCATGCAGGGCCCTTCCAGACAAAAGACATTTTATGATAAGGAAGATGTGCTTTAAAGGGAGAGTACAGTATTGGTGGAGATGAGAATTGGGCTTTTAACTTTTTGTGAGATACCAAGAAAACACTTATGATATTGTACAGAACATACCATTTTAAGAAGATTTAAAAGTTTATATAATGAAAGTCGGTTTTGGAATGACTGAAACATCCAAAAACAAAGTAAAACAAAGCGATCGTAATAAAGTGTGGGTCCCACACTTTATTAAAATCGTCCTTTTTTGGATATCTTAGCCATTTCAAAATCAATTTTCATCAAATAAACATTGAATTCCTCATAGAATTACATGCTCTTTCATATTTCATAAGAGGTTTCTCACTATCTCACCAAAGAAATGTGAGAAACCTGAAATTAGGTCTCAACCGAAACTGTACGATCCCTTTAAGCAAGACACAAAACGTCACGTTCTATCCTCAAAACAGTGAGACTGGTGATGACCATATGAGCAATGCAAATGAGGTGATCAAATGTTTCTTTCAGATCAAAAAAAAAAAAAAAAAATGTATCATTCAAGTGAAATCATAGTGGGGTTGCAATATCTCACCAGAAGTGATAATTAGGGATACAGAGGTTGACTCTGCTACAATGTAAATTATCCACAAAAGACCTTTTTATACTGTTTTATGTGTAAGAATTTAATTCACCTTCTTCTAGTGGCTGCTACCAGTATTACTACTTTGAAAGCACATACAACAATCTAATATAATTCCTTACTTATTTCTCACTTGACATCAGATTTGCTAAAACTTCCATCATTTAGTGTCTTTGATTTTACTCTCTATAACTTGAACGTGGAGTACTCCCATGTCATTTAAAGGGATAGTACAGTATTGGTGGAAATGAGAATTGGGCCTTTAACTTTTTGCGAGATGGCAAGAAAACACTTATGATATAGTACAGAGCATACCATTTTAAGAGAAATTCAAAGTTTATTTGATGAAAATCGGGTTTGGAATGACAGAAACATCCAAAAACAAAGTAAAAGAAAGTGATCGTGATAAGTGTGGGTCCCACACTTTATTGCAATCGCTCTTTTTGGATATCTCAGCCATTTCAAAACCAATTTTCATCAAATAATCGTTGAATTCCTCATAGAATTACATGCTCTTTCATATTTCATAAGAGGTTTCTCATTATCTCACCAAAAAATGTTAGAAACCTGAAATTAGGTCTCAACCAAAACTGTACGATCCCTTTAAAGGGATGGTATATGGTATTGGTTGAGATGAAGATTTGACTTTTTGGACTTTTTGCAAGATACCAAGAAACCACTTACAAAATAGCACAGAGCATACCATTCTCAGGGGAATTCAAAGTTTTATTTGATGAAAATTGGTTTTGGGATGGCCGAGACATCCAAAAACAAAGTAAAACAACGCAATCATAATAAAAGGTCTTTGGATATCTCGGCCATTTCACACCCAATTCTTGTCAGATAAATGTTGAATCCCTCTTGGAATTACATGCTTTTTCATATTTCATAAGAGGTTTCTCATTACCTCACCAAAAACCTAATGTTAGGTCTCAACCAATACTAAAAATTCCCTTTAAAGTCTAACTGGAGACTTGATGAAGACTAGTCTGATATGCTGTGAGACCACCAGTAACAGCAGTAGTTGTGTCAGCTGGCAGCTGACAAGAGAACAAACCACCAATGGTTTCAAGTCTGCATCAGCTGACATTTAATGAAAATTGCTTGTGGCTCGCTGAAATCGAGTGAATATTATTGGATCTGGCCAGAGAAATAGGCCTACATAAACAGAAGAGCGGAAAAAAAAGAAGAAGGAAATATTCACGCTGCAATTGGGATGGGGGAAAAAAACACAATACGGCAGATGTGAATGACCTCCGGACCCATTCAATTGTATTAGTATACAAATGGAAACTAGTCACGAGTGCTATGGCGCAAGACATATGTAGACCTATTGCACAAGGTAAAAGATTACCCTGTATGTGAGACACTCGCTTCAACAGGGTGAAACCCGTTTGAAATAGAGTCTCTTACCTGTATCTTTATAAACCAATTGCAAAATCTGTCATTGCACGAATCAAGACCAATAAATTACATCGTATGCTTCCTCTACACATCATCTCAAATATTAAAAGTCATATCTGTGGCCAAGATCTGCATATAACAACTATTTCTCTGAGCAAAGCGAATACAAAACTGTGAGTTCAATTAAGAGCCCTGAACATGATTTGTGATATCACTGTATATACTTTCTAGAACTGCTCACCACTTGCATGCTCAACACACCTATGAAAAGTTTCATAAATCATGCATGTCAGGTTTTGCTTTCTTCTTGCATAGGGTAGGGAAAAGGAAATAACCAAATGCTGAAGAGAACTATTTCTTTAAAAAAAGCAATAGAATGCTATGGCGAAGGACATATTATGGATGCCTACACTGTATATCAATGAAATGGTTCCTTCATGGGAAAAGGTTATTATAAACCTAGTGAAAACAAAACAAAACCTGCAAAGGCTGCAAAAAGAGTGATAGTGGCCCAATGATGTCATAATCACCGATGTGTTGGCTCAGTGAGTAGAGCGGCTGCCCTCACAATCGGGAGGTCGTGGGTTAAAACCCCGGCCGCGTCATACCAAAAGACGTTGAAAGATGGGAGTTGCTGCTACCTTGTTTGCCGTTCAACAGTTGAAGAGGTTAGAGCAACGTCGATCTGGCGCTGCTCAGTGGCTGCCGGGCCCACGATCAATTGGGCAAAAAGAATTTCCTTTCTTGGACAATAAAATTTGGAGTTTATATCCAAAAACAATTATTTAAAAAAAAAAAAAAAAAATTATAAGTAGCAATCACTGCACATCTGATATTCTATTCATGGTTGATCATCCCTTTAAACTTCTTTATAATTATTATGTCTGACAATTCTATTCTAACTCCCTTTGTGCTTTAGTTGCAAAATTGCACATTTTGGAAGCTTGCTTCAGTTGGTTGATCAGCACAATGGCACACAACGCATGACACAGTTACTGAAAGCATGGCGTACAGCAGGAACCTATAATGGGTATTGGGAAGGGTCGTGGGAACTTACTGAAAAACATGGAAGATTTCAACATAATACCCACAAATGATGTTGATGTTGATGTTGCTGTTGCCAATCATGTATTACAAGAGTATTACATGTCCACATTTTGAAAAACATTTTTTTTTTTCCCATGAAGAAAGACCCGCTCATTGAGATATTATATTTCGTGATTAGCTTTCTAAGAAACTTTGTTTCTGACCACCAGGTAGATGGCCAAGGTTTGCCAGACATATAAGTAACAACCAGCACAAAGGCCATTTTTAGACATTTTACAATAAGTCCACGTTCAGACAGAGCAAAATAAAACCTTTCTAATGATACCTCACTTAATGCATACTTAATTTACAACTTAATATTCTTGAAGTTATGATAAAAGATATCACTATTTTTTCATCTTATTTTCTTTGCTTTTGAGCAGGATTTACGGCAAATATCTCAAATTGACAAAAATGGAGTGAGCACTTTTTGCAATGAAACTCTTCACATGTAAACTAGATCATAGATATCAACAAGCAGTGAGTATATATGTACAAGTCAGTGGCATAGATTGTGATTAGGTCCTCAGAGATGTAAAATAGAAATATACTGGGTACTTTGTGGATAAATCTGAATAGATTAGTATAAAAACCAATGGGCAGGTGACTTGTTTGAAGTCCCTACTACAGTGTACTGCTTAAAGGGGAAGGCTAGTAACTGATCAGTGGGAATCAGTGGAAATGCTGGGAGATGATTGTTCCAATCCTTATGGGATTCATTCAAGAGTTCATTGTATATCTATTGTTGTGTGAAAATGATTTGCTTCAGAACGGTCTCATATTCAAATAATGTGCAGATTAATGCTCCGTCACTGACCAGGGATGCTAACCTGGAAGCATTAAACTGCACCATTCTGAAGCAAATCATTTTCACACAACAATAGATATACAATGAACTCTTGAATGAATCCCATAAGGATTGGAACAATCATCTCCCAGCATTTCCACTGATTCTCACTGATCAGTTACTAGCCTTCCCCTTTAAAGGCACTGCTTGCCATTTGCAGTAAAAAATGAACAGTTCCAGTGCTTCAAAATAGTTCTAAAATGTGTTCTCTAGTACAAACAACCTATGTAAGAATGATCATAATCAGTATAATCAGTGTGAAGTACTGTAAAATATACATAATGTGAACAATAGTTTTGTCAAAATCTTTTCTAGAATAAACCATCTACAGATATGGTTAACTGAGAAAATTAGTGACATCTCCTTATATTTGCGGCTTTATTGTAACATTTTTGTGTTTTGTGTTGCGTATTTCGTGATACAATGAGCTATATACAATAATACATATGCATCAAATGTGATAATTCAAACATATTTGTAATCATCGTTTCCAATGTTAAATAGTAACTTTAATTCCCGACTACTGCTTAAAGGGTATACAGTTGAACCTCTCGTATCCGGACAAGTCGGGACCGGGGCTCATCCGGATAAGGGATTTGGCCGGATACGGGAGACTCAATGCTTTATACATACACATGTACTGATGTAGCCCATTGTAGTACCACATGTATTAATGTGTATACTGCAACCTTTTCATTGTTACACTCAGTAACAGACCCCAAAATAGAGGTTCGTGTTTGCAAGAATGAAATCATTTTCTTTTATAAATTCTTGGGATGATTTACCTAAATAATTATTAAGAAATGCATCAAGTATATGTAATTCATGTGTGTTTGTGCAGGAGTTCTAAAGGAGTTGGGAATCCCCCTTTCCTCCCGTAATTATTTTTAAAAAAATCACAGCGAGATTGCGTCCGTATAATAGAGAGATCCGGATAAAGGGAGGCCGGATAAGAGAGGTTCAACTGTACTGCCTTTAACAGCTCAGGGCTGGTATAAGAGTGCTTTAGTCGCTGTGGAGGTCATTGACACCTTCCCTCTCACATGACATTTTGTTGTGGATGCTTGCACTTTTGTGAAAGGGTGTCAGGTGTTGGTGGCTGTTTTGAATAGCTGGAGTACAACCACATGCACTTTGACCCCATTTTGAGGTCTTCTTTGTGAACAATAGCATCAAGAACTATGGGTGTTATTTCTCCACATTATCAGGTGCATTTATCAACTCACTTTTGGTGTGGAATTAAGGTTTAGAAATAACTTTCAGGGAGATTTGGGCAGATGATTAATGCAAGGCCGCTCTGATTGTGGGCTTAGAAATGCCTTTCTGAAAAAAAGTGAGATCGCAAATGCATTTGAGCCAGAATGCATTTCTGTGGAGAAGATAGACTAAAAGTCATTTTGAAATGTGTTTATTGCTCAGACCTACCCACGCCAACTACATGATAACTGCGCCTCAGTCAAGTAGCACAATGGAGGTGCACAGTGACAAGGCCTTTATCTCGACTCACGATAGAGATGCTAAACGCAAACTCGAGAAACGTGATCCATAAGGCCTTCGCAAACACATTTTGATAGTCGGTATTGAAACATGAGAAAGATGATAAACACAGCCATTGTTGAGTCAACCATCAAGCTGAATCAAATCTCTGCAAGCATTTCAAGATTCATTTCAGAGTATTTATAAAAGCTGTGGTCATGTTTCAAACCACTGGAGCCACTTTATAAATGCCATTTATAAGTTGTTCCTCTTCTCTACAGTATCAAAAAAAAAAGCAACACAGGAGAATACATCTTCCTAGCCTCACATCCATACTGTAAGTTGTTTTTTTTTTTCAAAATTGTTACAGTGTCTTATCAATAAACAGCATTAAAAGCAAAAAGGCTATTCCCTTTGATATGCCAAGCAATATTGTACTTGTATGTATGGGATACCAGATATCGGCAGGGTACCTTGACATCGGCACCCTGCGTATCATGGCTGTTTGCGTATAGAACGAAAAGGTACATGCGGGAATAAGTGTCATTAGCTATGAAAACAATAAAAACGAAGAAACGAAAATCAAACTCACAAACAAACTAACAAACCAAACTAAACATGTTTCAATTACACATCCGCTCAGTAACGACGAATGGCTGTGAAATTAACATGTATTACCTATGGAGGGAGGGGGTGCCGATCGCTAGGTACCCTTTTAAGCTGCACGAAGAAAACGGACTGCACGCACTAAAATTGCGCTATTTTAAAACGGAGATTCATAATCAACGAGACGGTCACGACGTTCAAAACTGCAGTATTTATGGCATATTTGAGACAAGAATTAGGTGAATTTTTATACTTTTGGAATAAACAAACTACAGATCCTTGGGGTGACGATACCGTAGGTGGTACCCCCAATGCTACACTTTTTTCTTCTTCATCCCTGGTGCAAATTTACACCATTGATTAAATGTAGATACATCGATCGCCATTGTAAAGCATGTCATGAGTTAAATACAATGCATGCAAACTTACACAAGAAGAGAAAAATGGTCTCAGTCTAAGACTAACTGATACAAGCAAATGTCATACTGATGAGACAGGTGGAAGGATTGATCGAATGTGAAGGGAACCAAGCGACATGCAGTAGAGATGCCAAGTTTCTCAGCTGGCTGGGAGTGAGAATGAAACTGCAATTTAGTGAAGCACTGAAGGGGTTGGGTGGGGGGGGGGGGGGAGTGGATCCCCCTTCTCCCATTGTGGGGTTTTTTGGGGGTTTTTTTCGTCTTTTTATTTTGGAATTAGAAATGGTGCAATTTGGCTCACACTTATAATGCAATTCTACTTGCATTATAATTCTCATCTTTTCTTCATGAAAGTGGTCCTGCAAGACATGGGAGCATTACTGCCAAAATTTTGGTCAACGGTGAATGAGTCTAGAATGTATGACTGATCAGTAGTGACATGACTTTATTTAGTTGATGGCACAAATTTTAAAGACGTTTGGATTATTTATTAAGAAAGGAAAATACAGTACCACCCATAGCTGTAAATACAGCCATGTAGGTAACCTCCATCCAATAAAAAGAATAAGAAAAAGTTTACCTTACTCATATTAGCATTAGCGGGCTTCTCATCCAATGGCTATTATTGATCTACCTGCCATGTTTTTGTTTTTGTTTTATTTTGATTTTCTGTTTATTTGTGTTTGAGTTTGAGTTTGAGTTTGAGTATGATAGTTTGTGTTTGTGTTTTTGTTTTTGTGTGTTTTTGTGTGTTTTTTGTTTTTGTTTTAGTTGTTTTATTTTTGAGGGGGAGTTGTGAGAAAATGATTGTTGAGCAGGTGAGCATGAGATGGGTTGCTGGGGAGTGAGACTCGATCACACCGTAGGCATGAGACTTGGTAGGTCTGCATGCAATAGCTATACTGTACCTCTGGATCTTCTTGAAGGGACTTGAGCAATGGGGCAATCCCAGCGGGGGCCACAGTCCCGACGAACACATTGTGCACGGCCGACAAGTCTGTGAATGCTTCGGCGGCTGTGTCTGTACAGAATCAATCACCGAGAATGAAAAAGAAAAAATGGATGAAGATAGAAAAAATACCACAAAACATGAATTGTATGAGGTGACATGAATGGGCTATTCAGTACATCATTTTTCCCTTTTTATCCGTTAACATTTACAGCAGAAGAATCTAGAAGCATCCACGGGGTCACTGACTTGCAAATTTGGGACTTCACTGGATGGAACACCACGTCAGCAAAAAAGCGATTGCTTTAACATAGCTGCATTCTAGTTTTCATAGATGCCAGACTGGGTGATTAATCAGGAGCCCCTGATCCACCAACTGCGTTTCTACTAGGCACCATCATTTAAAGGGATAGTATAGTTTTGTTGAGATGGGGCTTCATTTTTTCTCTTTTTTTTGTGAGATAATGAGAATGAGAGCTTACAATTCTTAAAAGAATGGAAAGCTTATTTGATGAAAACTGGTTCTGAAATGATTGAGATATCCAAAAAGAGAGTGGCCCTAATAAAAGTGTTTCCCATCTTTTATTTGAATTTCTTTGTTTTATTTTGTTTCTTAATATCTCTGCCATTTCAAAACTGATTTTCATCCAAGAAACTTTGAGCGTGTTTCTACTGAGAGCACCTCACATCCCTGGCATCGCCACGAATTTTGTCCAATGCAGCACCTCGTATTTTATGACCACTCGAGCTGTTTCTACTGAGCGATAAAATACGAGGTGATGCAAAGGTGACGTGCAAATGCGGCGATTCCGGAAGTCAGGTATTTTTAAGTCACAGATTTGGGTCACGCGCGCACTGCCTGTTAATACGATCCGAACCCTGCCTGCTTTGCTACAACTGCGTCGGCTATTTTTTGATTAGCCATTTCTCTTCGTCTTCCCATCCAATAGACCCCGAACTAACATACTGGTATCCTGCCACTGACTGATGAGAAATCTTTGGAGATCGAGGGTCCAGTTGAGATTTTCTCAAGGCTGCGACATACTAATGTGGTACTCTCGCGATTCGAGACAATATAAAATGAAATAACGCGGTGTAAAATCAAGTAAGTGATGAGGGCTTAGTAATGCAATAAGTTCGGCTGTTAATCACGCGAACAATATAGGTGATGAATGCCACAATTCACATGTAACGTAACGTATAGGGCCTATAACACATACACAAGCGAGTTGGTACCAACAAAGCATGATGCGAACACGGTCGCTGTGTGTACACACGTATTTTGTACACATGTGTGCGATGAACCGATTGAAAAGCGCGGGGAGAAATTCTAGACGTCCGATACACCACGAATTTCGCTACCCGGTGTGTTTCTACTGAGAATCGTCCTTCGCGTCACCACGCATCGACCACCTCAATAGATGGACGACGGAGCACCTCGCATCAGCCGGCATCGGCCACTACCAGATCTGTTTCTACTGAGGAAAAATTTGAGGTGTCACCACGCATCGGCCGGTATCGGCCGGCATCGGCCGGTATCACCACACATCGGCTGGCATCACCTCGAATTTTCGTCGCTCAGTAGAAACACGCTCTTTGAATTCCACTTAGAATTGTAAGTTCTTTCATTTATCATAAGTAGTTTCTCATTATCTCAAAAAACAAAACCAAAAAATGCAGCTCCATCTCAACCAAAACTATATCATCCCTTAAAAGACAATCCCATCTCTCCTGAACCTTCTCAGCGGAGCTCCTTCAATCATCTATCCCTCTTCTCTATACCGTTTTTGTTTCACTTTGTTTTGCTTTCTTTTGTTCTGCTTTGGACTTTTTTTTTGGTGTGTGTGTGTGTGTCTGTCTGTCTGTCTGTGTGTGTGTCTGCATCTTGCATTTGAGTTATCTGCTTATTTGTTTTTTGTTTTTTTGTTTTTTAGTAGTCAAAATGCTACCCCAGCATTGCACCTTTCTTTAATGCAGCTTTCCAGGCCAGACTGGGATTTATATGTGACCCTGCATCACAAAACCAACAAAAAGTTGCCAGACATGGATTTTCAGTTTGGAGCAGATTCTGAAAGATTCTGAATGATGTATAATTCAATTCAAATGGAATCTCCTAAATACTTGCAAGAAAGCACATGCTCAAGAAAAGTGTGAAATGAGAAAAGAGGCTCTAAAGTACAGGATCTATTCAAGTGCTTAATCTTTTCCAAGCCGTGCCAGCTGTGCGATGAATGGGAAAAAAAACCACAAAAAACCAACAACAACAGGAAGTAAACCACTGGAGCAACAATAATGAAGAGATTTTCAGATTAAGCTGAAATTGAGCATGCTCTATTAACACATTTTGTCCATGATTATTGCCAACTTTCAAAGCAGTAGCCTTCCTCTTTCAAAAGTCACTAGAGTTGAAAGAGATGTATGTGCACAGGATTTTCAAGAAATGAAAAGGGGCATCTACGACATATCTGATCACACTAAGTCTCTAAAAAAAGGGGGGGTTGTAGAAAAGCTGCTGAAAACACAATTTCCCATTCATTTTATGATTCCAAACTTAGTAATAATGGAGAGGATTAGCTCTTTCAGAAAAAAAAAATCAAGATTGACTTTGTTGACCCATTTCACCTTTTCTGAGTCTTTACGTAAAATCAAGGGGTGTGACTTTTGTTGGTTTTGTGATGCACGGTCACATTGTCTTGTAAGAGCTACATAACCACACAAAAAAGGATGAAACCTTAAAAAAAACTGTCAAAAAAGAAAATACTGTTATGTGATGATTAATGGTCTGCTGCCCTCGTTGCCTCAATGACGCCTAGAGAGAACAATTCTCAAAGGTGTGCCCTGACACTACATGCGGGACGATATTGACAATAACCAAACACAAAATAAAATCCATCTTGGTACTCAAGCAGTAGACATTTTTATATTTTCATGATTGTGTGAGCCCTACTATATTTCACAAGCACAATATTTCATCAATTGGTACTTGTAAGACAATTCATGCATGGTTAAATTCACGAATGTCACGACAGTCATCCATGTGAAATAAGTACCGATATCATCCCTTTTTGAGAGAAAGGTTGATGACTTCCAACCTTGGAGACGATATAGAGCACGTTTGAATGATGGGAGGCATCATCTTTGCAACTTGCTAATTTCACAAATATCAGTCGACTCGCTATAAGAAATTTCCCAACAACAAAAGACATCCAAAAATACATTTCGTTTACAGTTTATATCTATGCTATTTAAATGCTACTTAAGTAGCAGGAATCTGGCCACTTCACTTTATCTTTAAATATGGCTGTATTTCTCATTTTACATTTCTCTTTTTTTTTCATTCAAATGCACTCAGGCAATGAAAGTAGAACTCTGATTTCCATCCCAGTGCAAGTGGTTCGTAAATGCAGTTCTCCCTCCAAGAGCTCATCTTGATACTATTTGTTTTGATGGGTTGATGTAAACTCTTTAACACTTTTCTGTGCCAGGGACTTTAGACAGTGTGTACAATGCTGTAGTGTTTTCTGGGTTACAGCTTGTTATTCCGAAGGTTCTTTAGTCCGAAGGTTCATTATTCCGAAGGTTCTTTAGTCCGAAGGTTCGTTATTCCGAAGGTTCTTAAGTCCGAAGGTTCTTTAGTCCGAAGGTTCGTTATTCCGAAGGCGCGTTATTCCGAAGATTTGTTATTCCAAAGGTTCGTTAATCCGAAAATGTAATGAGGTTTGTTATTCCGAAGGTTCATTAATCCGAAAATGAAATAAGGTTCGTTATTCTGAAGGTTCGTTATGGACCCTATCCTTTCGGATCAACGAACCTTCGGAATAACGGACCCTATTTCATTTTAAGAGTAACGAATCTTCGGAATAACGAACCCTATTTCATTTTCGGATTAATGAACCTTCGGAATAATGCACCTTTGGAATAACGTCACAAATGTTTGGATTAAGGAACCCTTTTTCATTTTCGGATTAACGAACCTCTAGGTATAGTGAATTTGTGTGTTTCGGATTAGTGAACCATCGGAATAACGAACCTTCGGAATAACGAACAGCACCCGTTTTATGTGCCAATCAGCACTCAAAGCACACAAAGGGTTTCAGGACTCGGCGAGAAATCAACTGCCACAACACACCTTATACATTTCATCGATCGCATATTATGTCAAACTAGAAATGTCGCTATGGCGACTGGTATGCCTCCGCCATAATGCACGATTCTCCTAATAGGTCTATAGTACATGTGGACAATGTGTGATTACATTTTCACAAAACTGGCAAAATATCAAAATGACATGTTTGTCACAAATGCATCAAATGTTTACCTTCCTTGACCTATGTTTAATTGGATGAATAGGAGAGCTTTTGACCCTTTCATAAGTTTACACACTTGAGTAATTTTCAAGGTATGGAGAAAAAGTGCAATTTCTATATTGAACAGTAAATTGTTATCATTTTCATCTGGCCTTTGATTCATAAGAGAATCACTGTCAGGCAGAACATACATAAATATGTACTAAGTTTAAAGATTACTTGAGCCGCTTCCGAGATATGGAAAAAGTAGTAAGTTCAGCACTTTCACTTGATCTTTGACCTTTTGACCTTTGACCTTCTTGGCAAAAAAAAAAAAAATCCCAGAGAATCTCTAGTGGGTAATATACATGCATACATTAAGTTTAAAAAAAATAATCCTGCTGGCATTGCATAAATATAAGGAAAATAGTAAAATTTCAAAATATTGCCCTTGAACTTCGACCCCTGACCTTTGACCCCATAAACCCCAAATTCCCTAGCTAACTACTGACAGTCAGTACATGCATGTATACTTTGTTCCATAAAGATACTTTGAACAATTTCCAAGATACAGAGAAAAAAGTGAAATTTTAACATTTTACTTGACCTTTTGACCTTTTGACCTCATGACCCCAAACTTTCACCAAAGAATCTTAATTGGGTAATACATGTATACACTAAGTTTCAAGAAAATATCTTCTGGCATTGCATAGATATGGGGGAAATAGTGCAATTTTAAGCATTTGACCTTGACCTTTTGACCTTTGACCTTGAGCATGTGCACCCAAAAGTTGATAGGCACAACTTCACCCCCTAATACACATACATGCCAAGTTTCATTAGTCTACCTCAAAAGGTTTTGATAGTTACCCTGTCCACAAAATTCATTACGGACGGACGGAAGGACGGACGGACGGACGGACGGACGGACGGAAGGACGGACGGACGGAAGGACGGACGGACGGACAGACGGACGGACAGAAGGACGGACGGACGGACGGACAACCCGAAAACATAATGCCTCCGGCACCACTTCGTGGCGGAGGCATAAAAACTGTGTACAGAATATAAAGGCTTTGATTACATGAGAATAAAATCTAGAGCATCATAATTACCCTGTGGTATCTTTCTAGAGCACAGTGAAACAAAACATGAAAAGGGTAAGAACTCACAGTGTATGTGTTGAAACAAAGTTTGAAGGAAAGTAATTTCTAGGCCTATCTTGTGTTGATTCTTTTTACCTGGCATAATTAGCGCTGTGATGATGCTAGGGGTATTCTCTTTGGCCATGAAGAGACTGGTGACCCCAGTGCCGATCTCCAGAAAAGTGCCTTGCCTGCTAACTGAAGACAGCTGACTCAAGTAGTTGTGACTTGTCACCAGGCTGGACAAGGATGAGGTTTCTGAAAATAAATAAGTATGTCGAGGATGTCAACAGATGAATGTAAGTTATACTAAGCATAGATTACTAGTACTCTTTCTGTACATGTAGATTAAAGGGCTGGCATTATCTACCATTTGCAGATGAAACAAAAACCCCACTTTGGTGCTTCAAAATAGTTCTAAAATGTGAATAAGGCATAGAAACAACCACTGTAAAACTTTTGATCAGGATAATCAATGTTAAGAATTGTTTATATACAAAATGTGAACAATAGATGTAATAAAATTGTTTCTTTACTAAACCATAATATGCAGTTATGGTTTAATGAGAAACATAGTGATATCTCCCTATATTTAAGGTTTGATTGCAAAATGTTTATATGAAAGGATGTTTTGTGATACAACTGACCTATACATACGCATCAAATATGATAACTAGAAAATGTTTAAAATCACTGCTCCCAAAGGTAAACTGTACCTTTAATTCATCAAAACCCACAACTTGTTTCCTGCAATAGAATGATTTTTTTTTCACCATTAAGTCACAGAAACATTGCTTTAGCCTTTATACCTACACTTTGACACATTCATTTTTTTTTTCATGTACTAATTGATTTCATTATAGTAAATTTTGTTGATACAAAGTAAAATGACAAAAAATAAAGCATTGGAGAAGAAAATTACCCCAATGCTATTTCATCTTTCTCAATTCTTTGCTATTTGAATGATACATCTTTTCTATGTGCATGATACAAGGTACTTTGTACATCATTATCATACACATTGTACATGTTATATATCTAGGGGGAATACGAAAGTATAAACAAACAAACCCTAGTCAATTGAGATACCAAATATTAGGCATTCAGAAGTCACTTTTCTTACTGAACACACTAATCACAACAAGAGTACTTCAAAATAACATTTTTTACCTTTGGTCTTGCCCAATCTGCCAGTCAAGAGTATGCTGATCAGATGGTCCATCAAGTTGGTATGAGCAAACATATCTGGGTCCTGTAGCATAAATAAAATCAAAGAGTTTAGTCCTGAGTGAACAGAAAACTTGTAACCAACATGATCCACATATTCTCATCAACAAAAAAGTTACTGGACTGTGATCAAAGTCTCACTCCTTCCATCAGAACACAGCGATGATAACATGCTCTGAAACTTCATCTGATGTCATAGTAACAGTAGCAACCAACTCAACCTACAATAAATAGAGCCTTTCAATAAATTTGGCTCTTCAATTCAATTCAACGATCACATACATTCTGGATTAAAACAAAGTACCGGTAAGCAAAAACACTATGGATTTCATTCATCCACTGTTGAACTAAAACCTACCTGAATAGATATGATTAAAAGATATCAATGATCAAGAATATTACATCATGAACCTAATTACACCTGTGTACTGTGATAATGGATCAACAGCATAATGTATACCATTTAAGCATGCCCACAGCTTGCCAGACATGGCAATAACTACTATAAAGGATTCAAACTGGGTAGCAATTGCTGAAATGTGAATTTTATGGGAACAAAATTTGATTAGAATTTGAGAAGAAATGATTTTTGTTTTACATGACAGCTAAAGAGAGAATTGAATACCTATATAAAAGCAAGCAACCAAGGGCCCAATGGCTTTGAGTCCCCTCCCCACTCCAAATGACTGCTCAATGAGGATAAAGTTTCTCGTGGAGGGGTACACCCGCGGCACCCAGGGGACTCAAACCAAAGACATCGTGATTGATGATGGGTGGTTTTATCCAGTGAGCCACAACAGCTCCTCGTGACATGAATAGCTTTCAAGATATCAATTAATTTGAATACATTAGTAAGCAAGCCTATTCATCACACATAAGAATAGAAATCTCTCGAGAAAGGTCACATCGTTATGAAATTTAGATTTTATCCGGGGACTCCCAATCACAAAAGGACCGCCATGACGGCATAGGCATCCGGATCATCCAGATTTCCTCAGACTTTATCAGACAAGATCAGCCATGCATCTACCGAATGCATACAAACTGTAACGCTCATAACAGGTTTGTTGAACGGCCCATAGTTACCATGGAAACATGCATAAAATGTTTCAAGGCACACGAGGCAGGCATACGCCTACCTCTTTAACCCATTCATCCCCAAGCTTCCCACGCCTGCCCTTTTTGCATGGGAGTGTGTGTGTATGTGTTATCCTATGTATACGGGGCATTATATGGCACTCCAGGGGGCATTTTATGAAGAGTTTTGTCAGGCATTTTTTTTCCAATAAACTGTTTTAAGCTACTGAAATCCTTGCATCTGATCCGATAAGAGTGCATTTGTCAGAAATGAGAACATCCAACATAACACTACATGAAATGCCCCCCAGGAGCGCTCCCAACCCCCTCTGAGGTCTGTATGAACAGACAATAGCACCCTGGAACACCCCTCTCGAGGCCACACAGGCTCAGGATGCTCCTGAAGCACTCTTACATGTAACTCTATAAATGGTCATCAACATTTAGAGTGCTCGGGAAGTGGTATGTGGAGCGCTCTGTGCATACAGTTTAGACCTGTCGTAATATCTGTATTAGAAGTCCTCTCTGGACTCAAAGATTATCATGACAGTTATGCCCCTCTCAGCCACTTCGCATGGTGTCACCGAGCTGTGATTCACTGTATGAACACAGAGGGGTATAAAGTCAAAGAGCTTTTGGAGCACTCCTAGGCCCAACTTTTTATATTCTATAAGTGGGTTGTGTGTCTCATTGTTTTTGTTCATGTCATCATGTTCAACCTAACTTGCTATTATTCGTCATGTTCATCATACATACTTTGTCTAAATCCATGCAAATAACATTGCAAGACACCTATAGGTGTAAAAGGGTTTATGTAGAATGTATAAGGCCTACACAAAGAACAAAAAAAAAATCAACAGAAGTCCATACAGTAATGTGTTATGATTTAACCTGTTGAGGACGAGTCCCGAGTAAGTATACTCAGGCAAGCGTCCGAGATGGGAAATGCGTGTTGTAGCAAAATCAAACCGTCCTAAAAAAGAAAAAGAAAAAAAAAGACTGACAGCAGATCATCTCTAAATGTTTATTGAAAGATGTAGTAACTTTGTTGACAACACATTACGTGACTCATTTATTTCCTCACAATCCACACAGTTCCCATAGCCTTAAACTCTTCTAATGCAGCCAGACACAAAGTTCTACTTTTCTTCAAGACAATTAGCTTTTTCATCAGCATTTATTCATCCAAACTTGACATACAACCTAGCTGTGTGTGTAGGTAAGCAAGCCCACTCAGGCATAGCAAATGTGCCTCAGTCCAACAGGGAAGCACATGTTGACACAATACAAGATTAGGGAGATAAAGGTATAGCCTCCATTCTTTGACTAACAAAAGTAAATCAAGGGAAAGAGCACTGAGCATGCATACCAATAGGCTTACTAGGCACATCTTTACGTGCCCTGGTGGAAACCCCCTTTGGCCCTGTGTGTCACATTATTCCGAAACACCAACTTATTCATGCTTTGGGAAAACATTCTCTTTTTCAAAACTATGTAACTTTTTAAGCTGGACATGTAGTGAGCAAAGTTGGAGAGAAAATGCCACGTTTTGCTTTGATGTTTAAAATTGTATGACAAATTTCTGTTTTGTTTTTCTTTCAAGCGACCAGCAGCTATACTGTAAAGCCATTACATTTGCATACAAAACCGTCATAGAAACTTAAAATTTACAAGCAAATCCAGTAGGAAACACTCCTTGCTATACTACAATTAGTGAGAAGAACAGAATCACAAGAGATGCTTTCATAGTACAGTGGCATTTGGCTATCTATGATCGGTTTTGGCGTGCTTGTGCGTTTGAGCAAAATATATATGCGAAGTTGGCACGCCGTCGACCGAGTCCGACATGCGAACGTGGCACATAAAGAGTTAAGGGCTATTGAGGGTGCCACCAGGCAATATGACATTGCGTTTGACATGAAAAACGCTTTTAAAGATAATAAAAAGTTTTGGTACCTCACAAGTTTCCTTGAATTTCCTTGTCTTAGTTTGTGTTTCAGGTTAAAGTACCTCTCATATAACTAACACTGTGAGACTTACTCGCCCCAAAGTGCTCTCATGTCTTAGTAATCATGCAATTAACTGCGACCAGCAGCCCCATACGCATAGCGACCAGCAGTCCCATACGCATAGCGTAATCGGACTTCGCATTGTAGCATTCAGGATCATGACATATTTAGTATCGCAGGATAAATGTCAACTTAAAATCCCAAAAATTCTTCAATTTGAAGACTTACCAATTAAGGTGAAGTATTGAAAAGAGGCTTCGGGCAACGTTTGGTTCTGCCTATAGTCCCTTTCTGTTCGAATTGATGACTAAATGTGACTCGGTCGAGAGGACCTTGGGAGAGCTACCATACACTGAATACTACAGCCAGTGCATGCGAACACATCACATGCGCACAAATTTCAAATCCATCAACGGATAAGATGTTTGTGTGCGCATGCGCTGGCCGTAGTAGTCAGTGTAGTAGCTCTCCCAAGGTCCTCTCGACCGAGTCACATTCAGTCATCAATTCGAAAAGAAAGGGACTACTGGCAGAACCAAACGTTGTTCGAAGCCTGTTTTCAATACTTCAACTTAATTGTTAAGTCTTCAAATCGAAGAAATTTTTGGATTTTAAGTTGCCATTTACTGTAGAACATGATAAATTCGCGGCATGAAATTTTCGCGAATTGGAGCCGACAGCCTTTTTCGTGGCATGACATTTTCGCGAATTGCCACTGGCGTTCAATGCATGTAGTGTAGACAAAAACTTTCGCGTGCATTTTAATTTCGCGAATTTTGGCGCTCGCGAAATTCGCGAAATTATAATGCACGCGAAAATTCCTTGTTTTACAGTACCCGCGATACTAATTCCGTCATGATCCTGAATGCTACAATGCGAAGCCCCATTACGCTATGCGTATGGGGCTGCTGGTCACAGTTAGCTATGCGTACAATGGGCTGCACGCTGCTGGTCGCAGTCAGTGGTTTCCTACAATATTTATCGATGCCGTACGGCGACGGCTCTGGTACGAAACCATTATTGCATGATTACTAAGACATGAGAGCACTTTGGGGCGAGTAATTCTCACAGACAACGTACTTTAACGTGAAACACAAACCAAGACAAGGAAATTCAGGGAAACTTTTGGGGTACCAAAACTTTTTATTATCTTTAATATTATATAGCTCATAATTTACACAAGGCACTGAGAACATTATTTGCCTGAATTGGTAAAGCAAGGCACGGACTCTGGTCTTTGCTCTTCGACGGATCACCCTTTAGTTTTATACATATCCAACAAATCTATTCTTATCTCAACAGTTCCTGCTGATTCCAGACAAGGGTAACGTTATTTTGTGCAATCAAATGCCACTAATGCCAGGTTAACGTTCTGTAAGATCAGGGAGGTGAGCCATGGGCACAATCAATAACGTACGGCAATATATTGCTGATCCCTGCGTGTGGTCAAAATGTGTGTGATAATACAATTGTAGCTACTATAGTATAGTCAATAACTATACTGGATATGTGTACATGTTTATCAAAGTTTTACTCTTATTGATAAAGTAGACCAGATAATTTCAATTCAGTAAACATTGATTATCATTAAACCCAAAAAAAACAAACAAACAAACAAACAAGCAAACAAACAGACAAAGGTCACGAATGGAAATTTATATTGGCACATAAAATTCTGTTACCACCAGTATTCAGTTCTTGTTTTTCTTTTAACCGAAATCGTGGCCATGCTACAGTATATTACATACGGATATTTCATTATCACATGTTTTTCACACAAAATAACAGATACCCAAAGCTCTTCCTAGGCCCCACAGCCCCCTATAACACTGTACAATGTAGCATTTGTTATGTACACCAAGGTACAGTGTACCTCGTTGTATAATACTAACAAACATGCATATTTCTTTAACATGATCTATAAGTAAACATGCCCATTTCGGTCCCATGCTCTTGTTTGTACATGTGCTCAAACACTACATTTGCCATGATACTTGTGTCGCTACCACTGTGCAAACTGACACAATTGCTGGGGAGATTTACACTTCATTTGATGGGGGACGCAAACAGAATGGCTTTGTTTGTCCTTAACACATGGATTATGACAAATGTGTGAAATACTGGGCAACTTTTGCACTTTGATCTTGCAGTCGCTGGAGATTACAACATTGTATAAATGTACGAGTGTGTGTGAATGCATTTGTCAGTCTGTTTGACTGTTTGTGGCCTGAATATGTGCTACCTTGTATATACATTTGTACATGTATGTCTACCTGCCTCTTTCTTTTTGCTCTCTCTCTCCTTCCACCCCTCCCCCCCCCCCCTTGCCCCACCCCTCCCTTTCTCCCCTCTACCCCTCTCTGCCTGTCTATCTCTCTCTCTTCCTATCTTTCTGGCGCTATTTGTCTCTCAGTACGTATGAATCTATGCATACATTGTACACTGCAAAAAGATCGGTGTTAGATTTAACACTACAGGTGTTGAATCTAGCATACATCAGTGTCAATACAGGTCCACACCAACAGGTTTAGAGAGTATAAATGTTGTGATGATGTTGAAAAGTATTCATCTGGCACTTTGTGGTGTGCTGTAGCTGGTGATATTTTTGACACTGCACTAGTGTTGATTCAACAATGACACTATATGGTGTTGATTTGACATTGCTGGTGTTAATTTCAAAGGTAATAAGACCAGTCCAGTGTAAACAGGAGACCACACCAGTTGGTGTTACTGTGCTGTACAATGTAAATACGTCCTTTTTTTAATCAAGTACATGTATATAGGCCCCCTACTTTATTGACAAGTTCTTGTTTGTCTTGTTGAAGTTAAAAATCAAGAACAACAAGAGGAAGTAATTAGGCCCTGTTCACTGAAAATGAAGTGACACCAGTGTGTGTTAATGTAACACAACAAATGAGCACCAGAAATTTAACACCAGCTCGATGTTTCATATCTAACACCCAACTTTTTTCAGTGTACATATAATACTTTGTCTTTCTCCCTCTCTCTCTCTTTCCTGTCTCTTTCTATATGCATGAATCTATCTACTCTAATACATTATATATCTCTCTCTCTGTCCCTCCCTCTCTCTTTCTCTTTCCAGCCGTATGACACTGTAGGCATATATAGACCTACCTGATATTATATCTCGTCATCTCTTTCTCCTATCAGAATATAAAGTAGTATGTATGAATCTGCTGACATGCGTCTACCACCTTGTCTTTCACCCTGTCTCTCTCTCTCTCTGTCCCAGAATCTGCAAAGTGCAAAGCCATCTCATGTCCATGTTGACTTTAGAAATGGAGTAAAGTCAAACAAAAAGATAAGAATGGCAGAAGATTCAATTACACAGAAATCAGAAAGAAGACTGGTTGTGGGAGTTTAATGTTTTATGCTTTCACAAAACATTGATACCAGTTTCAATCACTATTTAAACTACTGTAAAACAAGGAATGTTCGCGTGCATTTTAATTTCGCAAATTTCGCGAGCACCAAGATTTGCGAAATTAAATTGCACATAAAAGCTCTTGTCTACACTACATTGTAGGCCTATGTGTATGCATTGAATGCCACTGGCAGTTCGTGAAAATTTCATGCCGCGAAAAAGGCTGTCGACTCCAATTCCCAAAAAATTCATGCCGCGAATATATCATGTTTTACAGTAGGCCTACAGTACCTTGATGCAACAATATCATCTTGTGATCAACTCTCCCTTGATTTGCACAAAATTTTACCATCAACATTAAAGGGACGGTATACTTTTGGTCGAGATAGGGGATTCAAGTTTTAACCTTTTTTTGTCAGATAATTAGAAACCCCTGGTGTAATATTACACAGCATACAATTCTATTTTAAAGAGGTATTCAAAGTTTATTTGATGAAAATATGTTTTGAAATGGCTGAGATATTCTAGTACAAAGCAAAACAAGGAGGTCATAATAAAAGGTGGGACCCATCTTTTATCAAGACCTCTTTGTTTTACTTCATTTTTGGATAGGTTACCCATTTCAAAACCAATTTTCATCAAATAAACTTTGAATACTGTAAAACGAGGAATTTTCGCGTGCATTTTAATTTCGCGAATTTCACGAGCGCCAAGATTTGCAAAATTAAAATGCGCACGAAAGTTCTTGTCTACACTATATGCATTGAATGCTAGTGGCAGTTCGCGAAAATTTCATGCCGCGAAAAAGGCCGTCGGCTCCGAATCGCAAAAAATTCATGCCACGAATATATCATGTTTTACAGTACCTCTTAATAGAATTGTATGCTGTTGAGTCTTCACTGCGCAATGATGCATGTGCACAGTTGGCCTGGCAGTTTGCACATTATTTTTGCAAAGTTTGAAGGACACTCAAAGGATGCAAGATGCCCAGACACCTCATTGGAAATGTCTAGAAAATTTTAAGTGGCAGGTAGCAATCGCAAAGTGGGCTGAGGTAAAAGTGACAAACATGGCAAGTTTTTCTGTTGTGAGGTTTCCAAAAACAATTTGCGGTGGGCTCACTCCTAAAATCAAAACAAAACAAACCCCCCCCCCCCCCCCCCAAAAAAAAAAAAAAATGCTCTGCTGTGCAATTGTTGTTTTCTTTTTCTTTTTTCAGCTGACATTTCTGGAGATGCCTGGGATGGTTGATTAGCTGCTGAATTTCACCATGAAGCTTTTCAGCCATTTCATGTCACCAAATTGAGTCACTTTGCTCGTTATTGCACAAAGGTCACAGTGTTTATTTTTTACTAAATCTGCTGAAATGACACCAAGCCCACTTCCACTGAGAAATATTGTATTAGATATGTTCGACATTTTTGTGCACAACACAATGAAAAATCACAATGTTCAGGCACTTTAAGTGGAGAAGTAGAATTGTAGGCCTACCAGTGCAAATTATTTCCACATACATGTAGTATGCACAACACCTTACATGTGTATGCATGCTGAAAAAGAGTTTATTGCACATAGGTATGACATTAAACGAGCTGCCAATTAGCTGCCAATTATGGGTGTGGCCACCAGGTGTGCAGGAGCAGAAGCAACATACATTGTATAATATGTTACATACTGCATAGCTGCACACAGCTCTACAGTATGAGCTCATTAGCGAAGATCAAGGGTGTGCGTGTTGCGGCATGATACATGTGTACAGTGTATGATCACCCAAGTATTGAAGTTCGTGATACGTTATGGTGGAGGTCCTACAGATGAATTGACTTCAATCCCCCTATGAAGGCATCTTTATCTGGCAGTGAGGTATGAATGTTTTCTTCAATTTTTTTTTTGCCTAGACCATATCTCCACGGACGTTCTGTTTTTGAAGGACTTCCAGTGCAATAATTTACTTACACCTTCCCAACATTTTTTTTGGAAGAGAAGGTCAGTTTACTAACAATCAGAAGAGAAGATTTTGGTTGTTTTTCACAGTGGGGAATTCTTTTACACACAGTACACCTGTTCCTTTAAACCAATTAGTGCCACTGGCAATGAAAAAACAATGCAAGAATAGTTACGTTCAGACGGCAGGCCCTAACCTCGAGGTTAGGAAACCTCGAGGTTTCGCTCTTGCCCCCTAACTACGACGTGTGTCCACACGACGAATCTTAACCTCGAGGTTACGAAACTTCGAGGTTAAGCTTCTGCCCCCCCCCCCCCCCCCCCCCCCCCCCCGTAACTACGTGTGGGTCCCACTCGATGTTAAAAACACAAAACCGGAAGTTTCAGCCCACACTGTAACAAGGCGTCTATTTATTCTTTAGTCGAACCCTGTCGGACTCGCTTACGGGGACTCTTTTTCTCTGTCATGGTATGCAGAGATAGCACTGCACTGATGACTTTATGCCTTTATGAAGATATTCGTCGAAAACATTTTTTAGCGTCGGAGAAGAATATAGAATACAGTTTGATAGCGAGTTCGATGTGTTCAGTTTCAGAGATCAAGCACATGGGAAGAAAAGATGATGCTGTTGTGTCATGCGTCATAGGTTTTTCACGTGTGTTGTATTTGTGGTGTACGTTTGGGAGGTTGACCCGGAAGCAGAGGGAAATTATGGGGGCCGGAGTTTACGGCGAGGTCACTCTTAACTTCGAGTTCGTTGTGTTTTGTGTCCACACGGTGCTTAACTACGAGTGGGGACCCCCCGCGGCTCGTGGTTAGAGCGCTAACCATAAGATTTCTCGTGGCTCGAAACTTCGAGCAAACCTCGAGGTTTGCTAACTACGAGTGCATCTTCACGGTCCCTAACTACAAGCTCTAACCTCGAAGTTTCCTAACTTCGAGGTTAAGGGCTCCCGTCTGAACGTAACTAATGATGTTCACGGTCTGAAACAGTTCATGGCAATTCCTGACAGGTGTAAGACTGAAGACTGATGGGAAGGAGACTGACCATTGCTGACCATTGCTGACCAGGCAAGAAAACTCAGATGTATCCTTGAATGGGGTTTGTCCAGGGCATCCAGTGATCAGTCTTTGCTGAGTAGGAGAATGCTAAACTTTTAAAGGCATAATTTACCATTTGCAGATGAAACAAAAGCCCAGCTTCAGTGCTTCAAACTAGCTCTGAAATGTGAGTTAGGGATAGAAATAACCACTGTAAAAATTTGAATCAGTATATTAATAACTTACGTAGTATTGTTGAATCATATACAAAATGAGAACAATAGTGATAATAAAAAGATTTTCTAGACTATTAAAACCATCTTCAGTCATGGTTTAGTGAGAAAAATAGCGTGATATCTCGTTACTTTATATAGGCTTTACTCAACTTACTGCAAAATTTTTACAAGGTACGATGTTTTGTGATACAACTGACCTACTCATATGCATCAAATATGATATCTCGAACATTTTTTAAATCACTGCTCCCACTCGCAAAACAGTACAGTACCTTTAACCAAGGAGTACCTTTGCTTTAGACCAAGGACTATCCTTGGGGCTAAAAAGTACTGACCATCTCATTCACTCATCAAGAGCCCAGGGAATTTGGGATTCTGGAGAGCTTACATGTATCTGGTAGTCTGGGTCTCAGACTTGAACCTACAGGTGTACATTGGCCAATTCATTCCAAATACACCACTGTTGAGCCTGTAACCATGAAAGTCAAATATATAATCAAATCGTCAAGCATGAATTCCACCTACAATTGTATGATGCACATTATACAAACAGGGCTCATAACATACTTGTACACATACTGTATACACGGTGTATCCAGTGCTACTGGTCAATACAAATTGTGCTACTATTATAGGGGGTGGGGTTTGGGGGGTTGGGGTGGTACCCATTTACAGTATCACCACTTGAATCCCCCCACTACAATCTTTGGCCTGAAATTCAAATTTGAGGATGAAAATAATAGGCCCTACATTTTACAAAGGGGAAAACTTAATTACTCCTACATGCAATATCCAAACAATGGTCACAATTTCAATAAAAATGTTGACTCAAACAGAGTGGCCAGCAAACCGTGAACATTCCAAGGTACCATACGGTACCCATTCCATGTTCATTGGCATGCAAACAAATGTGATTTTATGACCCATATTTTTTCAGTGTGTGGGATATGAGGTACAATGTACAGTATGCTTCTGAATTCCACAAGAGTACTGTACTTTTACTGTAGGCCTACATGTACACAAATGTCCCATGAGGTTCAATTACAGACTATTAATAGTTAAATAAATGTAGGCCTACATGTACCCCACCTCCTCCTCTCCTCGAGTTGTATTTGTTTGCCAGGACTACTGTAAAACATGATATATTCGCGGCACGAAATTTTCGCGAATTGGAGGCGACGGCCTTTTTCGCGGCAAGAAATTTTCGCGAATTGCCTCTTCGTTCAATGCATATAGTGTAGATAAGAAATTTTGCGTGCATTTTAATTTCGCGAATCTTGGCGCTCGCGAAAGTCGCGAAATTAAAATGCACGCGAACATTTCTCGTTTTACAGTATTCAGGGTGTTGTGGAGCTATTATTATTACTGGTATGATTGATGAGTCTGAGACAGCTGAAATGAGATCTTCCTGAAAGTTTTTGATTAGGATTAGGAATGAGTGGTATTATTGGTATTATAATATTATGTAGTTGTACACACAAACATGATTGAAATATCGACTGAAATACATTATAAACTAGAGGGTAAATACAATATCATATGGTCGAGGGAATAATGCTCCAAAATCACATCTATGATTGAACCTTCTTGCTACTGTACATGAAAAAAGATCAAATGGCTTCTACGTTTTATGTATCTTTATAAATTTCTACTGACATTTTCCTTTACACAAATTTATTCATGATCTATCACCTTATTCACAGGTGACCTAGCAGGCCAGCCAGATCTTTCATCCCTGATGAATTACTCAACATGACAGTCAGAAATCTTCATACATATTTGAATGCTTCTGGAATAATGAAGTACTACATTTTTGTGTTCAGTAGACACTGGAAATAATAGGCCCTACATTGTAAATACCTGTACTTCAAAGTCAAACCTCTGCTGATACCTCTTCAACATATTTTTGGGCTAACATTGTCTGTGTATAGACTCCTATTTGTACAGGTGATTTCGTAGGGCAGTCCTAAGCACTATTTGCAACAAATGGAGGTCCCATTCCTTACTTAACTTCACAAATATACATGAATGTAAGTAAAGACATTCACTTCACAACAAAAACTTCCCATTTACCATTTTACACGGACCTCTCCTACCACAAAAACAATTTTGACAGCATTGTGCATTAATGCCATTCAAACCAAGCCTTTTGGCTATATTACTATCTGGTACCGGTACATTAAAACCAGTTATACATGTATTTTGACACATCATTCCTAGAAACATATCTAGCTGCCAATATCCACTCTAAACATGGTGGATATAAAACAGGTATTAACCACTGCTTGGTTTGCAGGTACCAGCAACTGTTAACACGAGTATTATTCATATACTACAAGTTCACAACACTTGAGAGGACCTACATGTACAGTGTATTCCTTGAAACAAAGAAGACAGGATTCTATGGAGCCGTACACCAGCCCCGAAGGCCAAAATTAATTATTACAAACTGTAGGACCTACAATTTATTGTACACATTCCCATATACAGGTGTATAAATACGCAGAAATTGATATTTAGATGAATACATACAAGTATGTACCATGTATTATGGAAATACAAATGTAGGGGTCTACATGAATATGAGAGTCAAAATGCGAAATAGAAATAATTAAGTGAAAACATACATGAACAGAATAGGGCCCATAGGCCCTTACTGTAAATGCAAATGTTACAGTGTAGATTAAAAAATAAAGTTTTTATGGGATATTATCATTATAAAGTCCTAAACTTAAAAAGAACTGTGCTGAAAGTTGCCCGATTTCCCAATATAGAAGCCTTTGTTGTCATAAACCCTCACCTGCACTGCGCGCCTCGCCCTAGCAGGAACTAGAGCATGCACTTTTAATGGTGCGCACATGCAAACCTCAAATACGCGCAGCCTGAACTCCTAAGTCCATTGACCCTACCTGCTAAAATATCAAAAATCCTTCATAAATTCCCCAAAAATTCTCGGATCACTACCAAAAGTTGATCATTTGTTACTTGTGTCATTCTCAACCTTTCCTGCAAGTTTCATCCCAGTCCGTTAACTACTTTCTGAGTTATTTTGCACACGGACAAACAAACAAACAAACGGTAACGAAAACATAACCTCCCTCCTTGGCGGGGAGGTACAGGTAGAAACTAGAAAGCACTCTGAGAGCGCAGACCTCCGCCAAGCATGTGGCTCATTTCCGTCACTGATCTTGTTCTTCCATGGAGATATCAGTGATTTCCACCTGTACGTACTTTTAGCATTGTGTGCTGAAAGTCGCTCGATTTCCCGATATACGTAGAAGCCTCTGTTACGTCATAAACCCTCAGCTGCACGGCGCACCTCGCCCTACCAGAAAATAGAGCACACACTTTAGTACGCGCATGCAAACCTCAAATACGCGCGGCCTGAACTCCCAAGTTCATTAACCCTACCTGCCAAAATATCAAAAATCCTTTATTAATTCCCCAAAAATTCTCGGATCACTACCAAAAGTTAATCATTTGTTACTTGTGTCAAATGTTCTCAACCTTTACTGCAAGTTTCATCCCAATCTGTTGACTACGTTTTGAGTTATTTTGCACACTCACATAACTAACAAACTAGAAAAGCACTCCGAGAGCAACCTCCGCCAAGCAGTTACTTTCCACTGATGATCTTGCTCTAAGTGATTTTCACCCACTGAAAAATCGCCCGATTTCCCGATATAGAAGCCTTTGTTACGTCATAAACCATCAGATGCGCGGCGCGCCTCTCCCCTGCAGAAACTAGAGCACACACTTTAGTGCGCGCATGCAAACCTCAAATACGCGCAGCCTGAACTCCCAAGCTCATTGACCCTACCTGCCAAAATAACAAAAATCCTTCATAAATTCCCAAAAAATTCTAGGATCACTACCAAAAGTTAATCGTTTGTTGCTTGTAGCATTCTCAACCTTTCCTGCAAGTTTCATCCCAATCCGTTAACTACTTTTTGAGTTGTTTTGCACACGTTCAAACGAACGAACTAACTAACTAATACTAGAACAAACAAACCAACGGTAACGAAAACAAAACATCCCCCCTTGGCGGAGGTAACAAACAAACGGTAACGAAAACATACAATACTACCTCCTCCCTTGGCGGAGGTAACAAACACAAACACACACACACACACACACACACACATACACACACACACACAAGATATATGCTTGTAGGCCTATTCCCCTATCACAAGGTTAAAGGCTTTAAATAATGTGGACGATTGACAGGACAAAATGTAGACATCTACATGTAGTACGTGCATTCCCCTAAAAAGAAAGAATAGAGGAGCTAGCTACAATGTATACGGTACATACATTGTACCATCCAATTTCTAAACAAGCAAATCAAATCATGCACACAACCACACCTTCTGGAACATACACGCATTTGTTGGCAGTGTCAATGACTATAAATACTCAGTTATTTGCAAGCACTAAGGAAGTATACAGGGGCGGACCTACATGTAGCTTTTTGCCGAGGGGGTGGGGCGTTGAACCAGTGACGGGGGCCAGGGCACCGAGGGGTAACGATGATCAAAAAAGAAAAAAGTCTTCACATTTTTTTTTTGCTGTCACTTCTCTTCCCAAATCCACTGACAATCCCCCCCCCCCCCCCGACAAAACAGGCAACCAAGGGGGGAAGGGAGGGGGTTTAACCCCCTAACACCCCCTCCCCCCAAAACAGTAATAATAATAAAATGCACAAAGAAAAAAGAAAAGAAAAAGGAGCCCACGGAGAGGTGAAACTGCCTACCCCCTCCTACCCCCCCCCCCCACCACCACCACCACCACCACCATCACCTTTCCAAGTCTGTCACTGGTATGAAGAGCATTACACCATCATGCATCACTTGGTAAACTCAGGGAGGTGTCTCACCTCCCTGGTAAACTGGAGACTTGCTCAAGAAAATAGACCTGTGGTCCTCTATCCTACCCCCCCCCCCCCATTAAGAAAAAAAAAAGAAAGAGAAGAAAGGTCATGGGCAGCCAAAAACAGTGATAATGCATGTTACAAATATCAAATCAAATAAACAAAATGAAGTGGTTGTGCAGCATCAGTAAAGTCCATGAGAAAAAATAAAGCCAAATTGTTTACATCTTGAACAAGGTACAAAATCTGGAACTGACTACAAAATTTAATGCTCAAGTCATATTATAATGGTTGCAAAACATCTTTTTCTCTTGATGCATGACCTTCATTATACAATGAAATTCCCATGTCACAAGTTTAACTGCTAACATTTCTTTAAACATGGTATAGACTAGACCTAGGCCTATTTTAATAGACTCTCCTTTTGCACATCAATGTGCAGTTCAAAGTTTGCTTACAGCTATCTACAATGTAGCTAGATAGTTTCCTTTTGTTTCCAATTCCCACTTTTCCCTCCCTTTTGGGGGGCGGGTTGGTATTCTTCAGGATCGATAAATCTTAATTTGTTTGAATCTATAACAAAGTTTGATTCTCTTTGACTTTGATACAAATTGCATGAACTCAATGAACATTTGCCTAAGATCAGTCTACCATGCACGTACCGACTTTGGCTCCAATTTATCATGCTTGTCGTCGATAAAAGTATCTTGCACAAACGGAGCTGATCTTCTTCCTTTGGCTTCGTAAAAATCCATAAAAATGTCTCTTTTGCGGGGCCTCCCATAACCATCTCGGCGGTTGCTAGGCGAAGCCCTCGAGCGCGTCGCATCGGAGAGCGCCGAGACGGGCACGGGAACTTCACGGGCGAACTTCCGAGTCGCGCTCGGCCGCGGCCCTGAGTCAACCTCGCCATTCACGGAGTGGCGCGGCCCCATTTCCTTGGCGCCAGGGTTGCCCACCCCTGGTAGGTTCGGGATGGCGTAACCAGTCACACCGGTGAGGCATCCCGTACATCCAAGCAAGATCGAAAATAGCACGCATGTTTCTCGACAAATCATTGTGGTCAGGAATGTTCTCTCAAATCCAGTGGAAACATTCGACGAATGGCAATCATGGTTATGTCTTATTGCATGCACTCACTATTCAATAGTTGTCATTAGAGAAATCCGACACCGAAAAGTTTATACACCTTACCCCAATTGACAGTAGAAGTATGCCGATGGTGGGCGAAGCGGTTGCGATATGATGTGTACGTTCGTTATGTATAACAAGTAGTGGTACTTGCCCTAGCTCTTCCACCACCAGGGACCAGGGTCGTTTGAGATGCGAATGGCGCACACTGATGCAGAAAGGCATTTACCAGTGAGTGTGCGTTGCAATTTCGCAATCACCGATGCGTTTGTTGACATGATACACAAACCATGGGTGGCCATTGACTGTGCGTGGCTAATACTACGAATGGTATGTGCATGGGGTATCAAACAGCTAAAGTTTTACCTGCTAGTTGGACAAGAATGTACATGTGTATGTAGATGTGTGTGTGAATGTGTGTGTGAAATGACAAATGTGTTGTTTGTGCTATGAGTGTGTTGTGTGTGTTTTTGTGTGTATGAGCAAGGAGGTACGACCCAGGTAGGCCCTAGAAATATGAGTGTGGTGTAAATTAAAGTTGAGTGGATGTCTGTTGGTAAAAATGCAGGCTGGGTTAGATTTTGTTGTTTTTTTTTTGGGGGGGGGATACATGCTTTAGGCCTATTGAGTGAGTGAATGCTTCGTACAATGTGAGTGTGTGGGGGGGTTTTTTAGTGTGTGTGTATGTGTGCCTCTGTCTGTGTCTAGGTCGAGTGTCTGTCTGTCTGCTTGTTGGGTCATGAAGCTACTAAATCCATGATTGAGCACACACACACAGAGATAGAGATATAGAAAGATATATATATATATATATATATATATATATATATATATATATATATATATAAGAGAGATAAAAGCATGTGAGTTCAAGGGACTGTTTGTCAGGGGTGGTGTGAAAATGTGGATATGAGAAATTAAAGGGATGGTATAGTTTTGGTTGAGATGGGAGACTCAGATTTTAATTTCTTTTACGAGAAAACAAGAAACCACTTACGAAAGAGTATACAATTTCTAACAGTAACTTAAAGTTTATTTGATGAAAATCGGCTTTGAAGTGGCTGAAATATTAAAAAAAAAACAAAGTAAAATTATTGGTCAATATAAAACGTGGAATCCACCTTTAATTGGGACCTCTTTGTTACTCCAATATGATATTTGATAACTCCCAATTTTCATCAAAGAAACTCTGAATTCCTCTTTAAATTGTGTGCTTTTTCATATATTTCTTAACTGGTTTCTTGTTATCTCACAAAAAGTCGGAAACCTGAAGCCACATCTCAACCAAAACTATACCGAACTGCTTCAACTTTTTTTTTTCACTTCGTTTATGCGCATGCGAGTAGCATTTTAACGTTAAAACCAGTGCACACTAAAGTGATTACAGGAGTTTTCACTCCATGTAAATTTCAAATTTCCACGTTCTTTTTGTTTTCTTTTGGTCTATGTCTGCATTAATTGATTATCCCCCGAACAAGTGTGATTCGTGAAAACCAACTTATGAAAGATAACTGCTTCGTATAATCCTGAATGATTATGCCTACATGTAAACAGAATCAATCATAGAACATACTATAGCAACACAATCTTGAAGAGCATATTTGTATGTTTGTTGTTGTGGTTTTTTGTTGGGGGGAGTAATACAAAATTAAGATCGATTGCTTGACTTTGATGCCGGTTTCTTGTAACAGATGGTGAGATGCTGTGACCACAAGGGCAAAGATATCAATCACAAAAATTTCAAAATTTCAAAAAGAAAAACAAATATTTTGGCTACATGACAGTGCAGGGGATGTTAAAAGAACAATGTGAGCTGTAAATTAAGTTGGCTGATCTCAATGGTAGCATTAATCTGATAACAATGTCATGTCAACGGCAAAGAAGTGACAAAATATTATGGATGCATAAAAAAGTGCAGGGAACTGAAAGCTTCAAGTAAAGTGCTCCTGCAGTGGCTTTTGATAGCAAAAATGTTACATGATATTGTGTGACTAAACGGTAAAGAAAATATAAATATTTTGGCTGCATAAAAATGCAGGAATGTTAAAGGCATTGTATACAATTCCTAGATGAAACAAAAACCTAGCTTTAGTGCTTCAAAATAGTTCTAAAATGTGAGATAGGGGTAAAAAAAAATATATATATAAAATGTTAAACATTATAATCGATATTAAGTATTGTTAATTATACAAAATGAGAACAATAGTTATAACAAAAGATAGTGATATCTTCATAAAATTTAGGTTTTTTTGCGAAGTTTATGATAGGATGTTTTGTGATACAACGGAAACCTACACTTATGTGATAACTTGAACATTTTTTTAATCACTGCTCTCAATGGTAAACTATATACGTTTAAAGTATGTGAAAGCTCCCATGTTAATCCATCTTGGTTGTGACTTTTGATGACGAAATAATGTTTATTATGATATTGTGTGCCTATATATTCGGCAAAGAAAATATTGATTTTGTCTATACATGAAAGTGCAGGGCTGTTAAAAATCTACGAAGTGTTACTGTATTAGGTAACTCATTACAACGATACTGCTCATGTTATGATAGTGTTAAACGAATCATGTTGTATCCAAGAATGAGCTTTATTGCTTTAATGATTCAATGTATAAAATAAGGTTCAACTTTGCACCTTTTGCCATAGGACTGGGAGCATCTTTACTAGTGTCACAATGGGAGAAGAACTTTTAAGGGTGTAGCTTTGCACCTTTCAGACAGAAAGGTGAAAACTGTTCTGAAAAGTGAAAAATTGCACCCGTAAAGGTGCTCCTATAATGCGACACTGGGAAAGGTAGAAAGTTGAAAATATATTTCTTGGAAAGTACGCACCTCCATGTCCATTTTCTGATTAACGAACCCTGGGAACAACGAACCTTATTTCATTTTCGGTTTAAGAACCTTCGGAATAACAAACCTTATTTCATTTACGGTTTAACGAACCTTGGGAATTTCGAACCGTGTAAAATTCATCTTCGGATTAACGAACCTTTGCAATACAATCAAACCTTCGGAATCGGGCCACAAAATGTTGGGATTAACGGACTCCTTTTCATTTTCGGATCAACAAACCTTCAGAATAGCCAACATCGCCCATCTCTTTGACAGTACACTTTATATCCTCTGTCCTCGGTCCTTTGATAGTCCCATAATTGTACATACAATGCATATGCCCGGTGGCTTGTGGGCATGTCAGTAATTGCCTGCTCGAAAACTGAGAATGAACATAAAACTCAAACATGGGCCCCTACATTCACAATGATTTGCATCAAAGCGAGTACTCGGTATTCTCTTTTCAGCCGTTTCCTTTGTGTACTCTCTGAAAAAACGCAAGGGAATTTATGATATCTGATAATGTGCTGCAGTTAGTCTTGTTTAGTCTTGTTTCAAACCTCCATTTCGATATCATTACGTTTGATGAAAGTCCAGTGAAGTATCAGTAAGCATTTTTTTTAAATCATCAACTCATTAACAAAGAGAGACGTTTTCGATAAAGGCGACAGAATTCTACTGTCTATGACCCATCATCGTCCTTGCCCTTATGATTATGAACAAAATATTTTACAATGATGTATTCAGATATTACTAAAGAGGGTAAAGCATATTTTGTAATCATTTCTATAGGCCTATATATCTGGCTGTCATTTGCTTGATGGGTTGATGTAATAAAAGCCCCATACGTTGTTTTGGCATGTGTGTGTGTGAGTGATTGTGTGTGTGCGCGCGTGTTTGAGTTTTGAGTGGCTTCATGTGTGTGGTGGATGTGCATGCGAATAACGTGCGTACATTAATATGTTTTGTGTTGTGTATTTGGCGTGGTGTGTAGCTATTTTCGTCGTGTGTGTGTGTATGTGTGTGTGTGTTTCTGTCTGTCTGTCTGTCTGTGCGTGTGTGTGAGAGAAAACGGGAGAGAGAGGGAATGAGAGGGAGAGGTAGAGAGAGAAATTCTGAATGGATACCACATGCAGTTAGTCACGAAACAGAAATAATAGTCCAGTCAAAATACGACAAAAAGTGGGTTAACCCACAACTAATTGCAACAGAAACGATTCCACTTGCATTTGACCCGGAAGAGCTATCAAAATAACATATTAAAAGTTCCCTAAAATTCGAGTGGTGGATCAGTGTCTAATTTGCATAAATTCAAAATGGCCGCCATACAACCTGTTTATGCCTATATCTCGGGATACGTAACCAATAGAAAGTAAATTCCGGTGTCTAAACCTATGTTTTTTAGGTCAAGGAATACAATTATGTTATCTGTAGCAACTTTCAAGCATCCCTTTATATAGTTTTTGCATATATTTGCATATAATTACATGCAAAATGGCCGCCATATTGCCTGTGCAAGCCCGTATCTTCATACCATTAATGTAGTACACTCAGGAATAAGTCGCTATATATCTGGACATAAAACCCACAAAAAATATATTCTGGTGTCTAAACCTATGTTTTTTTTTAGGTCAGGGAATACAATTATGATATTAGCAGTAACTTTCAAGCTTCCCTTTATACATTTTTTTGTGCATATATTTGCATTCAATAAATGCAAAATGGCCGCCATAATTCCTCTACAGGCTTATATCTCTATCTGGAAGTAGTGTTGGTGCTGAGTGTGGTCTTGTAGTGTTGTCTGTGTACAGACAACACTTAGAAGACCACACTCAGCACCAACACAATCCTGAAGAGGGGCTTTTCGCCCGAAAGCTCGATGATTAAAGGGGTGCTACCCAACAACAGCCACGTCTATATGTGCAAGATTTGCTGTCAATATATATATATATATATATATATATATATATATATATATATATATAATGTGTAATATTTCGAAAACAAGTTAAATTGTGAAAGCAAACTTAAATCTATATGCAATCTCCAAGATATTCAACTTTGTACATTATCCCTAGATCTGTTACACTTGGTTCTACTTGTGTGTGTGTGTGTGTGTGTGTGTGTGTGTGTGTGTGTGTGTGTGTGTGTGTGTGTGTGTGAGGGTGTGTGTGTGTGACGGGAGTTTTTTTTTATAATAGATTCCTTAATTTTGGGGTTCTGGGACCTTTCGGAATATGGTGTCTATTTGAACACCTTGAAAGTCTATCATCCTTGGAATGGCATTTGCCTAGTTTGTTGAAAATCTGTCAGTACATGGGTTTTTTTAAAGAGAACCTGGAAATGGTTTTTGAAAATGTATGCATGACCGACGACCGGAAAGTAGAATATAAATGATGGCTATTTGCAATATTAGCTTGAATCTTTTTTGCTGTCTTGAACCTTTGGCTAAGATGAGTTTAAAATCTAATGGATCAAAGTCACTTGATTTCAAGAAAACTTTCGTTTCCTGTACATCATTTTCATTTTCTAGCTTGTGATAATACAGATACTAAGGTATGTAATGTGATCTCTCAAAATAGAGATCAATGATAAAAGTGAAACACGAGTATACAAAACTATAGCTTACACTCACAGTGTTTTATGTGTTTACCACAAATTCTGGACTAGGATGGTGTGAAATTGCAGTTGATTAATTTAAAGCAAACAGGATCTCGGCTCCATTTCATACTGAAGCGTGGTAAGTCTCACGTTTGTTGTAAACTGTGTCGATGCCTTTCGAGAATGCTTCTTATTCCTAGTCACCAATTAGAACAGCATAATCTCACTCCTCACATATTTTAGAAATACAACATTACAAGTGTCTGATATATAATGGCCCGCATCTGACACTGGTATGGGTTGTGTGCAGTCAAATCTGCTTGCCCTGCAACTATACACTGCCAGTTGCTAACATCCTGTCTTGCAGTTGCATCAGACTTTCTTCAGGAGTTCTTAATAGCTGCACTTTGTCTGTAGTGATCAGAACATATTTTTGATTAAACATCTTCCTCAAATCGTCCCAATTCCAATGATTGTATGTCATTTCCCTTCCACTGTTTAACTTGAAGAAAAGCTGGAGGGAAGGGACCTTTTGGAAGGGTTAGGAACAGAAAATGATGTTATGTATTTTGTTTTTTTATCTGACTTAAGACTGCTTTTTCGCCAGCAAAATTGAATTCAGCCTTCATGCTGCTCGCATTTCTAAAAAACAACAACTGTGTGTTGGTGAAAATGTTATTAGTGCGAAGCCTCAATGCAATAGGAAACATTTCTTTTAATAAAGCTGCAGATACAATACGAAAAATGGTGAAAGTAAGACTTATAAGAATTTATATGTGTTGTATGAGCTTGAAGCCAATGAGAAGGATGCTGTTTGTATTGATCGACTGATGAATCCAGAGTACTAGTAATAGAAATGTTAAGGCATTTCCTTTTTTTTTTCTTTGTATCTGGCTGTAAATCACAATGTTTTACATTTTCAGTGAGTCACTGGGTGAAACCGTGCAAAAATATGACAAAATCCACTTCCATACAAATCATCACGGTCATATGTTGCTCATTGATAAACATGCCTTTACCAAAAGTTTTGCAACAAAGGACACAAGTATCAACTAAACATGGATGTAAATCATCGCAGGTAAGAAAAAAGATGTTTGAAAAAAAAAAACCTGCTGAATGATTTAAGACCAATTTTTGTGTACCGTAAGCACACTTTGAAAGCTATATGAGATATGTCCAAACTCATTAAACTTTTGTAGAGTAGCTTATGGATAATCATGAACTTGATGACATGCCCCCCCCCCCTTTGGCAAAAAAAGAGAGAAGAAATAAAGAATTGCAACATAGACACAAGTAATAAGCAGTAAACATGAGGGCAAATTACAAAACATAATACATTAGATATCATGCAATCATTAAATATTTTAACGATTCCTACTACCTAATTTTAGACTTTAATATTTGTGTACCTATTGAGCACACTTTGGAAGATAAGTTGAATTTATAGTTAATAAAGATATGTTCTATTCGATGCTACTTACAGTTGTTTTCTGTTTTGAGGCTGTATCTCAAGAAAATGTGAGTACAATGTAATACAATACTTTTGATAAATGCAAGAATATACACACTAGGTGTAGGATAATCATCAATGTTTTAAATGGTATTATAACAATTTTCCCCTGATATCTTGGATGAGACATTACAGTACAATTAACGTTCTGCAGCTTGTATTCGTATATCTGAAATCATATTCACGGTAGTAATTTGAATAGATTTATGTATAAATATATGCAAATTTTTAGTGAAATATAGGTAACTATTGCTGAGTGGAACGTATTCTACATCAGTGATTCTCAGTAGTAAAATTAAGACCACAGACACCATCACTAGGTACCTTTTACAGATAGAAATATAAGCCTGTAGTGGCACTACGGCGGTCATTTTGCATTTAATTGAATGCAAATACATGTATATGCAAAAAAAAAAAATGTATAAAGGGAAGTTTGAAAGTTACTGCTTATATCATAATTGTATTCCCTGACCTAAAAAACATCTATAGGTTTAGACACCAGAATCTATTTTCTGCGGTTTTATGTCCAGATATATAGCGACTTATTCCTGAGTGTACTACATTAATGATATACGAAGATACGGGCTTGCGCAGGCAATATGGCGGCCATTTTGCATGTAATTATATGCAAATATATGCAAAAACTATATAAAAGGATGTTTGAAAGTTGCTATACATAACATAATTGTATTCCTTGACCTAAAAAACATAGGATTAGACACCGGAATTTACTTTCTGTGGGTTACATATCCCCAGATATAGGCATAAATAGGTTGTATGGCGGCCATTTTGAATTTATGCAAATTAGACACTGATCCACCACTCGAATTTTAGGGAACTTTTAATATGTTATTTTGATAGCTCTTCCGGGTCAAATGCAAGTGGAATCGTTTCTGTTGCAATTAGTTGTGGGTCATTTCATATTTTGACTGGACTATAAGCAGAAAATTAATTTCGTCGTTGTAAGTTCTAGGTTTAAAAAAATAACAAAAAGTATACACAATCTGATATAGGCTACTCAACTACATTACAACTTTGTGTATCACTCTGATTGGGTGAGAACGCAACGGTAGTATTGAATTCAACGGCGACTGATAATTGTGACGGAGTTTCATTTATAACCCCTGTATAGGGTGAAATCTACACAAGATACGAACATCCGTTATCTGATCCCAGCGCGTTTCCTGCTGTATAGTTGTCGGCTGCCGAAGCAGCCAGGAAGCAAGCCCAGGACTCCCTCGCTCCTATCAGGGAGGTAAGATTCCCTGCTCCTATGACCTTTTCGATTTCTAAATACTGAATCATTTACTATATGAGTCCATAGGATAAAACGGGGGGGGGGGGGGCTCTAAAAAAACCGAAGAAAAGCTTATCTTATGGGTTATGAAAGGAGTCATGTGCATTCCTATATATGTTCTTATATAAATAAACTATTGTTAGGCATACTTAAAGCTCCCCCCCCCCTTATAACTGAAGGAGATTATATTAACACTTTAAAAAATCCATAAACAGATCTGTACAATTGTTTTAAAGTGTTAACGAGTTTTGCCTGTGAGTGTGCAGCACATTATGACAGCAAAATACTCTGAGACGTGAAAGAAAGGTTATAATATTATTGTGATACCCTGTAGTAAAAAAAAAACAAAAACACCAAGAAGTTAGATATGAATTTTTAGTTAAGGACAGGTTCTGGAAGTGCATATATAGGCCTAGTTCAATACAAAATGGGCTTTCCTGTAATTGACCATGTAACATTGGAAAGGAAATGCATATTCTGGAAAAGTGTTATTGAGGAAAGAGGTTTTGAAGTCTATTTAATTAGGTCTGTTACTATTCAAGTACTTTTAGAATAATCTCACCATGTCGTGCTTTGTTCAGTAAATGGTACAAAAATAGAAAGTACTACTCTGCGGTAACCACAGAAGAGAGATGATCAAAATTAATATAAGCTGAAAATATTTCCACACTCATCAAGTAGGCCTTATATTATATTAATTACTGATATGATACCAACTTGGTATTAGAACTATTCTGTTAAAATGTTATTAGAGTTTCAAGATTCAAGATTCAAATTTATTTTCACTTCCATCAAAATAAGAAATTATAGACAATGTATATGCCAAGATATTTGTAATAATTGCAGAATGTAATTTCACAAAGTACAAATGAATGAGTAACAGATGAAAAAAAAAATCACACAATTATATTTTTTAAATATACATAAAGCATGTAATACAAGTTAACTATACGGATGAGAATGGAAATGGAGGGTCCCACTAAGAAGCAAAATTTATACGATATGGGACCCTCAGAAAATACACAGTGAGTAATGAGTTGACAGTGAGTAATGCGTAATGGGTTTTTAAGAAATGAAAAGGGGCCTCCGTATTCATGCTATTCTAAAAAAAAAAAAAGGTTCTAGAAAAACTGAAAAAGAAACACAATTTCCCATTTCTTTTATGATATCCCAATTGAAGGATTATGTAGAAGGAGAATTGCTCTATATATTGACTTTAAAGAAAATACGAATGCTGAAGATTAACTGATCCATTCACCTATTTTGAGTCCTCACGTAAAATCAAGGTGCACGAGTTTTTGTTGGCTTTGTGTTGCCTTGTCACATTACACAACTCGGCTTTTTTTTCTTTTCTTTTCTTTTTCTTTTTACCCCAGTCATAAAGCTTTAGCACCATCATAAGGTCATGGTCATAGAATGATAACCAGCATACTCATACCGGTATACCTGATGTATGACAAAACTACAATAGTTATCTGGATTTAGGTTCTAACTTCAAACTTTTGTAGTTCAGCAAACATCATGAGCATTGCATTTATACGACTGGTTTTCATGCCGTAACATGTTGAATGAATGCATTTTCTTCCTCCGGAGAGGTTTTTTGTTATGACTTTCTTCAAAGGAATAAGGCAAGTATACACAGTCAACGGATTTTTGAGATAAGTAAAATTATTCTGATCATGACAATAATGGAAATAATGACTTTGAAAATGTTGTTAAAACTAAAAAATTTTGAGTCAGAAGACAATTTCCTTGCGTTGATTGTAGACTTAAGTAAGTATACACTAATATTATCATGAATTGTATGTGTATATTATTCATCCATCCACTTCATTTTTTGTTTTAATGTGCACATAGTATAGAAAAATATACTGGTCTTGTATAAAAGATAGATGAAATATTTTGATATAATGTAGATGCGAACATAATTGGATGGATGGGTGTAGGGGTGTATAGATGTGCAAGTATAGGACCCAAAATGAGATGGCAATATAAGACATCAGTGAATTCGTCAATAACGGTGTCTCATCTTTCTTTAAATAGAGATCGTTGGTAAATTTTGAAATGGTAGGTCCTTCATTTCATGTCAGGATAGTAATCACGGTCATTTTGACTTGGGTCTTTTGCTTCTTTCTCTCCTTCTCTATCTCTGACAAAAAAAAATAGTTTATCTTTACAAAAAAAAAAATGATTCTGTCAGCATGAAATCACAGCCTGATATCAAAACTCGTCCTTCTTGTTGCCCATCAGTGCTACGTCAGACAGCCTTGAAGTGTGAAGCCATTAAAAATCCAGTCTAATTAATATAAGTTAGTCTGACAAAAAAAAAGAGGTCAGCAGTCAAAACTTGACTGAAATCGGATGAAAAATATGGAAGTTATGAAATATCGAAGTTTTTATAATTTCTCCAAAACAGTTATTGTACAGTGGGTATAAATATGCAAATGAGTGAGCTAACCATGTCATACCATCACAATTTTCCATTGATCGTGTATACACACACAAAAAGAAAATTAAATGTTTATGTCATTGAAGTCTGTAACATGATGTTATTCCTGGTTGAATAATTTCAGAATAGTGATCACTTAGATATATACGGATTTGAGCCTCTGGAATAATTGTGTTTTAATGAAAAGCTGGAAATTTCACAATTTTATGGACAAACTATAGGGTAAGTTGTGAGCGAATGATAATTATGCTCACTTTGCTATTTGCATATTCATATTGACTGTTCAAGAACTGTTTCCCCTCCCCCCGAAATAGCGAAACTTCCAAATGTCATAACTTCCTTATTTTTCATCCGATTTTGATAAAATTTATACCGTTGGACTCGTAATATTTTACTCTTTTTTTTTGTCAGACTAACTTACGTTTGAACTGAATTTCCTGTTTAATCACAGAACTCTGCACACAATATTACATGTGTGTAAGAGTTCTGTGTCATTTATCATTCAGCTGCTGTTTGCGTTTCGTCGTCAGATGGCGCTTGTCCTGAACACCCGTCACCCGCCCATTCAATGATAATTTGTGTGCACAAGCCACTTTGGAGTTAGCAGAGATGTGCACATTGGTACTGGGTGTACAACAATATCCTTCCGATTTTTTTTTCTCTCTCAGTTGGTTAGTCACTCCACTCGTTTACAAAGCGACATAATGCATATTTTCGCCCATATAAGGTAGTTATGCCGGGCAATTGTGTAATAGTTGTTATTTTGGTTGGTCGTCAAGGACAACGGGCAATATTAGTGGATATTTTCCTTCTTTTATTGCCCGATGTAACAATTTATGGCATTCATCAATCATGCTTGAACAAAAGATGATCTTGCGTCGACCAGGTGACCAGATTGGTCAGTCAATTAACACTATAAGGAAAGCATCCAATCCACTATTTTGTGTTGTATGTGCTGTCTTCCATTGATCCATACTGCCAAATACCATGTTTTCTTGTGGATGCCCTGGCAAGCATCAGTATAGGGATTACACAAATAAATATTGCATCACACAGATGCAGTTTTCCTGCCCCAAAAGCCAACATGCCCTGTTTGTATAGAAATGACATTTTTTTTTAATGAGATCAAAACAGGATAGCATATTAAAGTGTAATTACGTTTGAGAGAAACAGATGCATGAAAGAAACCATCGTGTGTTTTTTTTTTCTTGTCAGCTGACTAAACCCGAAAGTAGTAAATAAACTGCTTTGCGCCCCACCCTTTCATGGAATTCCTGGACCCTCCTTTATAAAATTGGCGACTATTTGTATATTATTGTGATTTTGCAATTTCGGGTGTAGAATAGGTTTGATTTTTTTTTTTCAAAGAAAGAAATAGGTGTAGATCTACCAGTCAGATTGTTTACGCAAATTAGATGGTTAATTCTAGTACCCCCTTTAAAGCAGTGTTTGTGCCATTTCGACACACTTGAATTAATGTGGTAATTAGGTCAAAACTTCGACGGTGAAATACCTCTTGCATTCACATATTCCGAAATCCTTCTAGACTCTCATTCATTTCAAAGTTTATTTCATTTTTCGACGAGACATATAAGTTACACTTCTTTTGACAACAGAGAATAAGGTAAACAGAACATTATGTACTGAAAAGAATGTACAACAATTGAGGACCTTATAGTTATTATGCATTGTAGTAGAAAAGAAACAGAAGTGATCGAAATGAAGGACATGTATAACTTTGCTTAAAGTGCGAAAAATGGAGAGACCCACTAAAAAGACAGAGCTTGTAGAATGTGGGCCCCTCTGGAAAAATAACATCCATGGGAAGATTAATTGAAGCATCATAAATACAAAAGGAGAAAGAAAAAAGAAAAAAGAAGAGGAAGAAGTCTGGAAGCCCACTGAAAATTAGATTCACAGATAAATACACTTACTTTTATAAACGTCAACAACATAGAACAAGACTAGACAACAAAACAACTGCTGGAGAAAAGGCTGTACGGGACAAAACGGGATGGTCAAGACTAACAGACGCGAACAAACATGAAACACGACTAGACAACAAAACAACTTCTGAAGAAAAGGCTGTACGGGACAAAACGGAATGGACAAGACTAACAAACAGAAGACAAGATAACAAACGAAAATGCACAACAGAGACAGCGATCTTCGACAGAAGCATGTCAAGAGAAACAGATGATAGTTGTGGAGAAAAAAAAAAGTGATATCGTAACGCCTGAAAGGAGAAAAGCAAGGAAATGAAGGGACGTATGAACAGGAGTAATTTAAGTCTTTGACTCTTTGGGCGAAAGCGTAGATGGCAGCAGACATCCAAAAGATTACAATTTATTCTTCAAAGCGAAGAAAAGGTGAGTAAGTCAGAATGTGAGAAAGAAGGCCAAATGGCTAGTTCAGTACTGTAGAGTCATACGATTGCAATAGAAAGAACTTCAGTCTCCTCTTGTACATGTGAACATTATCTGCATATTTCTGTTGGTCTGTTCGCTTTTTTTTTCTCTTAATTTCAAAATCGTTAAAAAATGCCTCCATACGAAGACAGACAATCTTACAGTGATCAACGGAAAATTCAGCAACACTGGCCTCCGGGACGGGTTTGAGATTTCATTATTCCCAACTTTCTTATATTGTTCTACAAGATAAATACAATTTGGAATGATAAATAACAAAAAGATAATATATCAGGAACAACGAAGAAGATAGTCTCTGTCATTCGGAGGGGAAAAATAATGTGAAACAAACAATCTTATAAAAGACCTAACCACAATGAAAGAAAAATATAAACGAATTGCTATACTTAGACTAGCTCATTGATGCCCTCCCAAAGTAGTTTGGCTCATTCAGGAAAAGGATGAATTTTTTCTCCAACTGAACAGCAGACAAACGTTCGAGTCTTCTAAGCTGCGTGGGCGAAAACCAGTACCTTCATACACTGGCAATAATTTGCTTATTGATCAGAATCATGATCTATTGATTTACTGACCCCTTGTCTGTTCCCTGATTTCAAATTATGGAGTAATATTATTCAGTGATTTTGGCATGTCTCTTTAGAAGACCTTGAACGAGTTTGAAAAAAAAAAATAGGTGATGATCTCGTAACCAGTTTGTTTATGTCAATATAGTCTTGCTCATGCATCGAGTTTTGCCTTAAGGCCATGTTTGCATGACTCTAACATTACTTAAGTCATACTGACATACGCACGAATGTTCTTTGTCTGGTTTCCAGACACTTTGCGAACTATAGTCCTTCCACAAAAATACGCCTTCCGCGGCTTCGCTTTTTCGAACGTCTTGACGTCTTGTCTGAGGTGCCAGTCACAAGCCAACTCATGGTTACATTTTCGTCGTTAGAGGGCGTTAATATACAATTGCGCGAAGTACTATCAGGTGGACGCCGGTCTGAAAACCAGGCTCGGATCTAACGACCAGCAGGGCCGGCGGAGCGTTTTCAAAAGTGTGGGGGCCCACTTCCGGGTTTCATGAGCTAACAAGCAAATAATAATTAAAAAAAAAGCTCCTCAGCTTTAACATATCTCTCCCCTTCCATTTCCAGTTTTGTTCAGCTGACAAAAAAAAAGGTCTTCAGTGGAAAAACATAACCTTACCGCGCTTTGTAATGATGCACACAAAGAGTGGGGGCCCGAGCCCCCACAGCCCCCACGGTTCCGCCGGCCATGACCAGTATCTGCGTTGCAGTACAATAGGTCTGGAAACCAGGCTCGGATCTAACGACCAGTGTCTGCGTTGCAGTACATTACAATTTGTATAATCAGAATCATGAGCTGAAGACTTGCTTACCTCTGGTCTGTCCCCCTCATTTCAAATTATGAAGTAATATCATCGTGATTTTGGTATGTCGACTTAGAAAACCTTGAAAGACTTCGAACAAGAAAATGGATGATGATCTGATAGTTAGACTGTTTCTGCAAATAAGACGGTCTCTTTTTTCTATTCAATCCAATTTCCGCATTTTAAGCCTATGAATAGTTTAACGCCTCCGCATAAGGGCAGACAATGATAAAGTAATCAATTCGACATTCAGGAATTCTGGTCCCCTGGGTTAGACATTTTATTATTCCCTTTAAAGCACTACATTGTGTTTGTTGCGTGAGACTGAAAATCCCTGACTATGCAAAAAAAAAATGTAATACTTACAGATTGAAAAGAACTAAAAGAAAAAGAGACGTGCATCCAAAGAGGCTGCTGATCACAGCAGGGAACAAACATGAAATCACTGAATGAAGGCAACCGTGCATACCTTTTTCTTTCTTTGTATTTCTGGAATTATTGATCTGAACGATTAGCAGCGTTCGCTTTTTCACAATTCTCGATCGTCTAGACACCAGTCAATAACATGAAAAAGACATCCGATGATTTTTTTTTTCTCAATGCAAAACGTGCAAACATTGATACAATTAAATCACCGGAAACCAACAAGCAAACACACGTACGAAAGGACCGGTACAATTAAAAAAAAGAAGAGATATAATCAGACTAGCTCGTTGAACCATTCTCCGAGTCTATCCGGCTCATTCAAGTAAAGGATGAATTTCTCACCAACTGAACAGTAGACAGTAACAGACTCGAGTCTTCTAAGCTGCATCCCTGAAAACTAGTGCATAAGGGATTTTGGCGGCACAATATTTTATATGCATATTAAGCAGAATCATCACCTAAAGGTTTGCTAACCACTCGAGCCCTCCCCTTGATTCCAAATTTTTGGGGTAATATTATTATTTGTGAGTTTTGTAGAGAATAGTAACGAAGAGTTTACAAAACTAGGTGATAATCTGGTAGAGAGATTGTTTATATAAATCAGATGGTCTGACTCTGAGTGGTCGTTGAAAGTCGTGTTCGTATCAATATTCAATGTAATACTTGAATTACACTGAAAGTTCGGTTCCTGGCATTGACTTCACAATACCACTTGCATTGATATTTTCTGAAATCCTAATAGACTATTGTGTTCATATAAACGTTTGCACATTTCTGTCGGTTTCATCTCTTTCTTTTTTTTATCTCATGGATCTTTAAAGGGATGGTACAGTTTCCGTTGAGATTGGGCTTGAGCATACAACTTTTTGTTGAGATTATGCTGATTTTGTGGATTAATGAGAAACTTCTTATAAAATATGAAGATTCATATTTAATTCTAGGAGGAATTCAAAGTTTAAATGATGAAAATTGATTTTTGAAATGGTTGAGATATCCAAAACGAAGCGTTCCTAATAAAAGGTGGGACCTGAATTTTATTAGAATCGCTTTGTTTTACTTTGGATATCTCAGCCATTTCAAAATCGATCTTCATCAATAAACGTTTGATTGCTCTGAGGACTGCATTTTTTTTTAATAAAGTGGTTTCTGTAAGTATCTGGCAAAAAAAAAAGGAAAAAAAAAAGCTAAACGCTTAAATCTCACTTCCACCAATACTGTGTACCATCCCCTTTAAACGCCTCCACAAAAAGAGAGATAATGTTAAAATGATCGATGTAAAATCCAGAAATCCTGGCCTTCGGATTGAGGATTTCATTATTCCCAGCTTCATGGCTCTACATGATGTACGTTGCGTTTGAGTGATAGTGCCTGCGACTATGTAAATAATAAATGCACCTAGAGCAGACAGAGCTACAGGAAATTTAGATGCTCATATATGAGATTGTTGATCACACCAGGAGCAAACATAATACATGTAACGTTGAATGACTTCAACTTGATACCTCTTATTCATTTAGGTAAAGGATTAAGACAGTTCTCACCAAGTGAGCAGCTGCTAGACACACACGCACGGATCTTCTAACTTGTACGCGGGACAACCAGTAACTGGCGCGTAATGGCAACTATTGCATATTCGCCCAAATCATGAGCTAATGGTTTTCTAACCCCTTGTCTGTTCCCCTGATTTGAAATTAGGGGGTGATTTATAATCATTTTGATTTTGGCATGTCGGGTTAGAAGGCCTTGGAGGAGTTTAAAAATTGGATAATGATCTGGTAGCCAGACAGTTTCTTCAAATAAGACGGGCTACTTCTGAGGATTTGTTTTGTTTTGTTTTGTTTTCAATCCTATGAATCGTTAAACACCCCTGCATAAGCGCAGACAATGTTACAAAAATTAATTCGACATTCAGGAAGTCTGGCCCCTGCATGGGTTAGGCAATTAGTTGTTCCCAACTTTAAAAGACATATGTTGCGTGTGACTGATAATGAATGGCAATGCAAACAATTTATTTAATGTAATGCCTAGATAAGAATCAAAAGAGAAAGAGACCTGTATGCGGAGAGGTTGTTAATCAAACCAAGGAGCAAATATGGAATACAACCATGTATACCTATTTCTCTCTTTGTAATTCCGGAATGTTACTGATCACGACAATAGCATTCGCTCTTTCACAATTCGCATGGCATATTTTGACATTACAAAAGCAATCTTTTTTTTTTTTTTTTTTTTTTTACATCAGTCGAGGACAGTAGTAGAAAGGCAAACGCACCCGACGATTATCTTTCTTTTTTTTTTTTTTTAGATACAAAATGTGCCAACAACGATGCAACTGGATATGATATACAACAAAAAGAGAGATAGAGAGAGAGAAAAAAAAAACAACCCAGATTACCGGAAACAAACCAGCCAGGAAACAAACATAAACATAAAAGGACCGCTTAAAAAAAATGAACGAAGAGTTACAATTAGACTACTTTATTGATGCATTTTCCAAGTAATGTTACTCATTGAAGTAAAGAATAAAATTCTCACCTACTGAGCAGCACACACACACACACACACTCACACACACACACGGATCTTCTAAGCTCCATACGTGAAAACCAGTAGGGTTACATGGCGGATATTGGAACAATTTTGATTTGATTTGATTTGATTTGATTTGATTTGATTTGATTTGATTTGATTTGATTTGATTTGATTTGATTTGATTTGATTTGATTTGATTTGATTTGATTTGATTTGATTTGATTTGATTTGATTTGATTTGATTTGATTTGATTTGATTTGATTTGATTTGATTCAAAGAGACATAACGCATAGTGCTGCCCGACGTAACACATAATGAAATTCATTTCAAACAAAGAATTGATTTGCATAGACCATGAGGTAACCAGAAAAACCTCTCGACCAACAATCGTGAAAAATCATTTCATATGAATTTTATGCAGTAACAAACTATTTCCTTTATCATCGCCAAATATGAGATTTCTGTCAGATGGATGTCCCGGCAAGCATGTTAAGGATTGCATAAATAACCCTAACATGGCAAATCCTCATTCCAATAAATTTCAACCAATTGAACGAGCCTGTTATGGCATAATATATTGGGTTTTTTTTTCTCATACGCAAGGTCGAAGTACGAAATATCTTTGATATACAGTACCATTCCTGGAGCTTTGGAGATGATCCCTGAATGCTGATACAACGTATCAAAAGAAGTTCACACTTGGTATCTGGGGAGTGGTATAGGGAGCGTTTTTAAAAGCGCTGGCTCCCACCTCCCTGCTCCAACCGGGGGCATGCATTGCCTCCTTAGACTTGCTGGTGTGGGGGTCGCCATCTACTCTCTATTCTACCTACCTCCTTGGTTCTACTGGACGGAATTCGCCGTCGAGTGAAGCACTCACTTCGTCTTGCGAAGTCCTCTATAACTGGTAGGACAAATTTTGGAATTTTATGCCCATAAATGTATGATCTGAGAGTGTATAGTTTAACTGAATGATGTTGTTGTTGGAAAGAAAAAAGAGAAAGAGAAAAATGGGGCCCTATACAAATAATTTGCCCCATTTAACTGAAGAAGAACTGCTTGGAGTTTGCAAACTCGTATCTTCGGCGACACTTCATGTTTCTGAGGGCCATCCATGTGTGTGTGTGTGTGTGTGTGTGTGTGTGTGTATTTTCATTCCTTTATGTTACGCAGACATTTCCCCGTGGCCTCTGGCAAACACTTTTCCCGATTGATAATTTGAAAATTAATTCAAAATTGTTCCTCGCAACCTCCCCCCCCCCCCCAATTTTGGGACCGGGGATTTGGAAGGCGGAAAAAAAAATCAAGAAATTCATGTATATTGAATGTATGTACATGAAGCGGGTATCCCTTTCAACCTTTCATCAAGTAAGATCATAATTGTTTCAATATTTCACGCAAAGTGTGCACCAGATCGTTGAATTTCAATTTAAAAAAATGCAAAATCTCTCATGCTTGGGAGGGGGTATCCTCCTCCCAAACCCTCCCCCTCTGTGCCCCTTTCCCCTAGCCGTGGTTCACTTTTCAGATTAACAAAAAATTTTGAATAAGTTTGAGTGCACAAGACTTATCACTTATATTACGAAAACTCAAGTTCCCTCATGTACAACGGGAATATCCCCTTTTAATCAACCCTTTCCTCGCTCAGTTCCCCCAGTTCAGTTTTTTTTTTAATTTTCCAAATATTTCATCAAATATGCGTATTTGACATATCTCAATTTCAACTTTAAGAAGGTAAAAGTGCTAGCACACTCCCACGAGTTTTCCTGCTCGCCCCCCCCCCCCACCCCCTCCCCCCCTTGCATACAAGTAGACTGTGGCAGTGTGGCTACACTTTGAACATAGACAGCTTTCCAAAGTAATATGCTACAAAATGTGTGCACCAAAACTGCGATCTCAACAGAATCTCCCTCTTGTAGGAGGGGGAATAGGGCTTATCCCCTTCCGCATCATCCTGCTTTGTTTCCTTCCACTGACTTGCTACAGCCCCCGTCACACTAGAGCGGATAGGGCACACGAATGCCCAGCGGATCCGAAAATTTGGAGATACGCTCACATCCGTTGCTCTTCGTTGGTGACCCGCTAGACGTTCGCTGTATCCGCTAGCTGTTCGCAAAGATTCCCAGAGATCCACCGGAGCTAAATGTTGATTTTGGACATGTCCAAAATCTTGAGCGGATGACGAACGGAATGACAATCCGATTTGTGTTCGCTTAGCATCCGCTGATCGATAGTTTTGGTCGCTCTGCGCTCGTTTCTTATTCGTCCGCCGTTCGTCCAAATTCGCCCAGCAAATCTGCACAGCAACACACATTACTTAAACGTAGTAGAAAATAAATAACAGATATTCATAGCACACATAATAGTAATGATGATGATGATAAAAATAATAGAAATAATAATAAGACAAAAAAGTTTTATTTACCCAGGGTAGCCTCTTCAGTGTTGCCACTGCTCTACCAGAGGACCCTGCCATTATTATACGCTAGCGTTGCCAGGTACCCATTTATACACCTGGGTCGAGAAGGACATCGTGGGTAAAAAAATCTTGCCCAAGGATGTAAGTACTGGGCGGGATTCGAACCCGGGTCCTCGGTTCGGGAGTCGTATAGACTATGCCACACCCCCACATGACATTTCATTTTACGTATTCTGGCATTAAGTAATAAATGGTAGATGATAACCGCACTTGCAGTGCTTGTATCGAGAACATTATTCTAAACCGCTGCATTTAAGTCAATCTGTAGTAATTGAGAATCTCTATTGGGAATAGACCAGTTCGTAATTCCACTTTGCGCATGAGCAGAAAAAGGTCATTTGTACCAACAGGCATTTTCGTTTGTAAATTCATTGAGATAAGCATCTGTGATGCAATGATTATTCATGTGATCCTTATCTCAATGGTGCTTGCCAGCACTTCCACCTGACAGCAAGAATTGTATTTCGTAATTAATGCTGTTATTGCATTCAATACAAAACAATGAAATGGATGCCTGCTAATTGACAACTGATGGAGTATTCTGATCACCTGATCTCAACGCAAGTTCATTCTTTGTTTGAACATGAATTCCATAAATTGTTACGTCGGGCAAGCTTATGCATTATGCCTCTTGAAAACGAGTGAAGTGCCTAACCAACTGAGAAAAAAGAAAGGTCATTTGTACACAATTACGAACTGGCTTTTGTGAAAGTTCGACTCCAGTTGGAGGCACCAGACGCAATAGAGGATGTTGGACTACCAACATTATCGGCAACGTGATTACTAGTATCAGAAGGAAGTGCACTTTTAGGGGAATCTTGAGGACTGTATAGAGGGTAGTGACATCAGGAATGGTGACTTCTGCTTCCTTCTTTTTGGGGCCATTTTCACAGTCACAACATTATTTGACACTGTCACTGCTAAGAATAATTTGGTGAAGTGTGCGTCAGCCGAGATCAGTCACGTGATTGCCGCAGTATCGCTTTGCATATGTTGGGCATTCGCAGCTCATTCGCTTTGTCCGCTCAGCATCCGTTAGATGGACAGTACGCATTCGCTTTCATTCGTTACTTTATCCGCTCGTAACACGGTTAGCATATGCTCATCATTCGTTAGGCGAACGTTCGAAAACCACATTTTGCTTGCGAATTCGAGTGGATTCGAGCGTATCTGGACTTTGCCAAATTTTGCCCATCCGTTAGGCATGATTTATACGCTATAGTGTGACGGGGTACAATTCTCTGACAGATTTTCTAACAAAATTGTGCACCAAATTGTTGAATTTCAGTTCTAAAACTGGAAAAGCTCCCTCTAATAGAATGGCAGAGGCATCTTGCCACCCTCCCATTGCTTTTCCACTCTATGAAATAGACTTAGTACACTTTGGGGAATGACAATTTCCGAATTTTCCACAAAAAAAACAAATTTGCTTCAGATGACTTTATTTCAATTCTAAAAACCAAAAGCTCCGTCGAGCGAGAGGGGGAATCCCCCTCTCACACCCTCCCAAAGCTCTACCTCACTAGACTTTGTACATACACATAGATGATACACACTCGGAATAAGAGCTAAATTCCGTGATATTGATACTTCCCTGAAAATGCCTAATTTATTTCCATTATCATTTTTCTGGGGGTGGGGCTGGGAAAATTCTAAGTATTGCACGAAAAGTTTGCACCAGACATGCCGGATCGCTGAATTTCAGGTCTGAAAATGCAAAATCACCATCGTATGGGAGGAGAAATACCCCTTTCCTAATCTACACCTTCGTGTGCATGCTTTTTTTTTCTGTTTGATTGCTTAACAGGCAGCGTTCATGATATTCATTGTAAGAATTAATGCAAGAAGTTTATTAATGATACCATATTTATAGGCAAATTGTTCAATAATAGTAAATCCAAATATGCTGCTACCTTAAACAAGTGGGGCTGTTTCAAGCAAAACATGGATCAAATTGCACCACTTACAACAACAAAACGCAAAAAGTTCTCACCGTGGGAGAGGGACACCACCCTCCCCCTCCCACCCCCAACCCCCCCCCCCCCGCCCTCCCGCTCGTGCTGCTCAATTTTCCAAGCTCTGTAAAACGAGATTGAGCATTTGCTTAACTGAGATGTTCGCTTTTAAGCGTCATTTTCAAATTCATTAAAGAAAGACCAAAGTTGTGCAGGAGTGCTATAAATCTACATTAAAAAAAAAAAATCCGTAACATGTGTAAGAAATTTTTATTTTCAACAAGGGGAATATCCAGTGGTTAGCACGCAAAATGTGGTAAGAAACAAGTAAGATGTCTGGCATCTGTTGAGAGCAAGGAGACCTCTCTCCACGTCCGACCTGGCAGATCCGGGCTGCTATAAGCAACAGTTAGGGAAGTGATGGGAATCAGCCAGTACTTGTGTGTGTGTGTGTGTGTGTGTGTGTGTGTGTGTGTGTGTGTGTGTGTGTGTCATTCTATGGCTCCTCTGCTATGTCAGAAAATGTTTCCGCACACACACGTCCTATCAACTCATCGTTGTTCTTATGTTCGCACCTGTAGGCGTGACGTCCCTTTTAGGCAAGCACAAGGAACTTTAAGGTTGAATGCATATCATATGGATTTAAGCAACTGCTTGAGCTTGATCTTTTGCTTCACAAGCTCGTGCTTGTGCTTGGAAAAATTGCTTGACTTTTAAGTTTAATGCATACGACCCATTGACTTTTGTATACCCTTCATTTCTTTTAGATCAAATCGCCTATACAAGAATGGCTCCCGAAAGGAAGCGAAAGATTGATTGCAACAAGCACACGCTTGTTGAGCGCTACGAGACCGACGTTCGAAAGGCAGTGGAGTGGCAGATGAAAGTGATGAGTGTGCAAAGGATTTTCAAGAAATGAAAAGGGGCCTGTAAGAAAAACCTGATGACATTACTTTACAAAAAAGGGGGTTGTAGAAAAACTGCTGAAAACCCACTTTCCCATTTAGTTTATGCATAAACTGATCCCAAACTTAGGGATAATGTAGAAGAAGAATAGGTTTTTCAGAAAATATGTAAAACTCAAACTGACTTGATCTTTTGCTTCACAAGCTCGTGCTTGTGTTTGGAAAAATTGCTTGATTTTTAAGTTTAATGCATACGACCCATTGACTTTTGTATACCCTTCCTTCGTTTTAGATCAAATTGCCTACAAGAATGGTTCCCGAAAGGAAACGAAAGATTGATTGCAAAAAGCACAAGCTGGTTGAGCGCTACGAGACCGACGTTCGAAAGGCAGTGGAGAAGTACCAGACTCTCCGTGACCTGGACATCTTCGTGCTAGACAATTCAATCCGGGAGAGCACCGTAGGGCAACTGAGGGGCCACACCCTGGAAAACAAGTGGGAGATTTACGAAGAGGTGAAGAAATGTGGCTTTAAGCACACCATCGTGGCCTCCTTCTCCCACATGACCCGCGTGGATGATGTCTTCATCAGGCAGCTGAAAGAAAAAGGGGAGGATCCAGAGGGCCTCTGGGCTTTCTCAGAAATCACAGAAAGTACGCACATCAACACCTTCCCAAAAATTCGAACATCAGAAACGTTGTTTTAAAGAGTAAATACTTCTCCATACAGAAGAGTAAAAGATACAAATTGATCTCTGTACATCTTTAAAAAGAGAACAAGGGCAAGTGCATCTGCCATTATAACGACGAAGATAAAAAGAAAAATCCATCATCTGACAATATATCATTGTTATAATTGGACAGCCTTAACACAGTGTTGATATACCATTGCAAACCACCAGGCGTAAACACGACCAATTATCAGTATCAGCTGTAATGGGTTAATCGGTCGATGTTAAAGATCTCTCTCTATAACGAAAAAAAAAATGGGAACCGGGGAAGAAGGCATCAGTATCTTTAACATTCTGAACGATGGGGTTTTCGAAATATCACACTGGCCAATCTTTAAGAAAGAGACCTTGTTTCCAGAATCTAAAAAATCTCTTTGGTGAAACTTACGTCAAACGGAAACACGGTCACACACAATATGAGACATAAACACACAACTTTATAGGGTCCTGATGCATAAAGGTTGAGATCAAACAGAAGTTAGAAAATCAAACATAAGTCTCTGAATACTCAATTGTGATCGGTTGATTCCTGACTTATGTTTGATTTTAGGACTTGCTTAATTTCATCTCTCTTTTTTTATGCAACAAGGCCTAGGGGTAACAACCAAGGCATAGTATGCCTTGGCAGGCACATGGAATGTGATTGACAGTGTGGGCGCTTCTCCTCAAACTGCAAGAAAAACTTGTATACCCCCAAACTCATGGAGTGTTTGGTATACAAATGCTGATTCACTCTTTCTACCGCTTATTGAAATTGACGATTATGTAATTGCATGTATCAACTGCTGAATACGATATGTAAAACATAAACTTCCCCTTTGAAAGAGTGTTCACGTTGGTGTCGTGTCTTCATTAACAGGTGTCAAAGGAAAGGTACCTGACTTCAAGAGTGTCCCGGTAGGTATCAGGAAACTGAAACCAGCAGGCCTCTACAGCGTCATCCTTGAAATCGATCTTGGTGATACGGTCTACGACTTCACCAAGGTTTCCATAGATGACATGTGTCAGTTGCTCAGCAAATGGAACGACTGGTGTTTCGACAATCTCGGCCCAAAGGCAAAGGTGATGATCAATTTCCGTGACTTACCCGACGTCATGCCTGAAGACAGCGACCAAGTGTTCAAGGTCACCAATTTCCTCGCCAGGCTTCCGCCTAATCGACGCCCCTTTGGTATAATGTTTGAGGAGCCAAGGGGAAAGTCCGTACCGGAGGAGTGCGGCATGTGGGCCAGGTACATCCGGATGGTCATGGACGCCAATGACTGGAAAGGTCACTTGCTCGCTCACGTCCACGAGAAGTTTGGCCTCTGCGATATGACAGCACTACAGTTGGCTGGTGAGTAAAAAATGAGGTTTTTTTTTTTTACAGTAACATGCTGCATCAGGTAACAATGGGCTAAGGATCAGTTTTGAGAGTGATGGTAACCATGGAACATGTGGACTAACCGACAGCATCGCTGTCAGTAACGTCGTGTAGGCCTAGACGAGAAAAGACTTAAGGTTATGGGTAGGAAAGGTTAGCAGATGAATGATAATCATTTTGTAGAATGTACCAATAAGGCTACATTTCTCCTTCTTTTTTTTTTTTGATCCGCAGCTACGAAACTACCTTGGTCACTACAGGTATTATACTTAAAAGTCAATGTTGTACTACACTATGTATAGTATTCAAAACATGACATGGTAAATCGTCCACATGTAGAAGTAGCAAGCGACTTCTTTTGTTGAAACCGATGTGGACTGTTCTTTATACGGAATTCCGTGCACTGATCGCTTATCAGGTCCTTATGGATGGTGCTGATGGCATCTGGGCCAGTGCCTGTGCTGAGGGTGCATCCATGGGTAACGCCCCGTCCTGCGTAACCCTCCTGAACCTCATCCGTCTCGGCAATAAGAAGGTATTGGAGAAATTCAATTGCACCTACCTGCGACAGGCCGCCATTAATGTCACCAGGATCACTACGGGAATGGATCCCCACATCAAACAACCAGTCTTTGGTGCTAGAGCTGTAGACTTCGTCTACGATCTCAAGCCCGAGGAGTTCGACTTCGCAAAGTTCTTCGGTGAAAAGGCTCCCGTTCGCATTACTACCATGGCTAGCAAGGAGATGATCCAACGGAGACTTGTCGATCTCTTTGGAAATGATCCACAATTCACCTTGGATCTGACATACAAGATGAAGGAGCTCATCCTTGAAGATCTTAGGAGCGGCAGGTGAGAATGTTGTTCATTTCAGATTTTACCACGTGAGAAATGGCGTAGTATGTTGTGACCGTAAAAACAATTGCTTCAACTTCTTCTTTTGTTGGGATCTACCCTAACAACACCCCTGATCTTTTGTAGTTTGCATATTTCATCTACAGTTATCGTGTTATATTATGTTATGTATTGCATGTTTGTATACACGTTCACTGTCTTTTGTTTTTATGTTTAAGGAAGTCTTTTTAATGACACAATCAAGTTCATCTTCAAGTTTTCAAGTTCAAGAATCACTCTTGGAAGGGATTTTTGCGTTTTCATGTGACTGCTAAAGATATTGCACCAGAGGGCAACTGACTATGGCCTTTGACATAGCTTTGGAGGAGCATATTGTGGTTTCCTCGATAGGTGCCTACCTTGTAAGATATCAAATAGCAATAGGAATTGAATTTCCTCTTCCTCATTTTGACTTGTGGAGAGGATTTTAACATATACGTCAGAACCTGGCAAAGTTTGAATAGCTGTTGAATGAAATGTAACTACAGCTGACCTTGACTCAGCGGATGTCGTCGCACGTATGCATATCATGGTTTCTATCATTCCACTTTGCAATGCGTCAGGAAGGAGGAATACATGAGCACAGTGGGGCTGGCCTTGCTGTTTGATCGAGCCGGCGGGAAGTTGGACGCCCAAATGCGAGATGCCATTGATAACTTCAAGCTGAAGGCGCCACATGCCCAATCCTTGATGGCAGATATTCGCAAGACGTGGGACGAGTGGGACTTGAAGGAAGAGAAGAAGGGGGACAACATGCTCGAGTTCGACTCCTTCTACAACGGCTTCATGGCGCCCTACTTCTCCTGCTACCGCTGCCTGGACACCAAGAAAGCGCTCTCGGCCATCGATGTGGAAAACGATGGCGCGGTGGATTGGAACGAGTTCGAGATTTACCTGAAGTGGGCGCTTCATGAATATCCAAACATCAAAGATACAGACGAGCTCCTGGATGTTGCCTTCCGGAAGGGAATCATCCCAGCGATGCAGGATGAGTACAGAAAGAGCCTGGAGGCTCCCGCAGATTAAACACATACAAACCCGCAGTCATTAATAGACAACAAGCAATTACTTCTTGGCCTGTTTACCAAACTTGGAAGCATTTTTAAGGCATTTTTTTCTTTAATACCCCTGTCATTAAAAAAAAGAAACATATTTCTTTACTTTTTTTTACTAAGTCATTTTACTTCAGGTGCAAACAATAAAGCCTCTGAGAATCACACACTGATCCACATTGATTTACGAAATATTGCAAAAGCCAGTGTTGAGAATGCATCTGGACACAGTGTCTGCATGTGTTAACTCCACAACGTCTTATTTTGAGATGTAACATAGCACATTCGTAATTCTGTCGATGGTACATGCTTGCTGGGATACTATAGGTTCTCTAATGCAACAACTAGAACTATCTCTCACTGTGATTAATACCCCAACCTTACACTAAAGAAGTAAGCTCAACCAGTAAAGTACTTTGTATGCTTTTTATTGATGATTTGTATTGTTCAACATTGAATAAATGTACATTTTGCTCACTGACAGTCGCATGTGTCATATCTCTAGTCACACGTAGTGTTCACATATACTTGTCACACATGCCAAATTTGGGGTTAATTGTTCACAAAATGAGAAAGTAGTTCGATCCAAAACATGTTTTAAGATTTTTTTTAATTGCTGTTGCCATGGCAACGTATTATGCAAAACTGATAAAAAGGTGTCTTGCACATTTTCCTTTGATAGCAGTCACACATGCCAAATTTGGGGGTTAATTGCTCAGAAAATGAGAGAGTAGTTCGATCCACAAGTTTTTATAAAAATTTGCCGTTGCCATGGCAACGAATTATGCAGTACTAACGAGTGGTCATGATGAAATGAGCACGTCTCTTTTAAACAAACTCTTGGGAGTGTATTGACACTTTAAGTACATATTTGTAATGTGTCGCTGTCAACTGGTATATTTCCGAAATGTAAAATTGCAAAAGTTATTCCAATATACAAAAAAGATGACTCTTCTCTTGTCTCGAATTACCTTCCTATCTCTATTATTCTTAGTCTTTCTAAAGTCATAGAATGGCTTGTTTTTATAGCAGACTGTATGGTTTTTGTTTTGTTACAAAATGATATACTAAACCAAGACCAATATGGTTTCAGGAAATTTAATTCTACAGAAATGGCACTAGCCCAATTGTACGACAAGAGTGTCGACTGCCTTAGCTGAACAAACACATGTCATTGGTGTGTTTATGGACCTAAGCAAGGTATTCGACGCTCGTAGTATGGTTTGGATGAACGGTCATGCTTCTCAACTTGCGAAGCTTCAAAATTATATTACAAGCAGGTGTCTCCGCTTAATCCTGGGAGTTGATGGTCGTTTCAATAGAGAAACACTGTATAGTACCACCGATGTCAAACCATTGAAAATCGACGGGAGATTCAGGCCTTAGCAATCATCTTCAAATTGCTTCATTCCCTCGCCCCTGATTCACTGTCATCCAGGATTCAGTTTAGATCTCGGTCTTACTACAATCTCCGCAACGATAATACCACTGTTGTTCTCCCAAAATCACGAACCAATTTTCTAAGAAAAAGTGCACAATACTCAGTTTTTAAGCTCTTTTATGATCTCCTTATAAGTCCTCGAACAATTAATGATATCATATTATTTATAATAGAAATAAAGAAAAGACTTGTATGATTGCAACAATATTCATTTTCAATTAATATCGATGTGTTTATGTGCATTTTAATATTTGCTCGCAGAACAGGTCTGTCAATTCATTGCCCCCCCCCCCCCGTCTCTTTAAACGGTCGTCTACTATTTTGAAAGGTGTTAGCTTATTTGCACTGTGATATTATGATTGACCATTTTTCAAACCTTTGTATATTTCTGTATATTTTTTTTTCTCAGTTCTCATTTTGATTTCTTTTGTTCATTGTATATACTTTTCATGTTACACATTGTATACTTTGTGACTTTTTTGGCGTTCGTTTGTAAAGATCATTTCGTGTTTTATTTGCATTCTCTTCATTGTATAATTTCTATGTTTTGTTATCATTTCACGGCCTTGCTGAAAACAGCTTATAGCAAGCTTTTTACCGTGGTGAAATAAATGGAATCAAACTCAAAAAAAAAAAAAAATACATGCGAGTTGAAAACTCCATGAGGTACGAACATCCGCAAAAATTGATCCAAACGTGTTCTCAGCAGCTGTAGACTGCCCTCTCTAGTCGTAAGGCAACCAGGCAGCAACAAGCTTATGACCAGGTCCTTTGAAGTATTTGGTTTGGAAAACATTATGATATCATCACTATGTAGTCCATAACTTGGGGCGGAGGACTTCCAAAATAAGTGAAAAGATGACACGATGGGTTACTTGATGAGTCATGTGCATTGCTATGGCAGTGCACAAGATCAGCTTTTGTTATGTATACTTGAACCCCCCCCCCCCCCCACCCCCCACCCCCATGACTGAAATAGACATTAGCACCCACCCAAATGTTTCTATACAATGCCGTTATCAAGTCGTGTCTGTGAGTGTGCAGGCATTTTAAACGCTGCTTAGAGACTGGCATGGACATATGATATGGACCTTAGCTCAATGGTATAGCTTATTGAATGGTAATAATGTTGATTGATAAAACGTGATGTTGACAATGATATAGATAATCATCATAATGTAATAGTTATCGTCAGCGCCATCACGAAACTTTTATCGTTATTGACATTGTTGTGACATCATTAATAATTCATTGCTTTTGTCTTAATCATTACGATTTTGTTTACAAGGCCTACTTTCAGAATGATTCCCTCTGCCGCTGTTGCCTTGTAAGGATACAAAGCTGATCTTCTGCTTCTGTTCCCAAGCAGCACTTTAAACAAAATCCACACAAGATGGGGTTACATCTAACGTCTTCTAAATTATTCATTAGGTGACAGTCAAAATAATTGGCGTGTGTTTACACACATAGTCCTATTTTTTTTTTCAGAAAATTAAATCGAACTAGCTTGAGCTAAGCCAGAATTTCTTTATAATTTTATGTGTATATTGCAGATTGCAAAACACCGCAGTGAACACAGTTTATGAAAATTAACTTTTAGAAAAGAAAAATCATTGATGATCACAGCAATGAGTATTTTTAAGGCTTTGTATCAATTATCGTTAGTGATTGCATGAACAGAGAACATTACAGTGTCAAACCAACATCAAAGAGAGGCATAACATTAAACAAAAGCAAACAAAAGCAAAGAGTCCCCCTCTTTCCTCGATTGCTATTTTTGAACAATAGTGATTTTTCGATTACAGAATATTATGATCGTTTCCTTAAATGGACTATTTCTCAGATGTCTACAGGTAGCCCATTCCAAAGATCATAATGGTCTAGTATGTGCAAAAGTTCGATCCCCAAGTTCAACGTACTTTTGGGGAGTAATAACAGCCCACCAATCACGTGGTTGATGACGAAGGTTCTTAGGAGGATCGTGCTGTTGGATAAAGAGTGACGCAGTGTTCGGAAAGAATCACGGTCACAATGAGGCACTATTAGCATTGTTATGAATATGATGAGAAGTTTAACAGGTAGCCAATTAAAAGAGTGAAGGACTGGTGTGATCATGGTTTGTTCATGAATGCGGAGTGTCAGCCACGAGTTGCAGCATCTTACTATAATTGATAATCAAAAAAGTGTAAACTTGGGATTGAGCTACAGTTTATAAACATGTGCATAATGTACCAAACTCAATTCTTCAGGAGGAGATAAAAGGGTGCACAACCTTTCAGTGGCTATCAAAAGTGAGTAAGATATTAGCAAATGAAGCCCCAGCTACCCAATTAATGGCGATTGCTTTTCCTTTTTTTTAAGCAGACATTTCAAAATTAAACACTGCGTGAAAATATGACCTGTTCTTCACGGGGTAACAGAGAAGCAAATTTCAATGAGAAGCTGATGATATGCGATAACATAAAAAAGTACAAGAGTAATGAAAGGTGCCATCTTCGTAATGTCTGAGTGCGTAATCGGGGTAAATTTCTGCAAAACAAAATGTTTAAATGTGACATATTGTTATCATGTTTATAGCTCCTGGTTTTCTTTTTGTTCATGTCATCTATCTACACTTTCAGCAAGTTTCTTTTCATTTTTGTCATTATTGTTATATTCATTCCTATGATAACATCTCTGTTTCATTATCTTTATTTCCCCCCCCCCCAAAAAAAAAGGAGGTGGAGGGAGAGTAAGGTATCTGCACCTGAATTCAATTTGGACATCACAATGTTATACAAGCAGCAAGGCCCTTCAACTTGTATAAATCACACAACACTTGAAGGGGTGACGGACAGGTCAAATCACAGTTTACATTGAACTAAACCGACCACAAGCGTTTGATCCCGTTGCTAAACAGAGAGAGGTGACTGTACTTTTCTTCTCCGCTTCATGCTTTCATTAAACTGCATACGTATGAACCCTGTGATTGGCCACTTGATCAGTAATGATATGCGCATGGCGATGTGTTTGGTCCCCTTCGGTTAAAGAGATTCCATGTATTGTTTCTATTTGTTTTTGTTTTTTCTGCATCATGGTTCTTAATTTGGAAGGGATCCAAAGAAAACAGCAATGGCCGTCACTTCTAAGAGACGCCCATGTAATATATAATTATTATTTTGTCTGGAGGTGAGGATAGCCTTCAATATTAGCAGAGCACTTTTGAAAAAGAATCGAATAGTTTGGAGTCCCCCCCCCCCCCCCCCTCCCTTGTTAGAAACTGCATTGCGGTGAAGAATGCACCTTAAAGCATGTTTTACCTAAAAATGGATAGACGGATAAGATGGATATATGATCATAATAATGATAGCATACACATTTGTACGTGTAAATATGTTACAAAGCTAATGGTCATCTGAATTCACGTCCTATATAAAAACTTAAACTATAGTTGTTCAGCAAGCATTGCACAGTGCATGGTTTTCATACGGTTATAAAATCATATTGTGTTAATTTATCTTTTTTTCCTCGTGCAAAGAGGCGTTACGTGTGATTTCTTCCAAAAGGAATCCCGCATATCAAGTTCACACTCATCCTTCCGCACATTAAAGAGCTAGGTATGCTTCCTCCTTGGTTATTGAATGACATTATATATGTATAATATGCATATATATATATATATATATATATATATAGAGAGAGAGAGAGAGAGAGAGAGAGAGAGAGAGATAATTATTTATATGTACATATATATATATAATTATGTACATATACATATATATACATATGTAATTATATATGTATATATATGTATATAATCGTTTATATGTACATATATATAATCATGTACATATATACATATACAATTATATATATGTATATGTATATATATATATATATATATATATATATATATATATATATCTGTGTGTGTGTGTGTGTGTGTGCGTGTGTTTGTATGCGTGTAATAAATTATCATATTGCTGGCTTTGAGATAATCATTATTTTTCGGATAATGACAATCAAAATTAAGAGATCCTGGAAAAAGATTCTATTATTAACAAGTTTTAACAAAGAAGACAATTTTCCTTTTGTTCCATAATGTAGTATGTGAGTATCCGTCTATCCATGTCATTCTTGTTCATAATAAGGAAGATAGATAGATATATATACATTGTCCAGACAGACATTATAGACATAGATATGGGGGTATTTAGGACCAAAGAGAATGAAATTATTAAATAGACAATAATGTATACAAGTCAGTAATGGTGCTTCAATTTCGACATAAACAAATTCTTTATTGAATTTCGAAACGGTAGGTCCTTAGGTTAATGTCAGAATAGTGATATGGTCACGTGACCTGCGTCATGTGCTTCTCTCTCTCTCTCCTCTCTCTCTCTCTCTCATCTCTCTCTCTCTCTCTCTCTCTCTCTCTATATATATATATATATATATATATATATATATATATATATATATATAATATATACCTCTCTCTTAGCAAGGCTTATCGTTAAAATAAAAATGATTTTGTCAGCAAGAAATCGTAGCCTCATGACCAACAGTGTCCTTCCCGTCGCATAGCGCTGTTTATTATCATTACTCAGATTCCAGGGTATTAGCTACTTGAGGTTTTTTTAATAATTTTAAAGGTGGTGATCACCTTTGCGAGCAGTAATTTAAAAAATGTTCAAGATATCACATTTGATGCATAATGTGTAGGTCTGTTGTATTACAAAACACCCAACCATATGAAATTTTTACAATAAAGGAGATATTAGTATTTTCTCATTAAACCATACCTGTAGACGGTTTAGTCTGGAAACATTTTTATTAAACTATTCTTCACGTTTTGTGTATTTCAATATACTTAACATTGATTCCATGGATTCAAATTTTTACGGTGGTTGTTTCTATCCCTAACCCACATTTCGAACTATTTTAAAGCACTAATACTGCATGGGTTTTTGTTTCATCTGCAAATGGCAAATTATGCTACAAAGCTCATATCATGCCGCTGTGGTGTAAGGAGATTGTTCTTATACAAACGAAAAACCCTTCTGCATACTGCAAAACAAAAACCTGGAAATGTTTCAGATATTTCTGACTTGCAATGAGGATAAGCCCGATGCAAGTACTAACATTAAATCAGCGACCTTAAAAAGGAGACAACCAAGTCCAATTAAGTTTGATAGGAAAACCGTAATTTCTCGTTGCTCAATCTAGGAGGAAGTTTGATAGGATAAGTGATAATGATGTGTTTGTCAGATGGCTTCTCTTGCGAAGCGGAAAGAGGCAAAAATGTTGAACATTCTTACCCCTCTTTCCGGCTGTTGTCTTTAAAGGGATCACTGGCGTAGCCAGGGGGGGGGGGGCGATGGGGGCGGTCGCCCCCCCCCCCCCCCCCCCTAAGATTTGGACCGGGGATTTGGGAGGCGGAAAAAAAAATGCGTGTATACTGTATGCATGCACATGAAGCGGGTCTCCTTTGCAACCTTTCATCAAATAAGATATTTTTTTGAATATTTCACTCAAAGTGTGCACCAGATCGTTGAATTTCAATTCAAAATATGCAAAATCTCTCGCCCTCCCCCTCTGTGCCTCTTTCCCTAGCTTAGTACACTTTTTAGATTTACAAAAAAATTATGAATAATTCTGAGTGCACAAGACTTATCACATACCTTCCAAAAACTCAAGGTTCCCTCATGTATAAGGGGAATTTCCCCTTTTAATCGACCCTTTCCTCCCTCAGTCCCCTCCCCCCATCAGTTTTTTTTTTTTTTTTTGATTTCCCAAATGTTGATTCCATCAAATATGCGTATACGAGATATCTCAATTTCAACCTTAAAAAGGCAAAAGCTCCATCGGAAGGGAAAGGTGGAGATAACACTCGCCCACGCCTTCTCCCTGCTCACCCGCCCCTCCCCCCCCCCCCCTTCCGCCATGCATATAAGTAGACTGTGGCTATACCCAGATCGCTTTATTTCAATTCTAAAAACGCAAAAGCTCCGCGAGCGGGAGGCGGAATTCCCCTTCCCCTAAGCTCTACCTCACTGGACTTTATACACTGACACACAGATGGTGCACATTGGGAATAAGAGCTAAATTCCGTGATTTTAACACTTCGATGGAAAAGTATTGCACCAAAAATTTGCACCAGATCGCTGAATTTCAGGTCTGAAAACGCAAAATCCCCTTCGTGTGGGAGGGGATATGCCCCTATCTACAACCTCGTGTGCATGCTTTTTCTGTTTGATTGCTGAACAGACAGCGTTCATGATATTCAGTGTAAGAATTAATACAAGAAGTGTATTTAAATATAGGCAAATTGTTCAATAATAATCTACACTAAAATATACTGCAACCTCAAACAAGTGGGACTGCTTCAACTCGTTAAAACACGCAAAAACATGCATCAAATTGCACCATTTTGCAACATCAATATGCAAAAAGTTCTCACCGTGGGAGGGGGGACACCCCCCTCCCACACCCTCCCCCTCCGCCTTCGCTCGCTCCGCTCGCTCGGGTTCAGTCGCTTTCATGATATTCAGTGAAAAGAATTCATACAAGAAGATTATTAAAAAATGATACCATTTTATATGCAAATTGTTCAATAATAATCTACATCAAAATATACTGCTACCTTACACTGTAATGTTACTGTTTCACGTCGATAAAACGCGCAAAAACATGCATCAAACTGCATCATTTGCAACATCAAAATGCAAAAAGTTCTCACCGTGGGAGGGGGGACACCCCCTCCCACACCCTCCCCTCTCCCTTCGCTCGCTCCGCTTGCTCGGGTTCAGTCGCGTTCATGATATTCAGTGAAAAGAATTAATACAAGAAGTGCATTTAAATCATACCATATTATAGGCAAATTGTTCAATGATAATCTGTATCAAAATATACTGCTGCCTTACACTAATGTTACTGTTTCACGTCGATAAAACGCGCAAAAACATGCATCAAATTGCACCATTGCAACATCAAAATGCAAAAAGTTCTCACCGTGGGAGGGGGACACCCCCTCCCACACCCTCCCCCTCCCCCTTCGCTCGCTCCGCTCGCTCGGGTTCAGTCGCGTTCATGATATTCAGTGAAAAGAATTAATACAAGAAGATTATTCAAATTGATACCATTTTATAGGCAAATTGTTCAATAATAATCTACATCAAAATATACTGCTACCTTACACTAATGTTACTGTTTCACGTCGATAAAACGCGCAAAAACATGCATCAAATTGCATCATTTCCAACATCAAAATGCAAAAAGTTCTCACCGTGGGAGGGGGGACACCCCCTCCCACACCCTCCCCTCTCCCTTCGCTCGCTCCGCTTGCTCGGGTTCAGTCGCGTTCATGATATTCAGTGAAAAGAATTAATACAAGAAGTGTATTTAAATCATACCATATTATAGGCAAATTGTTCAATGATAATCTACATCAAAATATACTGCAACCTTAAACAAGTGGGACTGTTTCAACTCGTTAAAACACGCAAAAATATTCATCAAGTTGCACCATTTGCAACATCAAAATGCAAAAAGTTCTCACCGTGGGAGGGGGTACATCCCCTCCCACACCCTCCCCTTCCTCCTTCGCTCGCTCCGCTCGCTCGGGTTCAGTCGCGTTCATGATATTCAGTGAAAAGAATTAATACAAGAAGATTATTTTAATGATACCATTTTATAGGCAAATTGTTCAATAATAATCTACATCAAAATATACTGCTACCTTACACTAATGTTACTGTTTCACGTCGATAAAACGCGCAAAAACATGCATTAAATTGCACCATTTGCAACATCAAAATGCAAAAAGTTCTCACCGTGGGAGGGGGGACACCCCCTCCCACACCGTCCCCTCCCCCCCTCGCTCGCTCCGCTTGCTCGGGTTCAGTCGCGTTCATGATATTCAGTGAAAAGAATTAATACAAGAAGTGTATTTAAATTATACCATTTTATAGGCAAATTGTTCAATAATAATCTACATCAAAATAAACTGCTACCTTAAACAAGTGGGACTGTTTCACGTCGATAAAACGCGCAAAAGCATGCATCAAATTGCACCATTTACAACATCAAAATGCAAAAAGTTCGTACCCCCCCCCCCCCTCGCTCGCTCCGCTCGCTCGGGCTCGGTCGCTTCGCTCCCTCGCAGACTAACCGCCCCCCCTAAGATGAAATCCTGGCTACGCCGTTGCGGTATAGTTTTGGTTGAGATGAGGATTCAGCTTTTGACTTTTGCGAGATACTTGGAAACCACTTTATGAAATGATAAAGAGTATATTCTAAGAGGAATTCAAAGCTTACTTTATGAAAATCGGTTTTGAAATAGCTGAGATATCAAAAAAAAAACAAAGAACGAAATACAAAGCGATCGTAATAAAATGTGGGTCCCACGTTTTATTAGAATCGCTTTGTTTTGGATATCTCAGCCATTTCAAAACCAAGTTTCATCAAATGAACTTTGAATTCCTCTGACAATTATACTCTTTCATATTTTATAAGAGGTTTCTCATTATCTATCATCATACAAAAGTTGGAAACCTGAAGCCCCATCTCAACCGAAACTGTATCATCCCTTTAAAGTTTCGTGTTTACCTCTTTACAACGAATTGAAAACTAACTCAGCTATCACCGGATCTACTACAGGTAATTTTAAGGTGACATTTTACATGCACAGAAATGTTAAAATGTTATGTTAGTAAGAATAAGACACGAGGTGCTCCTGTTTCAGTAGCGAGCAATATTAAACTGAGAAGCTGTTGCCCCTCATTTAATCAGCCGCAAAGCCAAATCAAACCAGTGCGAGGTTCCACTTTCCGCATGAGCAGAAAACGTTCATTTCTACCAACAGGGCATTTTCTATGTTGGTTTATAAATTCGCTGAGATATAGCACCTGTTATGTAATGATTATTCCCAGTGGTCCTTATATAAACGTCTATCTGACAGGAAAAGTGGTATTCGACAATATCAATAGAAAGGGATTGTTAACACATTCAATGGGTGCTTTCCAATGTGTTAACTGCATATAAGACCATTCTGGTCACCTGGTCTACGCAAGTTCATCCCTTGTTGAAGAACAATTACATGATGATGAATTCCATACATACGCAGACCAAGACCTTTGCATTATGTCACTTTGAAAATAAGTGACGTGCCTACCCAATTGAGAAAAAGGGAAAGGTCATTATTTCACCCATCACGTGCACATGAACTAACTCCGAATGACTTTTTCACTCAAAAATGTTTTGTCGGCAGATGGCGTACTCTGTCATAAACACACGTTTGACGATAGCAGTTCCTATTACAGGTTGCGGACTGGCCCATTCATTTCGTATCAAAGTGAACCTTCATCATGAGTGTCCTGTGACGGTCGGACTGTAATAGCAGACCTAAACTTTTAACCTTTAAAATGATCACAATGGCCTCAATTACAGCGATTATGTCGTGTGGCAAAGTGCTGAAAGTGCTGCTAGTACTGAACAATCCTCAATTAACCATGAATATCTATCCGCACCTTCCGAGTATACAATGCCATGTTGAAAAAGTTACAAAGCAATGAACTGTTTCAAAATTGAGCTTTGATTTGTAAAAGTGTGATTTTTCATATGAAATTTGATAACACAGCTCTTCTTAGCATGTAAGCTCACAAAAACATAAATACTTTTGATGAGGGTACAGACAGAATGTCGGCAAAGATAAAGTTTTTATTTTGGTTCCACCTAACTGAGAGGAAAATAATGATCAGTGTTTTGTCAAAGACAATGCAAGCAGCAGCAACAAAAAGTGCATGTCAGCATTGTTAATTACATTAATGTTACAGCATTATACACTGTAAAAACATCGGTGTTAGATTTAACACCACGGGTGTTAAATCTAACACCGATCAAACTTCAACACATCCACAGGTGTTAAAAATGCACTGTGATGGTGTTGAAAAGTGTTTACCTGACACTTCGTGGTGTTAATTTGACACTGTACCTGGTGTTATTTTGACACTGTACTGGTGTTAATTCAAAAATGACACCACATGGTGTTGATTTGATATTTGCTGGTGTTAATATCAATGGTTTAACACCCGTCCAGCTTCAATAAGGGACCACACCAGCTGGTGTTACATTGGTGTAAATTTATTTTCACATTTTTTTTTAAAATCTAGTATTTTAATGTAAAATTCTTGATCGTCTTGTTTAAATTAAAAATCAACAAGAAGTGCAGTTACTAAGAAACTCTTCAAAAACAGTTTAAAATTTGGAAATGACACCCGTAGGTGTTAATCTAACACCATAAATGAGCACCGAAAATTTAACACCAGCTCGGTGTTCACTATTTAACACCGGACTTTTTGCAGTGTAGAAGCATTATATAGTGCATAGCCAGTTTAGATATCTTAAGCTATGCTTTCCGAATGTACTATACTGCTGTTAAGTGCACACCTTAATGTCCCGGAACTTTATTAGGTTTCGAAGCATCATCTGGGGTCCGTTGTATCATGCATTGTCATCAGATGGAGTTACCATGGCAACAAGTGTAATTCCAAATGATGTTTTAGTTGGCTCTGATTTTAAAGAGTTATGTGGCATGAACAGAATGGTATAGCGGCTTCATCAAAATCGGAACTCAAATAAGAAACTTTCAGATTTTCAAAGTTTCGTGTTTTCAGGAAAATAGTGACACGATGGTTGTTATTGCGAAGGTTTGTTAATCCGGAAGTGCATTAAGGTTTGTTATTCCGAAGGTTCGCTGCTCCGAAACACACAAATTCCCTGAGTAATACCTAGACGTTCGTTACTCCGAAACTGAATAGGGACCTTAATCAAGAGGTTCTTTCATGCGAAAATGAAAATAATAAAGTTGTTATTCCAAAGGTCACCTGAAGGTTCCTTAATCCTAAGACGAAAAGAAGGGGAATAGGTAATAATGAACCTTCGGAATTACGAGCCTTATTTCGTCTTCTGATTGACGAACTTTTGGAATAACGAACTGTAACCAGTACCTGATATATATATATATATATATATATATATATATATATATATATATATATATATATATATTATACATAATTATTTTTAATGTATATATAGATATACATAATAGGGAAACGACATCACCTTCCGAGTCTTCCAGGCACCCTTCCATAGATCTTCACTATAGATTTATTTTTAATGATATCAATAAGAATATGTCTTATCTTTTGCTCGTCTTCATTTTGTATTATCATGGAATAATGTCGTATACTTGAATTAATCATTTTACCTGTTTCAACTGTTAGATTCAAACAATATTGTACTCCAAAGTTTGTTCAATAATGACTTTTTGTTACGCTTATAGGTATGAGTAAGAAATGAAGAACTATATATAATGGATCAATCAATCAAAATACCATCGCTTGTAACTTTTAATTACATTTCACTTTATTTTCATATTTTTCAATGAAAAAAAAATCAGATATATCAAAATAGAATGATACATGATATCCAGCTTGAATGCACAATGAAATATCACTGATATGTCATCAAACAAGGTGGTCAATCAATGAACGTTTTTTAATCTATGAAAATTTGAATTTAACCTACGCAACTTCAACAATTTCAACTATCGTTCAAAGCATTGTATTTTTCTTTGCACGCACCAAAATGGGATATCTGTGAGGTAATACCATTAATAGGTACCTACTACCATTTCTAACCTTGTGATCTTTTTTTTTTTTCGATCAGTTTCATAGTACCGTGAAAAATTGTAAAACTGCATTGTTTTATTACATTCACGTATTCTGTTTTCTGTCTTACACTCGAACCAGTCTGATAACATTGTGTGGAATCACTTTCAAAACACTGTCATTCAATGCGTTGTTTTCTTTAATACTGCCGCCTTGGCTATAATGTAGAAGAAACAGACCTGACGTGGATTGTCTTAGTGTCTTATCGGTGTACATCGGTAGTCTGTTGACATTTAAAAGAAAATTATAAGTGAAACCAATTTGAATACGTCCCTCTCTGCTGCGCGCTAATCTTTTACCATCATGGTACATGCGTTTATCTTTACAGAAGCGTGAAGTAGTATGGGAATTACACGCTGGTGAACGCGCTGGGCAGGATATTTGTGTTGAAGAGACGTCGTGAGACGTTACCCATTATCTTCAATTGAATATCGGGTTTATAACAACATTAAGGATTTAAACTCCCACCACCAAAGGACTTGAGGGGCAGAAAGGGGACAATGGTCTACTTTGATTTTTTAATAATTACTCGGCTGTATATATTGCTTCGATATTCAAGACAAATTTACACACACACACACACACACACACTCACAAATGAATAATTATGAAGAATATGTATAATAGGTCTATATGAAAATGTCTATACACATATTGTATGATTTGTATGTGTATCATTAAATTTTTATGTACGTTTATGTGTATGTATTGGTTATGAATAATTTGTATACTGTACCATCAGTTCTGGTAATCACATGCATGCCTCTCTACTTTTTCCAAGACAAATCTACACTCATGAACACACACACACTCATAGACCGACACGAACACACATTCTTATACATTATAATATCAGGATTTTATTGAATTATTTGATTTTTGTTTGTACAGATTGATAAAGTTGATGATGTAAGACTAATTTCCCTAAAACTGAACGGTGATGGGGAGAAGAAGCGCCTCCTTCCAATCTGTTGCGGATATACGTGTGAGATAGCTTAATCATATCTCCTTCACACGTTTATAGAACCTCTTATTGCATGACGTCTCCTCCGCCTTTTCCTCTTAATCTTGTGCCCAGTTTTTCTTTCCTGAATATATCATTCTACGTTTACACTCCTTTCTTTCCTTTTTAATCCTCCTTTCTATTTGTTTCTTCAGTTTCCTTTCGTTCTATCTACTTTCTATCTACCCGTTTTCTTGCTATTACTATAGGTGGCATTAATACTCGTCTTCCTCCTTCTCCTAGCTCCTCTTCCATTGGATATTCTTCATCTTCTTCTTTTATTTATTCTCCTTATTCTCCTTTCGCTTTGTAGGACGTTAATTTCATGCAGACCATAATTCCAATGTTTCACTGATAGGTCGCAATACCGGTGAATAATCATTCTGCATGCATTGCCCAATTCTATAGCTGCAACTTATTTAAAAGTTATCCACACATGTTATATACTATATAATGGCTCATTGTCATATCGATCTGGAATCAGGAATCCCATATCAAGAAGTCATCATATATGCCCTGTTATATGTATATATTTCATGTTTATTATGGGTGATTGTACTTTTTGCAGCTTCTGAGTGGCATGTGGGGGGGGGGGGGGGTTGTCGGCTTCTTTCCTGCAATGCCTTCTTCCTTGACTCCAGAGAGCATTAATATACCAGCATCCGGCCTGATCTGTTAACAATACACTAGAATACCGATACCCGCGCCCAGTATAAACGGAAGTGTGATCTCTCCGATAACACCGGTATACATTCTGGAGTGCTTTCTATGCCCTGGTGGTCTATTCTGATCAATCGCAAGTGGTAACATGGTTCGATTAATTGTAATTTTTCCCCTCCCATTCGTCCATGAGAGTCGTAGTCGAATCTCTTCTCCAGCCCCGTGACAGGAAGGTGCACGTGTTTCGATATGCTGGCGATGGATCATACGAGGAGCCGTTCGCTGATAGGCCTGATTCCTAATGTATTCAAATTTATACATTTTCCCCCTCAGGACCTTTTAATGACCCATTCGATTCATCTCTCCTAGTATAGTCAAACATCTGCTATTTCAGTTTGCATTGAATGAAGCAAGTCTCAGCAAACATATCCACATATCATGAAAAAAAAAACTTTCTCGCAAAAAAAAAAGAACAGCTATAGATCATCTGGTTTTACATGAAATCATTACTGACCATGACATTTTGTAGCGAACTAATAAGTCTCAATCATAAAATAGTACTTCTCCTTGGCAAGATACCAAAAAATGTCGTCATCTTCCGCAGTTCATGTCAAATGAATTAGGAGATGAAATATAGACCATGGGTACCAACATTATCATTCCAATCCTACCCAAACGATGGAAGTTGTTCCTGATTCACCAAAAGTCTACAGCAGCTAATACAAGCAATCTCAATTCCAACCGAATAGAATGACCCGTTACCAAGTCCGGGGTGATGAGAGGTGTTGAGAAGAGGGCGGGATTAAAAACTAAATATGAAGGTATAAATATACCTGACTATTTTATATCACAACGATTCCATAACTTTACAGCAATGCTATGTTCAGTCATGCAATATTCGTAATTTTGACGTTGTTTCCATGCCTCGTATATATAATGGAACAACAACAATGGCAGCAATATAACGCAAAAGTAAAAATGTCCAAATCGATAGTCTAACTATGTGGATACTTTTTTTTTCCACGGGAAAATACTTCACTCAGTATACTTCCTACATCATCAATTTCTCATTTTGACAGAGAGAGTGCACTACTGAAATGAACCGTCAATATTCAACCGAATCTAATACGCTCGAACTCGAAGACATTTCCATAAAGCAAACTCGGTATTTTCCCTTCTTCTATCACTGAATCACTATAGGTCAGAGTTCACTCCGAATCCGATTCAACTTCCTTTGAGCCCTGCTTCGCCGGAAGAAGACTGCTCAATAAGTATAGGGCTCACACGCGTAAATAATTCCCCATAGAGACGTGTTTTAAAATTCAAATTTCAAAAAATTCTGTAAAATAGCTGGGAGAAATGAGGTGTTTCAGCTTCACTAACCTGGATAAGTGACATATACCCTTTCATCCATCAAATTTCCAGGGTGGCTTCGTCAGCTCAAATTCTGTCCAAGGGTCCGCAAAGCCAGACTACGAGTTCTAGTCACTCAAAAAATCACCTATTTTCCGTACACGTACCCAATGAAATATAGTCCCCTCAAATTCCATCAGAATAGCTTTCATCCTCCAACCAAAATGCAGTTTGTAGAGGAATTCATACTCAGTATCTACAGCTATTCAGCCAAACTACATCATTGATTTTTATTTTTTTTTCTTCATTTATTTTGGTATCTTTGGTACGAATTTGCGAAGGGGTCTGGTACATTCCATTCTATTTACGGGTGTGAGCCCTATAGCTGACTGCTGCCGCAGCCCTTGGAGGTTGTAATTCTCCCTGTTGATTGCCTGTTGACCAACAAAGATCTTAGCTACATTTATCATATTCTGAATGGACACTTAGAAATATTACGTGGAATTGGTGAGGGCAGAAAGATTAGTGAAACACCCGATGACAATATTGTTAAACTGATATGTTCAAAAGATATGATATTGTCAAAGTTTATGTCAATCCCTTCATGCCGCCTTTTCATAATCGGAAATCTACAACAGTATAAAGTGACATCCCAAAAGTACAACAATAATGTGAGATTATATATCACAATCTCTATTCTTAAAATGAATGACGCAGTGGTTAACAACGAAGGACAAATGGCAAATAAGTAAACAGAATTAACTAGCAAAGAGCGACAAATCCGTGACCGATGTAAACTTTACGTTACCTTTCATAGCTATTATAGTGGCAGAGTTCTATTTCTCGTCAACCAAACTCGCCTGTTCAGTGTTGGCTTGAATGGACTGGAAAGTTTCCGGTTTGTATTCCTCCTCTGTGCATGTCTGATGAATCATATTGTTCCGTTACTGAGAAATTGCTATTTTTGTTATTAGTTCTCTTCTCACCTAAGCTCAAACATTTTTCTAAATCTCTACTTTTTTTTTTTTGTCTCCGACGGATTGCCAAAATTCATATGACAAAGGTCATGAAGGTAGTAGCCGTTGAAATCATTTTCTCGACATTCGGAGGAATAGGAAATTGGAAAGCAGCGAGATATTTTTCTCTCTTTTTTTTTTTAGATTTCGTATTTCAATGGTTAGTGGCGCTGATGGAAGTTTTGTCATAATATATTTGACCTCATGATCGACTTTCTTTTGTCAGGTACACATAAAATAGCATAAAATTATTTTGTTAAAATGGGACAAAAGAGGAGTGCCGATGTTTTGAATTTTCGCTTGTTTTCTATGACATAGTAAATGTAGTTGTCAACCAAATTCTGCAAATTACACAAGTCGACGACGCCACCGCCTCACAGCTCTCCATTTGACCTCCGGACAAGTCAGAGTGGTTCAATTGTGTAAAGATGAAATCAATTCAATTAGCAACGATAGCCATTGTAAGAATGATTGCTAAGGAAGAATTCTTTATCATCTGCTCCGAACTATTCTAGAATCTTAATGAGTTAGATATAATGATGTGTGTATAATTCTATTTATTATTATTATCATTATTATTAAAAATGAGGAAGGCGTTAATTTCGTGTCAACAAAAAAAAAGTGGAGTGATCATTAAAATTCGTTTAATGTATGAAATAATGCGATACCTTGCAGATTCATGCCGTAGTTTGAAATGATTATGTAGTTGTGAACATTACAAGTATATTTGGGGTAAAACGTGGGAAAACCAATGCCCTATAACTTTCGATATTTTTATTCAAGTGCGATTTTCCTTTCACTTTTGGTTTGTTAATTCTTATTGAAGGTAACTTGAGCATGGAGAGCAGTTTTCCTTTAAAGTGCGATGCTTCCGAACTATGTCAGTACCCTTTGTCATGAATGTAACGTTATCAGTTGTCACGCAAAGTGTGCTGATAAAAAGATTCTGTCGATTTCTCTTCTGCTTTGCCAATGTTATCCAATGTTCTCCTGCAAGCAAGTCACCTGATGGTACAATGACCGGCTTTTTTTATCTCCTTATCTACTCTTGTCCTTATCTTTACTTACCTATGTTTTCTTATGTTTTTGTTTTGTTTTTTAAAAGAATGTGTGTGTGTTTGTGTGTGCGTGTTCATGTATGTGTGTCTGTGTACATAAGTAACAACCGACATAATTTCCGGTCACTGGAACTGACTTAATTAGATCTCTTTAGGACGAACGCTTTAAAATTGCCATGCATTGTCCACATACCAGTAAAATATTTTTTAAAAAAGAAACAAAAAAGATTGAGAGACTCGGGGTTGGCTCTTCGAAAGTAGTATATCTCCCCGAGGAACACGGACACACCCACACTCACACCCGTATATACACGTGTCACACTATAGTCATCATCTGCACAGAGGACCGAGACACCTGCTTAAAAAGGCGGCGCCACCCCAAATTAACCCTCCGAAGTCCACCTCCTATAATATAAAGTCATTGACACTGTGAACAATCAGATCATGAGCGATAGCAACAGAGTTAACCAATCCCCTTGCATTTCTTTCATCCCCTCCAATCGGATATATAGGTTTTTCTATACACGCCATTATCAAAGGTGAGGCAATGGATATGATACGTTCAATATTGTGGGAAAAAACCCGAGTCGGAATGAGCGGATGTTGGTGGTGAAAGAGGTTATTATTCTCATGATTACACTGTATCCCTCGCTTCCGTAATTCATCGGGCCATGTCATTATGTGATCAAGAAACGGCATTGATACCAGTTCACTTTCCGCTCTTTCTTTTGGTCACTTTGTATAACCATTTTGCATAACTAGTTTATTGTTTAAATTTGTGTGATATGAATTTTTGTATAGACCCCTTTATTAATATACATTCTTATTATAGGCCAATCTATACTGCATCATATACACTGCATATTTACACTGCACATTTAACTGCACATGATTATATACAATAACGTATATATTCGCATAATTATGTCAACGTATTATTTGTTATATAAAAAAATATATATATATATATTTATATATATAGGAATGCAAGGTACATAATTGTCTGTTAAAAATACAGAATACACCCTCCACTGGCATAACAAAAAAAATAGGGGAAAAAACAGCAATAGCACACACTGTACATATTATGATATTATATAGTATATAACAAAATAAAAATAGAACAAAATGAAACAATAGAATGAGAGGGAAAGAGAGAGGGAGGAGGGAGAGTGACATCTCATACGTGATGGTGTGTGTATATATATGTCTATATATGTATATATTGTGTGTATCATAAGCTTGAAGAAGTTGCAACTATAGAAGGATCCGTGTTGAGGAAGAGAACTTGTTTAAACTCGCTTATAAGGCCCTGTTAAACCCACAAATGTAAAAACGCCCACAAATGTAAAAATACATCGCCCACAAATGTAGAAAATCGACCATAAATGTAAAAATTTAACATCGCCCACAAATGTAAAAAACGCCCACTAATGTAGAAATGATTTCAAACGTCGCCCACAAATGTAAAAACGACAAGTACTATAGTACATGTACGTTGATATAAATAGACTCACTTCTCTATAGCAGTGCACTTCTTGTAAAATAATGTGTACGTGTACGGAGACAAGTGCGTGTGTGGGGGTATCATAGAGATATATTATTAGCATACATCTCTATGGTGGGTACAGTAGTTCGGCGGGGGAGATGTGTGTGCGTGTGTCTGTCTGTGTGTTACGGTGTGCTGCGTGTTACACCTTTCCGGCGGGCAGCTGCGCCTCCGGGCAAGTTACGCGGGCTTGTTGCGAGTACGAGCAGTACAATTGCTGCGGGCGGACAAAGATGTTAAAAGAGTTCGGTACTTGCGTTTTACCTGCTAGACGCGTGCCACTTACCTGCTATTTGCATGCCGACCTGCCATAGAGTATCGTTGCATGTACTACTGTGATAACATGCTTGTCTTCTGTCTGTTTGTGTGTGTGAGTGTGTGTGTGTGTGTGTGCATGTGCGTGTGTGTCGAGTGTGTGTGTGTGTGTATGTTTTCCTGCAAGTTTCTGTTTCTGGGCCGAAGATTACTCGCTCCGTTGCGCGTGTACCTCGTTCGCCACTCGTTCGTTGCTCGCTGGCATTTCGCACTAGCTCGTAGCAGCTCGCATGAACTCGCTTCTCCTCGTTTCACTGCTCATCCACTCGACTGTTACTCGTTCCGGCTCGATCCGCTGCGTATCAATTCGCCCTCCTGCGTATAAGCTCGTAGAGAGCTTCACTGGTATAAAAATTTTGACATTTTACAGTTACGGGGGGGGGGGGGGGGCACAAGGACTTTTTGGTTCAAATTCTTCAAAAAGCACTAAATTTGGTACACGTGTTGCCAAAAGCATACCAGTGTATTTCAATTTTTGATGGGCGCCAAGAAGGGCGCCCTGAGGCCATATTGGCCAAATCCAATATGGCCGCCATCTGAAATTCAAAAGTCACTTCCATTGTTTAAAAAAGTAAACATTTTACAATAATTTTCAAAATCTGTATTATAGGTTTTCTGAGTCAATGAAATCGATTCTGAATGTTGTTTTCATGGTCTGAAGTCAACTTTTCCTTATAAGGTCACCCTTAATGTCGCTTTGGGTCAGGACATTATTTTCACTACAGGTTGTTTCAAAATGGCTTGCCTACGGTCACTATAACAGGAATGACAACCTTGCTCATTACCTGCAGTTGTTGAGGATTAAACAGAGCATATTACTGTGTTTTAAAAAAATACTTTTCAGCAATATACATTGTGTGGTAATACAATTCTGAGAAAAAAAAAGATTTTCCACAAAACCTACAATAACAGCGGGAAACTCAGTTTGAGGTGTTTTTAAAAACTGATGTTTGAATCTGATGTTGCTGAAAGCACACAATCATTCCAAAAGCTTCATGATTTGATAAGCATATTGTGTTTCTTCGTCAACTAAGTGAATTCTAATTAAATCTAACTAGATTTTGTATGAACAGATGTATACGCAGTCATAGCGAGCTAAAGCGAGCAGCATCGAACAGGATCGAGGAGGAACGAGGTAAGGCGAGGATGAACGAGAGGGAGTGAGCGACGGACGAGCTAGATTCGCAATGAAGCGAGTTACATCCGCAACGATTCTTGCTAATGCGAGCAGAGTACTAGGAGTAGCGTGAGGTGATGCGAGGTAAAGCGAGGTATTAAACGCGAACGAAAGCGAGGTAAGTCGAGGTGAAGCGAGCAGGTATCGTAACCATACGCAGTGAAACGCAGTTCAAAGTAAAGCTGCGTTGGCCTGCGTTAAGCAGCTCGTTGTCGCTCGCCCTTGCTCGTCCTTGCTCGCATTAGCTGGTTGTCCCTCGTCTGAGCTCGTATGAATTTTGATCTTGCGTTCAGTTGCGGATGTTTGAAAAAATTTCAAACTAGCGAGCTAGAACGCAAAGTCTCTGCGTTAGTCTGCGTATTAACCTCGTATTAGCTCGTTTCATTGCGTAGTGCTGCGTTGGGCTGCGTTAGACTGCGTTCGGGAAATACGCAGCTGAACGCAAGCTCGAAACGCAAAGGTGTGAGCTAGGCTTTAGTGTGCTTAGTTTTAGAGCTCCAGTCCCCGTATGTCGCTCGTAACTGAAAACGGATCGGCTTCGACAGGTCACAGTACACGGAATACATGCAATTAAGTAGCGCCCACTTAGTAGAAATACGTCAACCACAAATGTAAAAATTTTTTACATTTGTGGTTGATGTTTGAATTTTTTACTACATTGGTGGGCGTTTTTTACATTTGTGGGCGCTGTCGTTTTTACATTTGTGGTTGAAATTTTTTACATTAGTGGACGGTGTTTTTTACATTTGTGGGCGATTTTTACATTTGTGGGCGATGTATTTTTACATTTGTGGGCGTTTTTACATTTGTGGGCGTTTTTACATTAGTGGGTTCAACAGGCCCCCTATGATAGTCGAGACATTTCACGTCAAATCAGCTCTCTTCACGTACAATGAAATAACTCCAAAGTGCAATTGAACACAGCGTTCGAGTTGCCTGTAATAACAGAGTTAAGTTGAGCAGCCGATATTGTACAGAGACTTGAATCAAAATCTTTCGTATCGATGCGTGCGAAAAGCTATTAATTTTTGAGGTTCGACATCGGACATGGCTCATGAAAACATTGTAATGCACGCAAACTGAATTCCCAAGGAGGACTGAAGTAACCACATTATATGCAAATCAAATGAAATACTGATGGCTTTATATTCTCACAAGTCTCTCATTACTTTTAAAAGGAAAACAAACAAACAAACAAATAAACAAACAAACAAACAAGCAAATGTAATCAACATGATGACTATAAAAACAGGGTTTGCTGTTGCTGAAATTTAGCAACCAAAATAATGAATACATTTATAGTGGTATAATGTGCGCAAATCAGTGGGAGACTTAGTGTTGGGTAATGGCTACGTTTCGATCTCTGCTGCTTTGCATAATGTGGTTTAGGAATAACAATTTGTCGCACCTGGAGGAATAAATACCAAACTGTCAAAATCGTATACGTAACTTTCTGATTTTATGTCCGATGGTTCATGAAACTTCTTTCATTCTGTTCCACTGAGTTTACTCCTTTTTGTTGTTATTACCTTGAACATGATTTGTAATATTCATTCATGAGTAACAGTACCTTCGTTATTCCCAATCGAAAATGCGGAGTGTTTGAGAAGCACGCACAGCTAATCGTTTTGCCTCCAACATCTCGACATCCTCCTGGTTCAGTGGTTACTGGGGAGGACAAAGAAAGCGGAACAGACAGACAGATCGACAGATAGTCACTAAGGAAGAAAATTATGATGACCTTTCCATAATTTTGAATGTGGTATATAAATGTGAATGTGGTATATAAGGTTTAGAGATCGTGAATATTCTAATGTCCCTTCGCCGAATTTGAGAGGGAAGGAAACCAATATCCTGTCATAATCTCGGTCATGTCACCGCGGTGCGAGTACGGTACTGAACCACACTTCCTATGTCCGAATTCCAAGCAATTAATATTGCTTAAAGGGGAAGGTTCCCCTAATAAACATACGACAAAATAATTAGTAGAACACAGCAATGAAGTTTGAGGAAAATCAGATGACCCGTTACAAAATTATGAATTTCTAGAGGTTTCAGTGCCACCATCGCTGGATGAGAAGACCAACACACGCTAGAGAATGACGATAAGAAAGTACAAAGACAATTCCCCAAAACGGTTTTCATTTTTAGCATAATGAATGAGCAATTGACTATAGACCCTAGCCTCTTTCAGAAAGCAGGGGGGATACTGTTGCTCTCCACAGTTTACAAGTAACGAGTCAAAGGAATGTACATTTTTCATAAAAGAATAAATTTTGTGGATTTCTCTTGATATTTTCTTGATATCGTTATTTTGCTGTGACGTCAAAAACTGATGTAGTCCTCTGATCCAGCGATGGCGGCACAAAAACTTTAAAAATCCTTAACTTTTGAAGGTTTTTTTTTCATTTTCCTCAAAATCCACGAATCGTGTTCCACTAATACTGCTGCATTTCCTTAATTCACATATAGGCCTGTATGTTTGGGTTTCATTCACCTTTAAAGTAGAAATTCAAAGCGAAGGCTCGATTTTTGCAATTAGACATCAATGAGAAGCTCAGAAGTCATAGAATTTAATGACTTAACGTTCCGTCACTTGTGCTATTCTAGAAGATGCAAAACGGTCACAGAAATGCGGCGTTCTGATAGAGCCTGAATACCCCCAATGCGTCAAGAAAGCCGCACATTTCGCCTGACGTCACGCACTGGATTTGCGAACTCTGCTCGGTGAATTTGTGTGCATGTCGATGGAAGTACTACGTGTCTCTCTAGCTTTATATTTTCATATTGAAAGCTTGAATGGGGTCAATTTGAACTTGTGAAATATAGGCAACAATGGAGGAATCTTTCTTTTCCCACCTTTTATTCTACTTTTACTCCTATTTCTCTAAATCAAGTGATTAAGACGACTACTGCACAGTCATTTTCTTACGTCTTTGATGTTAGTACGTCGTAATTTATTCGAGTCATATAAACCCTCTTACGCAAAATCATGAATCCCGCGAACATCCTTTACCGCATCAAACGGTCTCCACCACACACCTCGTCTGTAATCTTAATGAATCACATGACCACGCAATATATTAATACCTTATTTGGATGCGGGATAAGCTCCACTTTACGCGGCGATCTGGGTTCTCTCATCTTTGAACAGGATATCCCGCCACTCAATTTCCACTGTCAATGGAATTGAGATTGTGGTCGACTGGTTGAAACATCTAATAAACGAAAAAAAGATAACCATGCATTAAATACGTACCGGTATACTCCACACTGTGTGTCAGGCTAATTGATTCAATTATAAATCGATTACATGACTTTCCACAGGCGTTACTGCTATACAGTATTGGTCTACAGTATAGGTCTGAAGACCTATATTTTCCAGCAACTTTGTGAATGATGTGTGACATTTTGTGGGAGCTGGGCGCCTTTGAATGTTTCTACAGATAAATGGCGCTGTATCAATGCTGTTTCATCATCATCATCATCATCATCATCACATACGTTAAGATCAATCATTAGAATACGGTTTTCCCGTCTTATTCAATTATAAAATGATGAAATTCTGCTGTAGACTCGATCTTTTGTAATCAGTATTGCGATTTCCGTGTCAATCAGAGAAACGGAGATCGCTATAATTGTTTCATGGCATTAACTTTGATCTGTTATCCAGCGGCGGTGGATAAAACACTGCGTCCTCAGACAGTAAAGTAAAGAATGTTTTCTATCAGTACTTACAGAGATCAGCAGATGTCAACAACTGTTGAAAGATTATAGATATGTATTTGGATAAAACAATTAGACAACATATTCCTTGTGTTGTAGTGTAAAAGTCATCCGTGAAAGTTGGTGACTGATAATGATGAAGCATGGTATAGAAAAAAGGGTATAACTAATGCTTACTTTTGAAATGACAGCAAAGTGATACTTTGTAGTTGGCATGACGACAGTTCTTTTCGCTGAGATTACTTTTAATATTTGCCAATTCCACGCGTCAAAATTAAAGTGCAATTGCATGGAGTTATTTTTAAACTAATAATGTTGAATCATTCCAGCTCCTTCCTATATACTGCTTCAGGCAGAATACTTAAACATGGCGATTTTCAGATATGGTTATACGCATCTGTTGGATGATACTTTATCCATAAGCTGACTCTGATCAAGCAACTTTCTAAACCAGACGAATCGTTGTGCCGTCAGTTTGAACTTTGCATAATGTAGCAAGAATAAGCATTTTATGATACAGTATTGTATAAGAATATTACAATAATGGTGCTGTAGTAATAGTATGAGTAATAGTAGCAGTATAGTAGTTAGTAGTAGTAGTAGTAGTAGTAGTAGTAGTAGTAGTAGTAGTAGAAGTATAGTAGTATAGTAGTAGTTTAATGATAAAATAAAATGGTAAAGAAATATATTTATGTTTTACATAGTCTCTTCAGTATCCATGCCTATACTTACAGTAGACTTACGAACTCGGTGTCTTATGTTTTGTTACAATAATATTCAGAGAATAGTCCACTGCATAAAATGTACACAACAGGAGAAGATGTTTATCATTATGCTATCTCCTTATGTAACCTTTCGGAACGAAATGAGAAGTGAAATTTTGCGTCTTTATTGCAGTGTCTGCATCCCTCAGGGAAAATTTAAACAAGCCAACACAGCATTGTCTAGAGTCTAGACTACAAGGCCTATTTTTTCTATATCATTCGAGGAAACGACCGTCTCTTTTGGTTATAATGGAATTCCTTTTTGCTTTCCGATCTGGCGACAAAGTCGCAATATAGATTTGACGCGAATCTAAAGTCCAGAAAGTGCCAAAAGTGCATGCTCCGTATTGTTAAAGATCTAATTTCTATCATGATACAAGGGAGAAACTATTTATATTCCTTTTGGTTGTGATGACTCTTATCCTATCCGACGATGATTAATTGAACATGAATATATTTGACTCAAGTTTACTGAAGTGCTAAACAGGGCACTGCATAATCATAATTTAACCCTTTCTGCTCCATGGACTTTGAACAGCGTAAATAATACTATGGTGTTTTCTATGCAATTCGGCGCTTAAAGCAAACAAAGGGTTAAACTACGATCCTTAAAGTTCGAGACCACTCTTTGTTCAAGTTGACTTAAATGAATCAGAGAAAAATATGAGCAAAAGATCGAACCTATACAGAAAGTGGAGGAGTTTTATAGTTTCATATAGGGGTTCCTATTTCCACCTATTAGTGTTGTACTATTATCATTTCTGCAATCACAAATGCGACTCAAAAGGGACCTTGATGTCATCCCCTCACAACTTACACTCTCTTTTGTGCACAAATTATGTGATGAAAATCCTGTTTTGGATCTGGAGTGTAGTATTTATGCCCCCCCCCCCCCAAAAAAAAAGATACCTTTTATGTGCTGTAAATGAGGCTATACAGTGAATTGATGCGGAAATTGCAAAATCGATTTTTTTTTTTTTTTGGGGGGGGGGGTTCATAACATCGGTAACCATTTTCACTTTCCAATGAAAAAAAGCAAAAATTCAAATCTAAATTCAAAGTTATTTTCATTTTTCATGAAATATAACATAATCAAAACAAAACAAAACAAAACAAACTTTGTAATTCCACAATTTTTTATGGTAGTTCCGATTCTGTTGAAATCATCATAATCGTCTATTCATATTTGACCTGACTCTATTTATACGAAATCCAGGGTATAGAGTTGTACTTAAAAGTAAAACGAGCACACGTATCATAATAAATCTCTGCCAAGGTTGTGCATTCATTACCGTTTGTTCTTTTGGACTTTTAAAGGCATCTACTGTCAGTTGCTCTTTTACCTTGCTTTACTGACAAAACCAGGAACTACGTCATCACCAGGCCTCACATGGTGTTCGAATCATGATGAGGATATAATGTATGCAGGTATAGCAATCAGAGTTATCCGAAAAACTAATGTCAGGTATTTCGATGGTCAGTAGAGGATCAATACAGACGACACCCTAAATTTGTGCCCAAATTTAGCCCCAATTTTGGACAAAGTGAAATGCACCGTATAATATACGTGACACATTGAACCATACCTGATGGTATTCTCTTGACAGTCACCATTATGCCAACCAGTCATAATGTTCGGTCATTGAACTTTCATTCGGAATTGTCAAACGGTCTGCCATATTGTCAAACAGAACACAATAGCGAAGACCTGACATAATAGTGTTACAGAAGGAGACTGTCGGGAAGTGAAAGACAGACAAAGAATGATTTTTTTCTCTCATTTCTCATGAGAATCTCCTATAAAAACACATAGCGTAGACTAGATTAACAACAATCCAGCTGGTCTTATACATGACATGTTACAGACTATTATCATAGATTGTCTACATGCAACAAACTTCACAAAGAATATGGTTAGGCCGAGAAAAAAAAAAATGATATAAATGGGATCATAATGTATAGGGATGTTAGTTTAGAGTCGTCTTCCTTACAATTTCAAGACAATGAAATGAAAAGAATAGTTAGATGTAGTCTATCTCTATCACTCTCCTATTAATTAATAGACGTGGCATTATTTAACGTTAATAAGAAATTGAGAAATTGACACATAATTTTTCATGATAAATGCGCTTCTTTAGTTAAAAATAATAGTTGTATTGACAAAATTGTATCAGAGCTTGTTTTTAAAGATTAAGATTGATTGTTTTAAATATTTTAAATATTTGAAAGAAGTGGTCAGGCGTGAATGATGCGGTTTGTTTGGTTCCATTTGCTTACTTGACAATACAAGTTGTGTGAAGATTAGGAGACGAATTATGTAGACGTATTATGTGTACAAAGGTGTAATATTATAAGTTATAGTTTTCATACAAAGTCGCATTTGATTGCCAACTTTGTGTTTAGTCGTCTGCAATCTGCACGCTATTGCATCGTAAGTCCTGCTGTCATTTTTTTATTAGGCTTTCATGACAAACATTACAAAGATATTTCGTGAAAGATTTTCAAGAAAACAATGATCTTACGATTGAAAGACACTATCAATTATTGTGATCATTTTCACATGCTTATGAAATGCTTTTACATTCCTTGTTAATTGTGAGCTTATACATTTCGTTCTTTGTCATTTCTGATGTTCGTATATATGCATCCATTTTCATGTTTTTGTTGGAGATAGAAAAATAAAGAAACGAATGAGTGAGGAAGATAACACGGCTAAATACCTATCTATTTTTTTTCTCTCTCTCTCTTTTGACGCAAAAGCGTAATATGTAATTCGCCGTCACGATATCTCTGAAAATGTTAATAATAATGTTTGCAGTAGGAAGATCATACATTCTTTTTGTTTCTTCCCTCGATGAACTTTTGTGTTAGGTAAAATAAGTTTAAAAAACTAGATGATACTTAAGGGGGTTTACAAGTTCACAGGCTCCATGTATCTCTTTTATCATCAGTTCGAAGTTTTTTTGCTATTGTTGTTGTTGTTGTTTTGGTTATTATGGCACAGTACTTTCCTTCCCTCTCTCTCTACACAGTGAACTCTCGATTGTTAAGAGTAGTACTTGTAACGTCGACTTTAACCTTAACCGCTCTTTCCTAGACCACAAGACCGGACGACTGTTTCCCAACCGGACACTGTTTCGAGTACATTCTGTAACCTGATGGAGCAGATGCATGAGAGTGGGCGGGGCTTATTTGTCATAGATACACTGCCAGGCGTTTATGATTTCTCAATTTCCGGTAAGGGACTTAACAAATCAAGTCCCAGAAAAAAAAAACACACTTGATTGTTGTACCCTTTTACCATATATAAATATAAATGTATTATATATATATATATATATATATATATATATATATATATATATATAGATATATGATATATGATATACAAATAAATGAGATACAAATACATAGAATATACTAAGCTCCATAAACACATAGTACATCAATATATAATGGCATAAATATATATATATATATATATATATATATATATATATATATATATATATACATACATATATTTATATGCATATACGCATTTACTTTCGTTCTTAACGTTTCATAAGGTAGAGTGAAAAAGAAAAATGTCGTTCAAATGACATGCAACTTACCATCAGTATTCTAATTCATTATCTATTTCAGTTACAGGATTACTTCAAAGCCTCTTAAACAATAAACTTATAAACTGATCTCGAATTTGGCAAAAAATGTAAAAAATTGTGGGTTACAATTTTGTCCCCAATTGGTAGATTTTTTGTGCACCTTTGATATCTAAAGATTTGGTGAAATTAGCTATTCATATCTCAGTCGTCTCTATCATAGGTATAACACTGTTATATTAAAATTCGTGAAATTCTTCCGTCGAGATGTTTTTCATTGCAACTGATTGACAAATTGCCCTCATCGACGTAAATAAGCACTGAATTGATCAGTGTTTTAGTAGTAGCCATGATGTCCGGACAGGCGTCGCAATTTTTTGCGAGATAATAAGAAACATCTTATGAAATATTAAAAGAGCATACAATTCTCAGAGGAATTCAAGTTTTATTGGATGATAATCGGTTTTGAAATGGCTGAGATATCCAAATACAAGGGGTCCTGATAAAACGTGGGACCACCTTTCATTAGGACCACCTTGTTATGTACTTTGTTCTTTTTCTATATGTCTCTTTCATATTCATAAAGATATTTCTCTTTATCTCACAAAAAAGTTGGAAAGCTGATTAAGTCCCGTCTCAACCAAAACTATACCATCCCTTTAAATGTGAACATAATACATCATACTTCACACAAAATGAAGGGAGAAAAATAAGAACTAGATAATGGATATGGTGGACATCTATTATCAAGAGAACATTTAAAGTTTGGTAAGGGTAAGTTCCAAAACAATAGTATGGTCACGAGATTTTGCAGGGTATCATCACTTCAATAAGTTATTGAGCATTAAGGAAGCACACGCTTTCAACCAAAAGGTAATATCGATAAAAGAAATCGCATGATGACTTTACAAGTCTCGATAATTTTTTTTTTTTTTTTTTTTTTTTTGGTCTCACAGCCCTCTGGAAAACAAAGGAAAAAAAGGGACAGCAACAACAAGCTAAAAAAAAAATAAAAAATGAAACGAACAGACCATCGGAGTTTGTGCGTCTCATTTCTCAGGATAAAAAAGTTAGCGAAGAGTAGGCAGCTACTTCGTTTTGTGGTGAGTGTAAAGAAGGATTCAGGCAGTGATCTCGGTTACTGTGAATCTTTTCATGAAATCTACACTTTGCCGCGCAGACGGTAGATAAAGGAAGTTTCGGTTAAACAGCAATCATTTCATTTTAAAATTCGAATCTATTCTAGTTTTCAACAGAGCATGGACAAGGACAAAGTTTATAAAACTCGTGTAGAAAGATCTGAATATAGCCCAGAGAAACAACATTCAAGTATGATAACATGATGTCATAGTAATCATTATAGGTTTTGATACATTTACCTCTTGTAGTTCGGTGCAAAATATGGCTTCCGAAATGACAGAGCACAAATAAACCCGAGAAAACCCGGGTAAACATTGCTTAAGCGTTGACAGCGATTATTGCAACATTATAGGCATACGCACGCGACTTACGAATCAGATGACAGTTTGCGGTGTATCTAATGTTTTCCTATGTGACATAAAACCGGTGTGATGATAATACTTCATCTCTTGTCCACAATGCACTGTACTGTAATAGTATATCTTTTGGCAGTTTGCCTTTCGCTTTGTATAAAGGCGATATTTTCATTAGGGTGTGGCTTCCATAATAATATATTTCTATATGAATAAAGAGAATATAGGCCCCAATATGACAATAGTGATATATCAGAGCCAATCTCGTCAATTTTGAACAAAATCGGATAAGTACCACTGTATTCCGGTTGTGACTGGATTGATATATGGTCGATGCCAGAGAATAATCTAACTTGATTTGTACACACTTTCCGTCAATTATATTTTAGTATATATTTTCGTTGGAAGAGGTGGGGCAGCTAAGAGATTTAGGGACACTTCTTTCAATCTAATTCGGAATTTCAAGATAGAATTTCATCTCTCAACATCCGTCAGGAACCTTCAAACTCTCATTACAAGACTTTAGTTAAATCGTATTTGTTTAATTGTAGTTTTGGTTAATTTTGATGTAATATTGGATACGGACTGGGCTTGAAGGATTGTATATACACTGTATACCGTTAGCTGTTCATGTGCACACAGCATGACATATTGTGCTGAATTATTCAGGCTCTCATGCGCCGAGAGTATCAGTAATAACGGCGCATTATCAATGTACTTTTATTATTATTTATCATAAAACAGAGAATGTTACGACAAAAACGTCGATTTGTGTTTCCTTCCGAAATGAATCACGAAATACCCCAACAAAACAGACCAAACAGCAACAGAATGGTCCAGTGTATTCAGAAAAGAGTTATTGATATCAATCTTGCCGCGAGATCTGTTTGTTTTGATATGCATGGGTCTGAACGGTGTCGTGATGTCGCAATAGCTTTAATGCAAATTAGTTATAGGGGAATTCAGTCGCAATACGGAGATCCTGTCGCAGTATAGCACCATGAATGAGTAGAGGGGATTAGGCACATGAATGTTAGTAATGTTTGAGGTTTACTTGCTTTTCCCCCATAGGCATCATGAGCGACGCTGTAACATAATGGTCGACTCGAAAAAAAGGTGGAGATAAAACCAATACAGTATGTTTCCCCAAAATATGCAATTGTATATTCGCATTGATAACTACCAATACGAATAAGCTGTCTAAATGCTATTTCAAGGTCTTGAAATATACCATCTTACGTATATCATTGTATATTTTGCAGAAAACCCCCTATTCAGCTTTGTTAAGTCGTCAAAGAGGAATGTGGATCATTGTAAAGCATGTCATGGGTCTGATTCTTCCAAGTTTTGCTCTTAGAATTCCATATTACTGTGTGAACACATTGGGCCGAACTTGGAGGGAAGGGATTCCCGACATGCTCTACAAAAATCCAACTGAAGCGAATCGATTGCTGTTTTCTGTAAAATTCCTGCTGGAAAGAACACAGTGTCCCACAGGGTGAGAAACACAGTGTAAACACAATGTGAACACATTTTGAACACACTGTGAAATCTCTTCACACTGTTAAAACGAGCGTTTTAACAGTGTGAACACAATTATTGTGAATCATCAATTCACATGCAGTGTGACACAGAACATTACCATGTGAACACTCTGTGAAAACCAAGCCACAGTGTGAAATCATCTCCACGCTATTAAATTCGAGCGTTTTCACATAGTCGACTATGTGAACTGTGGGACACTGTGTTCTTTCTGCAGGGATGTAAGTTGTAAGTTATAGTTTCATAACCTGAAATTGTGCTTTTATTGATACACCATTTTTAGATTTATCGTCGTGGAGGATCCTGTTGTAATTTTTTTTTTTTTTTGGGGGGGGGGGGCATACGGTATATGGGCTGTTTATAAAGAAAGAGGAAAAAGAAAATGGTGCTTCATCTAATAATTTTCATCGAAGTCTTATGGTTTCAGCACCGTAGCACTTTCTGGTATTGGGCAACGTGGATTTCCAATCACGCCTCATGACGCAATGACGTAATGAGATAATAATACAACCTGTAGCTTCATTCCCTTGAAAGGAGTAATGATCAATCAATTTTGTCTATGGCTTAACACATGGCTATCGCTCAAGTTTGGGCAGTGGTCAGTCGATCTGATAATCTTATTAGTCAGATGCCGATGCCCATTAATTCCAGGTAATACAGTCAGATTTATTCTGTGTTAATGCGTTTTGTATTTTTGTAGTTTGTACCTAATTTCCCGCATTAACCTACAACATCTGTGCGGATAGTCTTTTATCAGTCATTCCAAAATAACGTCCCTCTTCTTCCATTGCGTGTATAGATTGAGATATCAATGAACACAGGTCACATTGGACATTGAAATAACATTAAAACGACAGACACGGAAGTGGCAAATCTTACAGAAACCAATCACATCACTTTATTGAGCAATATATCATCCATCATGAACAAAAGTGTATAGACAATGAAACGGTAAAGCATGAATTTCTACGCAAAAAAAAATCACTTTATTTGTATGTTTACATTATTATACTCTATAACCAGGCGATCTTTCATAATCCAGTGAAAGCTATTTTTGGACGAATCTAAATTTGGCAATGACTTCATTACAAGTGCATGTATCACGTCTCTTACTAAATCTAATCAACTCAAACTTTCCCATCTACTCTGTTTGCAGTGACAGAAGTTAAAAGAACTGTAATTTTTACAGTGTTGGAAAGGCTGTTTGGCTGTAGTGATCCAGGCGAAAATAGTCTGTCTTATTTTTATCTGCTGTGTACCAGGTTCTACATCTCGATGTAAATATCAAAATGTAAAACCTTCTTTTGACCACTTGATATCTTTTATTCGCATGAAGTAGGGCCTAATAAGAACATTTCATTGCTTCTAAAAGTGGTAAGATAGGCTTACGTTTTAAAAAGTTTGTGTTTCTGTGACCAGACGCTATACAGCACTGCTGTACATGTTTATGTATTTTCTTTTCTATATCCACTTGTATCTTTATATTGTAAACTATTCAATAAAAACATTAAAAAGTTCTTTTGACCCTGCAGGGTAGGTCAGGACAGATTTTGTAATGAATGGTTGACAGCACAGTCTCCAACAATAAAACGTGATTTCTTTATTTTGCTGTATATTTCATGAATATTAAATTGGCAGCATTGTACTTAGGTTCTAATGTTCTAATTCCCACACTTTGGATGCTAGCCCCGTTCGTGTTTGTTTGTTTGTTGGTTGTATATATACATACACGTATATGTAATACAAAGTCAACTTTACAGAATTATTTCCGTAGGGCTATAATAGTATTATATTTGAATGTAACAGTGGAAATGGAAACAGATGTTAATGGTTGGACTAAAATGAACATTATTTCACATCGATACAAAATGTTGGTTGTATATATACATAACTGTAATACAAAGTCAACCTAACAAAATTATTCCGTAGGCCCATAGTATTATGATATTTTAATGTAACAGTGGAAATACATGGAACCAGATATTAAGGATTGACTAAAATGTTCATTATTTCACATCTATACAAAATGAAGATAAGCAGGTGTCATTTTATGCATGATATTCAAACTTGAAAATTTCATGTACCTATAATGAAGAAAATCCAAATACAAACCAGACACGAGAATAATGTCAAGACTGGCAAAAAAAAAAGATAGGTATATAATCCTTCAGTCAAAAAATGAATATGTTGAGCTCTGACCATAATTCACCTAGTCAAGAGATTATACAGTATCAACTCAAGAAGTCGGTATGTCATGAAATGATTATGTATCAAACATGATCTACATGACTTAGGCATGTGCAAAATATAGGGGTGATAAGACATGTAGGGGCCTACTATTCAAACCAAGAGACAAAGGAAAGTGTTCGTCTAAAATAATTGGTACCCAAATTGCACAGCCAAGATGTCGTCTGAGCAAAGAGGCGTTATTTTGCAAAATGATCGATGTATCGTGGTCAATTATGTTTGCTAAAAATGTGGGCAAAACGACATGTATTTTTAAAGATACAAGATAAGGTATTTCCGAACTTTGAACCTAATTTGCTTAGTCACGATGGCGTCTGACATGTCTGAGCTAAAAATAGTATTTTTTTTTTATACTGAAATGATCCTTGTAACATGGTCTGTAGGCAGTGATAGGTGTGCAAAATATAGGGATGATACCGCATATACTATAAAGTAGATACAGAATGAAATATGTTTGACCTTTGACCCACTTTGCCCAGCCAAAATGGTGTCGTATTAAAAGTAGTAATAACATGAAATGATCCTCTTTACATTGTCTGACATACTATCGAAGATACAGAATGAATTAGATTTGACCTTTGACCCATCTTTGAACAAACAAGATATCATCTGAGCAAAAAGTTGTTACTTTGTGAAATTATTCTTGCAACATGTTCTATATACGTATGCAAAATATCGGAGCTCAACATTCATAATATGTATATAACAAAAATTATAAAAATGTGGGGGTGATCGTTCATCCTAACGAGCTATAACGGATTTGAATAATGCATTTTTCCGTATATTTGCATTGTATATCGCCATTGACGCACTCACAAAATTTCAACTTTCACAGGCCCGTATGACGTCAAGTCGCATAGACTTCAAATTTGGCAAAAAAAAAAATGTAAAATTGATGCTCAAAATGGTCTGAAACGTAGGAGCCGATACAAAAGAATTTCTAGCTCGATTGGAGCATTTTAAAACTGTGACGCGCGTACGCCCCGGGGCACTTGTCCATACTAAAAATATAGCTCATTACATGACATATGCATCTGCCAATTTTCATTAGTAAATACATTTTAGAAATGGAGCTGGAGGCAATAATGTGATTTTAGAAAATGACGTCATAATGACGTCACCATTGAGCGATCACTTGAAAAAAAATCAACAGCATCTTGAGCTCATGATACATAAGTGCTGCAAGTTTCAAGAGCTAGGAACTCGAGCTTTCAGAAATGTAATTTTAGAAAATGACGTCATAATGACGTCACCATTGTGCGATCACTTGAAAAAAAAAATCTACAGCATCTTGAGCTCATGATGCATAAGTGCTGCAAGTTTCAAGAGCTAGGAACTCGAGCTTTTAGAAATATGATTTTAGAAAATGACATCATAATGACGTCACCATTGAGCGATCACTTAAAAATAACAGCATCTTGAGCTCATGATACATAAGTGCTGCAAGTTTCAAGAGCTAGGAACTCGAGCTTTCAGAAATGTGATTTTAGAAAATGACGTCATAATGACGTCACCATTGAGCGATCACTTAAAAATAATTAACAGCATGTTGAGCTCATGATACGTAAGTGCTGCAAGTTTCAAGAGCTAGGAACTCGAGTTTTTAGAGATACGCTCTGCACAAGATTTGTACAAAAATAATGAAACAAAGACAAAGAAATAAAGAATTCGTACAAAAAAAAAGAGAAGTGATCCGCGACATTTCACAGATCGCCTAATTATTTAGTGGACTTAATGGAAATACTGCAGGACATCCTTATCATAACGCTTGACCTCTGTTGAAGCAGGCGAGGTTGCCATTGATGTTGTTGAGTTTGCCGTTGATGCAGTTGAGTTTGCCGCTGATGCTGCTGAGTTTGCCGCTGATGTTGTTGAGGTTGCGGGTGATGCTGTTGAGGTTGCGGGTGATGCTGTTGAGTTTGCCGATGATGCTGTTGAGGTTTCAGGTGATGCTGTTGAGGTTGCCAGTGATGCTGTTGAGTTTGCCGATGATGTTGTTGAGTTTGCCGCTGATGCTGTTGAGTTTGCCGATGGTGCACTTGCTGTTGCCGTTGATGCATTTGGGGTTGTCGTTGATGCAGTTGAGGTTGTCGATGAGGCATTTTTAGGTTGCCGTTGGTGCACTTGAGTTCGTATTGTTACTGCTGTAAATTGTCACCAAAGTGTAAAGACAATCCTGGGTTCGAGTCCTCTGGCAGTCTGAAAGGGGGTGGGGGGGGGGGGGGGGTTCCGTGTCCTCTGTCAGCAGGGCACTTTCTCAGTCATTGCCGAATCATTCGATGGGTAATTTCAGCGAACTCTTTCAAACATCGTAAAGTAATATACTTAATAAAGTTTCCTTAGTGGTGGCGTATACATAAATCCTGACTAAAAATCAACCCTTCTGAGTGAAAGTGAACCAAAATTATGTTGGCAGCCTCAACTTGCTCTCTCATAATTACATTGTTTGTCATTTCTGTTGTTCCGTTTTTCTCACTTTCTTTCTATTCCCTAAACCCGTCTCTCTTGGATTCTCTCTGTCTGCCACATTTTCCCGTCTATCTATCTGTCTCTGTCTGTCTGTCTCTTTCTATCTCCTGTTCTTTCTTTCTTTTTCTATCGCTCTCTTTAGATCCAAGGATATCTATCTATTCAGCTCCAAGTGTACATCCGCTTCTGCATTACCCTACATGGCGACCAATCGAGAGAGGAAGTCGCCACTGTAACCCGCTAAGGTCACGGGCAAAAATGTACCGCGGTGAACTTACAGCTTCCCCAAAAACGAAAGAAAGGAAGTTTTCTCTCCAACCACGTGGGTCGCGAGCTGACTTTCCGTGTTTGACTTGGGACCATACAAGCCAGCACTGTCTCATTTGGGTGTTGGGATCCGCGCAGTGAATACAATCCTGGACTCGGTCCGTCCATGCACCATCAGTTTCACATTGATACTGACAACGCAATTCTTTGGGGCGCCGTGAAAAGCGGTCTTGGACTTTACGCATGCCGGGCAATTGGCTGTTGCGGGTGAAAGCTTAAGTTGAACACAGAAGCAATTTGTTAAAACTTCGTGAAAGAAATTGGTGCATTTCCAAGGTTTTCATACCCAAACTGCTCTTCGTTGGACCTAACAGCATTCAACTTTGGATTGCGTCTTCATTTTGAGTCAGTCGACATATTGAAGGTAAATTATCTCCTCCTTTTACTAATGATTATAATAAAGATCTCGAGAGGAGGCACCTACTCGAAAATACTTGAAAATGACGTATTATATACTCTTGTTTTAATCACAACTATGTTGGTCCGTGATTTGACAGAACATAGGAAACAGCCCAAGCTAAAGAATGAAAGCAATCATAACTACTTTAGAATTCTTCTAACATTTTTCATATTTTATTTTCTTTAACAACTCATAGTACACTTATTTGTGTAAATTATGTATACGTAGAACACCCAATCTGATACTTATCTTGACAAATTGTAAAAAGAACAATGTTAGGGTAAGCATTTTGAAATAAATTCTTTTTTGTTAACACACACACACGTACGCATATGTATATAATTACGGTATAATTGTCATGTAATTTTTTCTTTTTGTGCTATATTATTTTTCATAAACATTATTATATACTTTTACTACGTCTTCGCTTAAGAGACAGTTTCTTTCATTTAAGAAATTAAATTTTCCATATTTATATATAAACATACATATATTGCCCTGCACCGGTTTCCCCGGAAATGTCAGTTGTTCATCAAAGTGCTTGTCAATGGTAAAGCGATCAAATCACACAGGACGTGTCTGTGATATTCGTTTCTCCAGCACACCGGAGGGGGGTCGCGGGAAAAGATGGCTCAAAAGTTTAAGACAATACATCCTATCGTTCTAATCTCGCGCTTGGCTGCTTGATATCCGTTTGGCTGGATATCCGTTGATCGGACATCCAACCGGACTTCCGCGGATATTCACAGAGCTCCTTATATGATTTTCAGCTGTTTGGTCAGTGACATAATTCTTCCTAACGTTCTCCATTATCGGGCGGGTTGCAAGAGGTGGAATTTCCAATCGGTTCGCACGAGTCTGCAACGTGTACACGTGCCTTGTCTTTGAACAAATATAATGCCCTCACAACTTAATAGGATGGAAATTTCCCAGTTTTAGTTTAAAAAAAAAAAAAGAAGAAGAATGTTTGTGACATCATTACACCATCCATTGAAACCATACACAAATGTGTTTCTAATCTGTACCCTGATTTAATATGCGTTGTTGTCACGGTAACGCCTACCGAACTGCTGCCGAAGATTGTAACACGCTAACACATCAAATTGACAGAAGTATGCCGATTTGCCTCTCATAATAATTAGACATCTATGTTACACAGTATATATTGGAAAGTACCGAAACGAAGATTGAAAATAAATGTACGAATCTAAAACATTGTATTCTTTTTTCACATTACAGGATGAACTATATTTCCCTAAAAATGAGGTAGATGTTTTAGCAATAGCCCCAAACCGTAGCACAAATTTGAAAATGTATAAGATTTTCATGACAAAGAGAATACTTAGTATATATCATCTCTCCTTTGACTTGCTTTTTGCAGGGGCTTTTGAAGATAAAATTCAACGGAAGCAGCCATGGCTACGCTACGAACTGTACTATCATTACTTTCTCTCTGCGCTGTGATATCACGTAACTATGGTGAGTGAATCACTTGCGTATCTATGATATCTCTATTATCTACATGTATCTATCTATAGCTATCTATCAATTTATTATCTCTCCCTCCCTCTCTCTCTCCCTCACTCTCTCTCTCTATCTATCTATCTATTAATCAATCTATCTATCTATTTATCTATCTATCTATCTATCTATCTATCTATCTATCTCTCGCCCTTCTCCGTCTCGTCTCTCATAGAGCGGCAGGTATTTCTTCATCCCGTACCCAGGTCTTCCGAATTACAAGGAATTAAGCAAATGCATTTCATACTACATAATCTTTGAAATGCAATCGATGATGTGGAAGAAATTGTCGTAAGATTCACAATACATGCATCATGTATAATTGCACAGTTTATTCTGTTTCATAGACAAATATCCGTTGTTTGTGTGAGTGCGTATACTCTGCAATCTTTTTGCGTAAGTTGAGGGAATTGTGTATAATCAAAGCTTAATTCTGTCAAAATAAGAGTAGACATAAGATTCCATCCACAGAGCATTGTCTCTACAGATGATACTTATCATCTATTGTCAATCAAGCGGAATACAATTAAGACAGTGTTACTTTTGCGAAAATAATCTCTGTTATCATGATCATTATTGACTTAGCAGTAATAGCAGTAATAACTGTGATATTAGGAGTACATTAACATCATGATGGTAAAAGTGGTAAGACTGTTTTCTTCACAATTTACCGTTATCAGTGAAAACTTATTATTCGAGTTTCACGCGGGCCCAATGAGAAGAAGAAAATGTGGCGAATGTGGTATCAGATATACACTTCGATATGAATTTATAGGTATACTTACAAATCACTGCCTTAGAACGTGACGGAATTTTCATTTCAATTTCAAGTACAGTATTGTTTTGTATTGTATCTGAACTATATCTCTCCTCGAGGAACGAGTATAGAAACATTTCGTCCAGGAATGGCTTGAACGACATGTGACAATCGATCTCTGATATTGCGGTTCGATTTCAGGTCTACCGCTCTTATCGTCGCCGGGAAACGCCGCTGCTGATGTCACCGACCAGAAAAGGGCAGAAATGACCACGGTCATCATCCCGCCATCGATGACCACCACCTCACTCGACGGGCTGGTGCATCCAGGCCCGACCGAGCGAGTGGAGGGAGAGGAGATGGCTTCGCCCGTCCGCAACACTGCCCCCATCGACGGAATTGAGGGCGTCGGACACGACAACGGTCACTACCCGGTAGACGAGGTCGTCGCCGAGGCAACCAATTTCCGCACCCTGCACAGCGACGACAACGACTTGCAGCGAGACGACGGCCCGGCCTCACCGGCGGGATGTGAGTATACCAGCCCCAGCTTCTTCGTATTGACAGTTATATAAGACTATTTGGATAGTACAATGTTGCTGAAGATTCATCAGCACGAAGTATGAGGAGGATCCCAGGGTTCGTATAAAATTCGACATCAATGTTGCACTTTAAATTGGCTCCTACCTTTCGGTTTCCCGCCTAACAAACAACCCCACCCCCCCCTCAAAAAAAGGGGGAAAGCCATGTCATAATCTAAAGGATAATGTCTCGAACATGAATCATTCTTGTATTTCATCCTGTCGATGAGATTTGTTTCTCTTTCAGTGAGCGTTGAAGTCAACAAAATACATAGTACTTGAACTCAACTTTATATCAGGATTTAAAATAAAAATTACCCTGTACAAATATTTTCTTGCAAATGGTGACCGACTGTGATCATTTTAGAATTTACATCATATTCGTCGCTCCACGTCTAGCACATTTATTCTAAAAGATCTGACACAAATTAAATTTTCTGTTTGTTTTTTATTTGTCAAATAGATTTCCCATGGTGGACTGTCATGATCATCTTGATCGTCACTGTCGTTATCATCATCGCCATCACCGTCCCATTCTACTTCTACAACCGCCACCTCAACAGCCGCCGTACCGCGGCGCAGGAGACCAAGCGCGCCTCTGACGTCGTCGTCGACTCCTGGATAGCAACGTCACACTCGTCGGTTCCCCCGTTCCAGTCGCTAACGCCGGACGATAGCGAGGCGGATGACGACGTGTCGAGGGCCGAGTTCGCGGTGATATCGGAGGTGCCGACCACGGGCGAGAGCCGCGAGAATATTTTAGGTTGAAAAATGTCACAGCATCAGGGATCGAAAAATGGGCTGAGTATGTGTCGTGAAGAGCGACGCTGCTCCTATATATCGTAACTCTAGCTGTGGTTCAAATGTGATTAAAAAGATCATAAACAAGTCAGAATGATGATTTACTGAGTAACCGCTTTGGAGCATATTGTACCGCGACCATGTCCCGAGACAGTCCTGCGGTCAAGTCCGGTCACTCAGCGAGCGAGAGATGATATTGATACCTTGTAACAAGTGTTTATACTGCACCTTTGCATATCATACTCGCGGGCAATCGATAAAGATAAGTCGAGTCGATATAATTGGTGCAAATTTGCAATAGGTGCACGTACCTTTTTGTAGACCCATTAACTCTATAATGTATCGTTTTATCGCAACTGAGGACACGAAGTATTGTACGGAGCGCTCATGTTACAAGAACTCCACATTATGTGTCGTGACGAAATCGCGAGCGGCGAGTTATTTTGATTTGGTATCTATTCAAAATAATCAAAGTATAGACTCGTTTCAGGAGACACCATTCAAAGCCGAAGAGATATTGCGAAGATACGCCTTATCAAAACATTTCATTAGATACATTTTCACCTTTACATAACATTGTAGGCCCTAATAGTCGTATGTATTGACTTTACGTCATAAAAATGCGAGCCACTCTGGTAGAAGAATGTGGTCTCTTCATTTTTCAACGGAAGAGTTTTATTTATCCACCCGGAAAACAATAGAACAATGAATTTTAATCACGATATTTATAACGTTCATGTTAATTAGTTCAGTGTAATAGACCAGTTCGTAGTTCCACTTTGCGCATGAGCAGAAAAAGGTCATTTGTACCAACGGGCATTTTGGTTTGTTGATTCACTGAGATAAGCATCTGTGATGTGATGATTATCCATGTATCCTTATGGATATAGCTGGTGCTTGCCAGCACATCCACCTGACAGCAAGCCTGGTATTTGGCGATATCAAAAGAAAATGTTGTTAATGCATCCAATACAAAACAATGAAACGGATGCCTCCTGAAATGCCAATTGGCCATTCTGGTCAGCTGGTCTAAACGCAAGTTCATTCTTTGTTTGAATATGAATTCCATAAATTGTTACGTCGGGCAAGCTTATGCATTATGTCGCTTTGAAAACGAGTGAAGTGCCTAACCAACTGAGAAAAAAAAGAAAGGTAATTTCTTATTGTCATGATTATTGATGTATTGATAAACGTTTTATGATGTAATACTCATTATCTTGCCTTGATAGAGCGTAAAAAACACTTCATAAAAGTTCAAATTTCATGTCTCTCTAGTGACAATTTGAAACAAAGACATAGCGAGGAGCGTGCGAAATGTATTTGTCGGGAAATATCCTTCCAAGTACCGCACGCAATGTGTGTTTTATTTTTATATTCAGCACTGTGTAATATTAAGTTCATGCAGTGAGCAATGTGGATATTTATCATGTACAGTGTATTTATTATATATATGTCATATTTGACTGTTTGACAGACTGTAATCATGTATTCTTTTCGTTGTGATTTGACGCTAAAGGCTCAAGTTCAAGGAAACTTCCCACTACACGTTTGAGGTGGATAGAAATGAAATGTCTTAATCCCCTCTGACTATAGTGGGAATATCATGTTGCAGAACATGAGATATATTGAAGAACAGTTTCTCCACAAAAAGAGAGACAATTTAAAAAGGCAACAACATATTTTATTTGCATATATTTATAGAATTGACGGACTAAAAGCAACAATTTTATTGAAAAAAGAGGAAGCATAAAAGTAGACGGAGGAATGAGAAGAGGCAATTTGATGAAAAGATGAGATTATTTATTTGTATATATATTCTTCAGAAGAAATCGACAATGTGAATGGTATATATTTCAATGCAATACGTTTCTTTCGTAATCTATAGCGTATATCGATGTTGACAACATCATCTGCTAAGATATTTTGTATTCGTTTTGTAGCATCTTATTTTGGGTTAGTACATACACTGACTACAAGACTAAAGTTACGTACAAAGGAATGTCGCAACTTATTACAGATCACAATCATCACGACTACACGTGATAGGTCTATATAGCATCATAAAATTTACATAGTTTAAAAGGGATTTGGTACATGTATATCATACGAGGTGTGAGAGATATAGACCTTTACTGTTACACGACACTGTTAAGCCGTTACACAACACACATGTATTATGGTATACTAGTACTTTATGTTTGTTTGAGTGGTTAACACATCTTCACATCCAAAACAAGTAAAACAAGTATATCCCGGGGTTGTGACTCATCAGTGATAAAGTCAGTATTTACCATTTGCAGTTGAAAAAACAAACATATTTAGTGCTTCAAAATACAGTGTAGTTCTAAAATGTGAGTTAGTGATAGAAACAACCAATGTAAAAATGTTAATCTGTAGAATCAATGCTAAAAAATTGTTAAATAGTCACACAAAATGTGAACAATAGTTTTATTAAATCGCTTCTAGAATAAACTGTCTACAGTTATGTTTTACTGAGAAGATTTGTGATACTGTACTCCTTATATTTGTGGATTTATGGCAAACTTTTCATGTGGTAGGATGTTTTGTGATACCACTGAACAATACATATGCATCAAATGTGATAATCGAGCATATTGCTAAGCACTGCTCCCAATGGTACAAACAACGGCTTAAATCAGCCATAAAATGGACAATAAAATGCCCAAATTTGGGTTAACACACAGAAATCATGTGTTTCTTTCTATCTGTCTGAATATCCCATTCTTCTAAAAGAAAGTGTGCAAGAGAAAGAGAGAGAGAGAGAGAGAGAGAGAGAGAGATTTGGGACCCTAAAAAAGTACAAAGACAATACAATGTACTAATTTTCTGTACACATGGACTGCCTTTGTAACCCTGAGTGTACATTGGATAATGTAAGCATATCCTTGGTGTTGTTGTCGTTGCTAGTGCTATATATATGTATATGTGTATGTGTGTGTGTGTGTGTGTGTGTGTGTGTGTGTGTGTGTGTGTGTGTGTGTGTGTGCGTGCATGCATTGCTATTACATGAATGCCTTTGTGCATGTATATTATATCAATTGCATAACCAGATGGTCATACATAATGAATGAAATAATCCAAATGATGATTATTTATATGCAACCACAAACTCCTAAACTATGCTCTGTGTACTCCATTACACCAGCGGGTACAGATGTACCTCTTTCCTGCAAACTTTCCACGTCCACCGGAAATACAGTTGTATGAAAGCGTTGATGGACTGCAGCTGCAAAGAAAATTACCTTTGTCTATGATCTCACCTAATAACTTCCTAGCCATCTAATCATGCATGCCATTAAAAAGAACTTTGTACTTTAACTCTTGCAAATATGAATGTTAAAAAAAGGAAGAGGAAGTTTTGGTTTTTTTCCCCTAAATAAGTACTTTCCCATCACCAAGGAAGCGACTATACATATTCATATTGAAATATCTTCGCAAAAAAGATAAGGTTTGTTTTGGTGTTTTTTTTTTTCTTTTCTTTTCATATCATATCAGAATATGTATAACTACAAATCCACAACTGCAATACACTGGTAAGAATGCAGTGTTGGTGTGTGCGCGTGTGTTGGAGAAGGGGGGAGGGGCGGCTGGGATGAGGAGAAAAACACTGCTATGAAAAATTATCTGATATATAGTTTTCGAACTATTAAGGATCAAAAGTGGGAAATGCTCTTCGTAACACCTAGTATTTGTGAGCAAAAGCTTTTGTTCGCAAGCAATTGCTTATTTTTATGCATACGGATTCAAGCAAAAGGCTAACACAGGCAATATTGCTACTTTAAATGAATACGGCCCAGTATATCACACACCTGAAAATTTACATAGCACCAACAACTGTGTGGCTATAAGTGTACAATAATATTTTGCACTAAAAAAAAAAAAAGGAATACAATCAGCAGTGTCTAATCTGACAGGCACATATAGGAGTGATTTGAAAAAAGAATTCAAGAGACTGAAAAGATTATATACACATCTACACAATGCAGAAATTTCACTGCAAACAAAATTCATGCAAATTTTGAATATTTATTTCAATCAAAGTCTGTACAAACTGGAAGGACTTCCAAAATAACAGGCATTCATAAAATAATATTTACAAGTTTGTTGATTTGACATTCATGCTAAATCATTTTGATTATGCGCAGTCATTTATCAAACATAATCGTTGTGCAAAACATGGAAATGTAAAAACTTAATGCATATACATGTACCAGCAGTATGACAAACTTCAAACATAAGGAAAGAAAGAAATATCCATACAAGCAAGCACACGCAAACACACACACACACACACACACATACACAAATTGACATGTGCAGCATTGTATCCACCTTTGCTACAAACTCGGGGGATTTCAGGTGCAACTATAATAGAACAACCAGCAAAGATTCTCCACATATCAATGATGTAGCGTGCTCATGTCTCTCCTGTAGAAAGTAGGTCTATTAAAAGAGATCTGATACAAGGAAATACCTGATATAACAAGCTTTACTCTTTGGTCCAGCTTGATCAAACTCCTGTGTGGTGTTACTATTTTTGGATCCTTATATGACATGAGACTCTTATTATAGCAATTTTTCCAGGGCCAGAGAATATCAATTTGCTTAACTGAAGTTTGATATAGCCGAATTAGAAAAACAATGATACACCAAGAAACTTTGAACACAGGGGTACGGAAAAAAAAAGTTCTTGCCTGTACGCTTGATGACATGAGTCCATTCATAACACACATAATGAACATTAATAGGACAACGACTATACAATAAAACAAATTGCCACGTCTAAAAGGACCTCCCTGTACAGTTTACATTGCATCAAATCACATAATATTCCACATTCCACACATAATTTGCTGGCTTCTTGGTTTGTGTATTTTTCCCTGCGGTCAAACTCTCAGCAAGTATCAGAGCAATAATCATCCAAAGCAAATACATATTGGAATGTATGGATCTTTCATGACTGTACTCACCAATACTTAATATTTGCACACAGTTGTGAGACTGGGGGGGGGGGGGGGGGGGTGTTTCATACAGCTGTTCGTAAAGTTACGAACTACTTACGAGCGACTGCTGATCACTTCTCGTGCTGAATTATGGAAATTCTGATAAGTATAGCACATCAGAACTGATCACCAGTCACTTGTATGTTGTTTGAAACTTTACGAACAGCTTTATGAAACAGGGCCCAGGTCCTAAATTTGAGGAATACTAATTGTGACCTTGCATCACAAAACCACCAAACAGTCGCCAGGCATGAATTTTTACTTAAGGGCAGATTCTGGAAGAGCAAGCTCTAAGCGTTAATATGATGTACTCGGTACTGTGTAACTCAAGAGAAATGGAGTTTCCTAACCTATCTAAATAGTGGAAAAAAGG